>NC_071477.1:11715588-12021470 GCF_028500815.1 Rissa tridactyla
TTAAGCGGGATGTAAAAGCAGACTCCTCCTCCTGAAATGTATCCTGCTCGCTCTTTCTTTGCTAGGAATCATTTCTGTGCCAGAAAATATTTAAGACAAGTGGAGTGTCTCTGTTTTATAGAGGCAGAACTAATTTAAAACCAAAAATCTGGACACAAACCCCCTCAGCAGAGGGGAAGCAGACTTGTGGTCTGGACTCGGAGCGGGCAGATGAATGTGAATATTTCATTAAGACCATAATCCACCTGCTAGGCCCTGCTCCTCCGGCCTTGCATGTACTGTGAAGTGCAGCAGATGTTTTAAATAGCAGCCTGCGTTCTCCGCTCCGGTGTCTGGCATTTCCATGTTACTGTACAGGCAGGAAAGACGGAGACCGAGGGTGATGCAGCAACCACTTGCAGGTTTGGAGGCCCTTTGCTTTTAGCCTTTTTTCCCTTCCATTGCTGAAGTCCGTCTCAGTGCCGTGGTGGTGTCCACCTCACCTAGCTGAGCTGTGTTTGCTCTGCCATGTGCCGGCACCGTTTCTGGAGGCTGGAAATTTGGCCCTGGCAATCACGGTAGTGCTTAGTGCCCTAGAAATGAAGGTGCTTCGGAGGAGGCATCTTTGGAGCCAGCTCACTGGAGGTTAATTGTGCAAAAACCCTCTCCGGTGAGTAGTCATTGCCATGTCCACCCAGATCTAGCCCTTTCCGGAGCTTCTCTGTGCTCTCCTGATTTTGCTGGTGTCTCCTCTTCTCGCATGTCTGGATCACAGCAAGCCCCCCGGTCCCCCTCTGCCTTAATTTAGGGCCAGCCCTTAGGAAGTGGCAGAATAGGCCTCGCCATGAGCCCCCCTGGTGCCCTGCCAGGCCCAGCTGCCAGGCCGTGCCGCTGCTTCGTCATGGCTGTGACTTAGAGGTGATTTTTTTTCAATCTTATTTTCTGCTCTGGGGAAACCTGCACGTCTTTCCAGGGCGCTGTTGATTCCCTTCGGCATTGAGGGATATTTGCTGTTCTTGTCACCTTTGTCACCTTCTGGGGAGGCCCCGGAGCAGCTTGTGGGCACCCAGCAGTGGCTGGGAAGCAGGAGACTGGGTGATTTAAAGGAATTTCTGAGCTTTCACACTCCTACTTTGATCTTCTCTGGCACCTAGGATAGGTTTGGGGTTGGTTTGTTTGTTTGTTTTATTTTATTGTAGTTCTCAACAGGCTGGTTGGAGCTGAGAGGGTGGGGGTGAGAAGGAGCCCTTGCTTTCAGGGGTAACCCCCCCAGTAAGCAGCACTGGAAGGCAAACATGAAGCCCCTTCTGTGCTCCAAGCCCTGCTGTTGACAATACTGGTGAACTGACACGTGTCCTTGCCCAGGTTAAATGAGGTGGTAAATAGTATTTGAGATTCATGTAGCAAAATCAGGGATCTCTCTGCCGGGTACCTTCAGAAGAGGGTCTCCACCAGGGACCTGTGCTTAGCTGGTAGACCTGGTAGCTGGAGAATCCGGTCCTTGCTGGTGGGTGTTGTCGACACATGTTGCTCTGTCCCTCTCACTCTTCTGGGGTGAGGACAAAGCCACCCCAGTCCGTCAGAGGTGCTGACGGGGCAGGGGCCGTCATCGGAAATGTCTGCCATCGCTACCTCTGCTCCTCACTCATGCAAAGCCCTGTTCCTACCTCAGCAGGGGCATTCTGGCATGGCTGGAGTCCCGGCCTTGGAAATGGGGGCTTATTTCCCACATGCGGGGAGGTTTTCCTTCTTAATTACAAGCATTGGCCAAGTAGAAAAGGGTACAGGTGGTGTGAGGCAGCGGAGAATGCTGTGAACAGCAGAGATATTGATGAGCACGGGAGGGCTTGCTTTGCCTTCCCAAAGTGTCTGCTCCGGAGATGTCATTGATGTTCTGCCCCTCGACGTTTGGAAATGCTGCCTTGTGCATCTTTGCTGCTGGGGTTGAGTTTGTGAGGTCCTTGTAGGCATGGGACTCGGAAGAAAATTAAAAAAAAAAATTGTTGAATTTAAAATGTCATTGATTTCTCTTTTTTTTTTTTTTGGTATTTTCTTCTAATTTAATCAATTCCCTACTGTGCTGTAAATTCCAAATGTGAATGGGAAATAATCCCACCAGTACAATAATTAGCATGTAACCAGCAGATGAAGAAAACCCAAGCTGCTGAGCTGATTGGTGAATGCCGACTATTTTCTGAATTAATTTCAATAATCACATCTCCCATTAAAAAGAAGACGGGGCGGGGAGGAAGTCTTAAATTTTCCTCAAGCTCAATGTAGTGAAAAATGGTATGTGCTGTATAGCTGTTCTCCATGTGGTTATAAAAAACAGAGGAGGGAGGTTCTTGGAACTGAATTGCAGATACAAAGTATTGCTAATTTTGCAACCCAGTAGCTCAATTTCAGTTCCTTTTTTTTTGGGGGGGGGCGGAAATAGAAATTTTAAGTCCAATATCCATAATTTTATGTAGGTGTGTGACAGTAAATAGCCTACTGGAAGAAGAAAACATTCCCTTGCTGTGGCGCTTTGCTGTGGGATGCAAAAATAAGTCCACTGGAGACCATTAATAGTGAAATCTGTTTCCGTGTTTACGGTGCACCCATCCAGCTCCCGAAAATTTTGTGGTCGTGCTTCGAAGCAACAGCTGGAAATCAGCAATTGGGAAGGGGTGGTTTCAGAGCATCCAGGAGCTGGGCACCCTCTTACCACATGGACCCGCGGCTGTTTTCTGTCCTGCCTTCCTCTGCTGCTTGTTTTGGCCAGTTCTGCCCCAAAGGTGGGTGGAGAAATCCTCTCTCTGCCTTGATACCTCCATGGTGTCGTGTCCAGGCAGCCCCAGGAAAGGTCACCTCTGCAGAGCTGTACCTGGCAGCTGGTGTAATTACACACCTGAATTCACATTCAGTATTATAAGAGATGATTTTCTCTCCTAATGATGTTTTTCCCCTCCTAGAGCGTCCACTGGCCATGGCCACCTCACCCTCAGGACTTACTTTCCAACAGCAAAACACAGGCAGTGCTGCTATCAGGTGTTGAACCAGAGCACCACTTTAGAGAGGCTTTTTAATTCCAGTTTAAACTTAATTTTAGCAACATTTGCTAAGTTGTGATATAGTTTAGTACTTGTAGGCCTAAAAATATTTTATTTAGAAATGCTGGGGATGGTCTGCTGAAACCCTGGCCCTACAAGTGTTGCATACAAGCCTACCACACCACGCTGCACGGGTGAGAAATTCCCGTGCGTTTGATGGAGTAACCTTTTTATTAAGGTGTTTGCAGGATTAGGGCAATTGGAGGTGCCTGTGATGTGAAATGCTCGCTCTGGCATAATGCTGGTGATCTGGTGTGCCCCCCCCCGCCAGTTTTCAGTGTAGGGAACAAGAGCTGCCCAGAGCCACCCCGTGGTGTGACAGTCCCGAGGGAGACCAGGTCCCAGTGAGCATCTCTGATACGTGGCTTTCAGGTCCTCTCCCTCCCAAAGGCTCAGGATACGGTGATGTTGTCAGATGTTATTTTTTAAAAAAAAAAAAAAAAAAAAAAAAAGGTCAGGCCAATCCAAGTGCTTTGAAACAGTATTTATTATTTTATAAACTCAAGCCCGGCACTCTGTGGGAAGGTATGCAAGCGGATCACTACGGTTCTTTGCATATTTTCCTAATGTTAGAGACGGTCTCAAAGAAGTATCACATTGTTTCATTTCCCCTCCACACTTAATGTTTTTCTAAAAATAAAAGCTAATGTCAACAATCCTACAATAACGAATGAGTGAATGTGCACGTCCTGCACCCAATTAATTTTTTTTATTATAATTTTTTTTGGTGAAAAGCAAGATTTAGCTGGTAATCACATTATAAGCTATGGATAAAAACGTATCTTTTAAACCATCTCACTGGTGGCTTTTTCTTTTTGCCTTTTTAAAATGCCATTAGTCAAGTTAGAGGCTGAAAATATTCTAGCTAAGCAGAGACCAAGAAAAGTCACTTGAGGTGAGTAAACAAGTTGGCTTTTTTTTTTTATGAAAGCCAAAAAACCGGCCTGCTGCCACTCCGTGTGTTAAAGGTACCTTAAATACAGAGTCTCCTTCAGTGCTGACAGGCGTCCCAAACACCTTTTATAACAAACCTCTAATTATAGCTTAGTGACTCCATAGGTTCTCCGGATCAACTTGGGAATATTCGACCGAAAACCAGGGAGAGTATTTGTATTTTCTGCAACTGATGGGTGAACCAGATTTAGAGCTGGACCTAGTGAGTGTGGTGCATAGTGATGTATTTATAGAGTATTACAGAGTTTTGCTTGCTGCTGCATGATACAATTTTGGGGTTAAACTCTGTATTTTGGGAAATACTTCCCGAATGCATTGGTGTGGATTCCCGAATCCAGACCCCAAATGAGCTGGTTGGAAAAGGGTTCGGCTGGTGGCCAGCTCCTGCAGACCATCACTACCACCTGAGCTCTGACACTTGGATTAAAGCCTAGCACTCAGATCCAGGGACTTCAGTGAAAATGTCGGCTTTTTAAAGAAAAAAGACCTCCAGAGCTTTGCAGTTATGGAGAAAACCTGGAAAACTGGAATTCTCAGGCAGAGGCTGGTAGGGAGATGCCCTCCTCTCACCACCCCGCATTAGCCTGGTTATTTCCCAGTATCTCAGACTAGGAGCCAGTGCTGTGGTGTTCGGGGCTTGACTTATGGTTTTAGAAGTTGGCATGGCTGATCCTGGCAAGTTGATTCTTTTCTCCTCCATTTATTTATTTCTTCCCCCTGCACCCCCCCTCCCTTCATTTTAATACCGTCTCCTGGGAGATTCCAGCTGAAATCTATTCATTGCTGAGGTGTCTCTCTTCCCTTGCGCTGTGGATGCCGAGTTGGGTTTGCCTGTGGTTTGTTTCTGGCACGGAAGGGAAGAGCAGTAGGACAGCAGAGCTGTGCTTGCCGCTGGGGGTGTGTGTACATCCCTGTGAAGATACCCTATAGGTATCTTCGTTTGTTGTGTTGTGGGCTCAGCCCCTCTTCCACAGAAACAGCAAAGCTCTCCGTCCATGCCACTGTGGCTTGTCCTCCGCCATCAGGACCTCCATCTCCTGGGCTTTGATGGACCTGCCTTGCCATGCTACTGGATGCGGCGTTGTATTTCCACTTATATTTCCCTTGCAAACTCAAATTAGAGGTTTGTGAGATGGCTGATCTGATGTGATGGTTAGGGATAACAGCGGACGGCTTTCTGCTGGTGCAGAAGCTCTTGGGGAGGTCTGGCACGTGCTCAGGGATAGGGAGAGACTGCAGGGGCAAGGGTGGGGAGATGTGGGGGGTGAGGGAAGGCAGAGCAAGACCTTCTGCTTTTTTTTGGTGGGGTTAAGTGGCTAGATCATGGACACATACCCTGTCCAGGCAGGCAAAGTGTCCCTGTTCAGCTGAGCTCTAAAGTCTGTGCTTCCAGCCATGTGGGACCTCCGTGGCTCTGCCGGTCTGTAGTTGAGCACTGGCTGAAGAGCGATGTGGCAGAGTGCTTGTTCTGATGGCGCTTCTAGGGCTGAAGTTCACAGCGTGATTGTCCCCCCAAAATATTCGGAAGTTGCAAGTGAGACTGCAAAATCCTGAAGCTGGATCAAATTTGATCGCTGGATCATATTTGATCTCTGGATCAAATCAAGTGATAATCCGTCAAAGGTTCCCTCTGCTTGGTCTTCAGTCCTTGAAAATCTGGATCACGTTTGCACTCCTGCTTGAGAGTTGTTCTCCAGAATCGTGTCTAGACATCTATTTTATTTTTTCCCTTTTTCCCCCCGAATGAAATCTGAAGTTCTCACAACCCCAAGAGCTGAAACTTCTCCTAGCTGACGCTCCCAGCAGGAGCATCTTTTCTTTCTCCAAATATTTTGAAGCTCGTGATAAAATTGTGAGGCTTCGGCAGTGCCACTTTGGGTGCTATTTGTCTGCCAAACCCTGCTGAATACGTCTTTTATCGCAGATTTGTAACAGTAGCTGTTGGAGGGTGAGCTTCACAGGAGAAGTGCTTTCAGAAGAATGCTTTTATAAAGGAACACTGTCCTGCAAAAAAAAAAAAAAAAGTGCCTTGCAGGGGGGAAAAAAAAACCCAAGCCCAACATTTTTCTTGTGTTCATGTTGTAAAATTTGCTCATTAAGTTGGGTGAATAAGGTTTTGCTTCCATTTCTAGACAATTTTGTTTGTCCTCTTTGTACAAACGAGCACTGTTGTGCTCCAGCCATTTATTTTGGGGGGGGGGGAAGAAAAAAAAAAAAAAAAAGAAGTTTAGATTCTGACTAAGAAATGCCGAAATCCTTGGTTTGTGTAACTCTGCCCAGGCTGAGCCCCAGCCGGGTCCCTGCAGGAGCTGGGATCAGGACATGACGGGCAGTTTGCTCAGATGGGGCTCGTTTGTAGTGAGAAGAGCAAAGATGGGTCCGTTCATCTGTTCCACCTCAAGCAGAAGGAGAGTTTAGGGAGAAGACGTGACGGCAGGGTTTCTGAGCAGCAAATGTAGTAGTAAGGGAGGATGTATAGCCTCTGGGAGGGGGCTGTGGGGTGCTTGGCTCTTGTGTCTGCTGCGGGTCCCGCTGACCTTCCCTTTGTGTCCACTGCTGCGTTGAGCTGTTGCTGGTCTCTGCAAGAGCTGGGTATTTCTCAATGGCAGAAACATAAAGCTTGTCCTCCCGTGCATTTGCCTCACAATTAAAAATGCTTTTCCTTTAAAAAAAAAAAATTATTTTTCACAGGGAAAACCTGCTTTAAAATTACTCTGCCGTCTGAAAGCATTTTGGCTGCTGTGTTACAGCCGACACCTAAGGACGCTCTTGCTGAGCGTCTCCCCCTGAGGAGGGGGAGCACGGCACTTTGCTCCATTTTCAGTTTTGGTTTGGATTGTCATACACTGTTCTTAAGTAGACATTTACTCTCTTTCCCATCTCTTTGGCACTGAAGCAAGAGAATAAAACATTAAAAGAGGAATGTGATTATAATCCCGTAAAAATTGACAGAGGAATTTGGCAGCAGTTGCAGCCTGTGAATGTAATACATAATATTTTATTCATTTTTTAAAATTATTAGATTTCAAGCTGACAGTTTAAATGACAAATCACCTTAAAAAAGATATTGTGGACAGTGTAAAAACTGTCAGTGTGGTTTTTCTTTGCTAACTGTGGTGTTTGCAAGGTCTGTGCACCAAAAAAAATAAAATAGGATCCCTTGGCTTTAGCCAAAGAGTGAAGCTGAGAGTGATCAGGTCCCTCGTATTAATAATTTGTATTATAATGGTATCGTTGCTGCTGTCTTGCAGAGTTTTTTTTTTAATACCTGAGTTAATGGCAGTGCTGCCTGTTATCAGCACTGACCTTTCTTGGTCAAGGGGACTTTTTTTTTTTTTGAAAAAACTTAGTTTTGCTTTTGTTGTCCCCTTGCTCCCATGAACTGTGAACGGGAGCAGTAATTGCAGCTGGAAGAGGCTGGAGATAAGGGCAGAGGAAGTGCTCGGAGATGTTATTGAACATATTGACTGTTTAGGTACATTATTCAGCATGGAAAGCAGGTCCCAGGGGACTGACAGAGTTCCCCATCCCAGAATATCCCAGCTCACAGCGGGAGCTGGAGATAACCATGCAGAACCCTCCAGGCAGTGCAGGAGCTGCAGCTTCCCACGTCCTGCGGGATGCTCTAGGCTTGAGATTTTTGGACGAAAGGGAAACCGGTGCTCTTCTGTTTCAGCCAAACTGGATAATCACGCAGATGATCAGAGCCTCATTAGGCCTTGTATAAAACATGTAACAACGTGATGATTTCTGCTTTCAAATAATAGGCAGTAGAATTTAGATATTTTTGTCCCTCTGAGCATCCTTGTGGGCAGTGAAATGAAAATGAGAGGAGTGGGAGTCTGCTCTGTTGTTTCCTTTTCTTGGAGCGAGAAGCTGACTATCGTTTGTCGAGCTTTAATGCTTGATGCTGCGTATACCTCTTTTTTTAAAATCCAACCTGAATAGGATTTAAAATTTTTAAAACTCGGCAATAGGAATTTTTAGCTTAACAAGAATATTCCATAATTCCTTCTCTTTGCGATGGAAAAAATGACTAAGGTAGGCATGAATTGGACCATGGCTCTATCTGCTTGTAAATTCTTGGAGATTGGGCATAAAGCTCATTTCTCCTTAGCTGAAAATAAACATCCTGGAGTAGATAAAGTGCGTAGTGCAGAAGGCTGGGGGTTCAAACCACTGATCTGAACAAACCTGAGTTGTTTGGCTCTAGATTAGAGAAGAGTGAGGGAGGAAATCTATCTTCAGGTGCCTAAAAGGGAAGGTGAATTTTTGCTTTCTGCATTCACAGGGGATAGGGCAAGAGGTCACGGTCCTAAAATTGGAGAGAAGAATGTTCAGATTAAATACTGCGCAAATACTTTCCCTGAAAGTAACAACTGGATTTGATGGTCTGAAGAGCTTTTGGAGCATCAGTTGCTGGAAGGTGAAAATAGCTTGGAAATATCTTTCTAATATTTCTTGATGGTCATTCTTGTGCGATGAAGGTGCAGTTTATTTTACTGCGTCGAGTTGTCTCGATGCTTTCCTGTGCTCCCTTCCTACAGCGCTGGCATGGAGCAGTGAGGCTAGAAAGGGTTGTTTTCAGTCTAAAATAAGCAAGAGATGACAAATAGTGTTCTGGGGCTTAAATTTTCATGCATTTAAAAAGATTGAAGTGACTAAAGATAATATAGGTTTGCATGCCTCTCTACAAAAGTGGATGTTGGCTATAAATATTTCATGCTCTTTCGTTCTAAAATTGAATGTTATGGACGTTAAATTGTATGACTTGCCTCTCTCAATGATACAGCCTTTGCGGGACACTGGTTCCCTGGAGTTGGAAGAGACAGAGATGGGCCGTGAGTGATGTTGCCTTTAGTATAGCTATTGCTCTTTAAAGAAGTATCAGTAAAGACAAGTTCCCAACTCTGTGTATATACTGGAGAAATAGAAACAGCCACCTTACAGATCCTAAATGGTAACTTGTCAGTCCTTTAATTGTACCTTGGGTATGGGAACCTGTTTAAAACAGCGTCCCACATGCAGCAGAGCCTGCAGGGCCGGATGGTCTCTGCTGGGCTGTCTCAGGAGGTCCCACGTGGCTGAGATGTGTTTCCTCCACACGCGTCCTTTGCAGGTCAGGACCGTGTTCTGCAGCATCCTCTGCACGCTCTTTCCTCCAAGAGTCTTATCAAAGATGCCAGTCTGACAGCAATTCCCTTCTTTTTCTGTAGGGAACAACTGTTTTGTAGTTGAGAGCAGGGAGCAGACCTGTGCTGTTGATTCACAAACAAGGTGCAAAATCTCAGGCCAGGTAAGAGAGTTACTTCTTCCTTGGCTGCAACTGTGCATCGCTGCACATCACGTTTTTGTTAGATCCACACAAATTAACTCTGGTCTCATGGTATAAATGAGCTTTTTGCTCCTTGCTAGATACAGCACCATTTTTAATCAACGTCAGGACCATCCGTGAGAGCTGCTAAATTACAACTGTTGTAGACTGCGCTGCGATGCTCACTGAAGGGAACCAAAAGATGTGTTTTGTTGTGGGTGTTGGGATGCAGAGCAGCACGGTGAGGAAACCTTGGCTTTTGGGACAGAAGGTCCCATGGACCACAGGAAGGTCCATGTGGGCACCACAGGAAGGTGCTCATCTCTGCCAAAGACCTGAGAACAGCAAAAAAAGGTGAAGCATCCTCCAGAGCATCCCCGTTGGGGACCGGCAGGCAGGGGAATTGTTTTTGTCTTTTTCCGTATCATTTTGCTCTTCCTCAGCCTGACCTCTGGCAGGGCAGAGTGCCGAGAGCCGGACCTGGGGCTGCTTTGTCTCCCTCTGCGAGTATCAGGTTGAACTGGCTTTGCTCTGCAAGGAGGCTTTGTTCTGGGATAGGCGTGTTCCCTTTCCAGCCGCATAAAAAAAAAAAGAAAAACAAACCCAAAAGAGAGCAAGAAGAGAGCTAACAGCTGTTAATAAATAAATAAATCTGAGATGGGGTTGCCAGGTGAAAGGAAAACAGAATAAACTCTATTCTTGTGGCTTTGCAGTGGTTTTGACTTCTAAATGTACAGACCCTCAGTGGGTCCCTGCACAGGGATGCTGCTGGGAGGCTGGTGTTCCTCCCTGTTCACGAACCCACTGTCCCAGCTGGTTCAGGCATTACGGTTTTAAACCCCCAGGTATATGAGGATAACTTTATTCTGTCTCGAGTGTGATATTTGGGGAAAATATTCTCCATTCTTGAGCTGTTTGCGGGTTTTGAGCCGCTCAGACAAGCCTGAGGAAGCCATAAAGCTTGGAAAGGATGGCGGTGGTCTGGTAATGATGGTCAGTGGCTCTGTCAGACAGTGGAAATCTCCGAGACAGAAGGACCCAAGTGTATCGTGGCAATCAGATGCTGGGATTTTAATACCTGAAAGAAGTTAGGGAAAAAAAGCATGCATTGGTTGTCCTTGTTGCTGTTCCAGTTTCAGTGATAAGCAGCTGAAGTGGTTGCATGTGCTGCTTAGAGGAAACCCCAACCCCTGCCCCAGCTCTCTCCTATATTATTTTCCTTGAAGCAGCAATTTCAGGCAATTCAAGGAGGAGCTGCCAGGGTAATAGTGGCTCATGGTGCCAAATTTGCAGGGTTTCTACTCCATATTTCAGAACAAGGTTTTGGGAAACTCAGATTTTTCTCTGCCTCCAGCTTAGGTTTCTTTTTAAACCTTTAATTTCAGGAAGCACAAAGCCGCTCAGACTGCTGTGATCAAGGTCACTCTTCTTAATTTAGGTACTTCAAGGATCACAAAATCTTGTTTGTTAAAATCTTAGGCGTATGTTGAATCCCTAAGGGAGCGTGTGAATAATATTAAACCTACTGTAGCAGAGCGAGCTCGTATAATAAAGGGAGAGGAGCAATAGTGTTATCGAAGGAGGAATGGCAGATAAGCAGCTGGGGCCGGACTGTTATCGCTTGGTTTGGGAGACGATAGTGTTGTGCAAGTCGTTACAGGGCATTTACACAAATTGCTGGAATAAAAACCCACTCCATCAGCAGTCTAATATTTGTTTCTTATTATATGTTAAACTTTTTCTGGCATAGAAAAGGTTATCACCTGTTATGTCAAGGTCCTGGCATTCAACACTGGGATCTTTCCAAGTGTGTTGAAACTCAATTGGTTCAGAATAAGCCTTCCCTTCAGTTTTAGGGGAGGAAAAAAGAAAAGCAAGGAAAAAAGAAAAAGCTGTGGCATCTAGCAGGCATTTAAAGCATTTATTCTTGTTCTGTGAACTGTTGTGATTTGCCAGACTTGGGGCTGATTTTTCTCCCAGTTTTGTGCTCGCTTTGCCTTTTCTGTGAATTAAATTGGGAGGATAATACACAGCAAATAACATATAGCAAATAACATACAGCAGACAGCACCCGCAGGTCTGGGGGAAGCTTTATCCAAGTGTGGCTCTGCAGCAGGGAGCTTCGAGAGACCCGAGTGCTTAGTGAGGGAAAACCTTTATGTGTCCTTCGACACTTGTTCCAATTCCTTTGCTGTTTTCTTTCTTTTCTTTTCTTTTCTTTTTTAACTCCTGCTGGGGTTCGGTCTGTGCGGTTACAGCCCGAGTGGATGCTTCTTGTCTGCAGGATTTTGGCTGGGGTCGGGAAGCGCCTTCCCAAGTTGTAATGCATCTGTGCTAGTTATTTGGTGATATCTCTCCATGCCGCTTATTTACTTATTTATTTTAATCAAAGAAACTCCCTGGTTGTGGGCAAAGGGTAATAGTCAGCAGGATCCAACCCGAGAAGCGGGGTTTTGGCAGGGGACTTGAGCCTGAGCACAGGCGCTGGCTGAAGCACAGAGACACTTGGGACATGTTGCTGGGGGAGGAGAACCTGTCACTGGCCGCACTCCGGCAGCACCCACTAATGAGCCTGAATTTTCCTCTACTCAGGAATCACAACATAATTTTCCTATTTTTTTTTTTTTTTTCATCCTTGTTACGAGCTCTAGCTCACCTTTTTCCAGGGTGACTCTTTGTTTTTCAGTACGCTGTTTTCTCCCCTGGTCTGAACTTAATCCCAGAAATCCACTTGGCTGGTTATCCCTTTAGACAGTTAAGTTTAGAAATTATGAAATACATCGGGCTGGCTCTGCTGCTTCTCCGAGGGTGAGGGAACGAGGACTGGACGGCAGCAGAGGAAAATGGAGGGGAGAGAGGAAGCCCATAGCTCCAAGCAGAGCTGCAGGTTATATATAGCTGCAGGCTGCGGCAGTGTCGGTCGGGGTGCTGTGATTGCTTCCCTAAATATGTTCTCGGCCAGTTGAGGTTTCCAGCCCCGTTAACGAACCGAGACCCAGAGCAGTGGCCGAGAGCTGGGGAGCAGCATTCCTGGTCTCCAGCACATCGTAGCTGGGAGGTTTTTATTTTTACTGGGTTGAGAGCAGCGTGGTTGAGTGCTTGGTGATTAATTCGGCGTAGCTGCTTAACTTCTGATAGATGATGTCTTTGCTAATTGGGTGGAAAAAAAAAATCAAAGATGTGTGTTCTGGGATGCTTCGGTGAGGATGTACTGTGGGAGCACAGCAGGGCGGATGGCGTGAGCTGAGAGACACCTTAAACTGGTCGATGTTTTATTTTTACTTTCAGTCTTTACTTGACCAAGGGCCGCCTTCCCCTCTGGAGGTGCAGCAGTAATTTTTTGTGTGACATTTTCTCTTCCAGCCCTGAATCCCGGTGCAGCTGAAGGGACTACAGGCACTTTAAAGATGCGCGCGAGCGTGGAGGAGGAACTGGAGAAGGACAGGCCGAGGACGTGGTCCCTCGTGCAGGTGGGTCACCACTGCCACCTTAGGCTCCGTGTGCAATATGGACCATGCACCTTTCTCTCTTGTGTAGCTTGGGTAGAGAAATGGGGCATATTTCAGTGTACTGTGGGATTCCCCTCTGAGGGCTCTTCCAGCACCATGGCTGAAATAAATGATCGTGCAATGGTTTGCTCCATTAACCTTTGAGCGCTGCTCTGCTCCATGCTCAGTACAGGTCTTGGGTTATGCTTTCAGGTGTCCCTGAGAAGGGGGCACTTTTTTTGCTTTTGGACGTCCTGCTGCTAACAGGACAGAGTTTAAATGTCCTGTGCGTTTGTACCCTTCTCCTGGCTGGTGCTCCTCTATCTTTGTGCTAGACCACTGATGTGTTTTTTCCCCGCCCCTAAGAATCCATATAACTTAATAAATGTTCATCTGTCCCATCTTGTGGATGAGGGGTCAGGAGAGCGATGTGTTTTTCTCCTTGACTTCTGGGGATAGAAGTGTGCTTGGAAATAACTCCGGTTTTCCATTAGGCCGTTCCAAATTTTTGAAGAAGAAATTTGGTCTCATACCAGAGCAAAGCCATTTTATTTGTAAGAAACAAAGCTCTATGTTTAAATATTAGTGAGCAGACTGGTGGAGAATTCATTCACCCAATTCATGTCTGTGTGATAAATGACAGCGTCCCCATGAAAATGGGGATTTTCAAACCCTAGAGTGATTTGTACCCAGATTGTGGCACGCCTGGAGACTGCTTGTTTCTAGACTTTATTAAATAATCAGTGTCAGGAGTACAGCAACTGGACTGATGCTGTTTGCTGTAGCTTTCCTGACACGCTTCCAGTTCTGCAGGCTAAATCCAGCCTGTTAAACTGGTAGGAATAAGCTAATGGACCCTGCTATAGCACGTGAAGTGCTGGGGTCCGCCTGCACCCCCAGCCTCCTGAGAGCTGTCCTCCTTCAAGCCGCCTCAATTAATTGCATACTAGGTGGGTCCTCAAATGCCTTATGGCAGTAATCTTGTGAACGTAGCGAACGTTATTGCTCTCTGGGTTGTTTTACCATTATAGATGGAAAGCTCGGCAGCAGGAAGAGGGTAAACCTTCTGTAGCTTCACTCTGCCTTGGTAAACAGAGTCAGGGCCTCTTGGGAGGGAGAGTAGGGAGAAGGGAATTAAATTTTATATCCCTTCGTATTTGCCACTGAAAGATAGTAATAATGCATTTGGATGCTTTGTGTGGAAGGTCACTGGGTAAGTGGGAAGGATTCCTTTGTGTTACATCTGCAGAAAATAATGTCGTTTATGACTCAAGGGCTTGCACCCAGAGACAGATCGTGGCATTGTAGCAACATGTGTCATCCTCCCTGCGTGCTCGCCGTCCTGCGCTGGCACACGCAGGCTTTCCAACATCGTCTTAGGGAGCTTTAAGAACCAAACTCAGGATCTCTGCTCTAGGACTTGGCCCCTTTTTTCTCCACTCCTCCTTTCCCCCCACCCTCCTCTGGTGTCCTCTCCCTCCCAATTCATTTGTTTTTAAAACGATTGTGCTATTGTGTGCATCAATATGCACATAGTCTGTCTTGTTTTTCTCTTGGACTGAAAGCGCAAAGCAAATCTGTTTATGGTTTTGGTGAGCTAATTCTTCCCCACCCTAGATTTTTAAATAGACTCTTTCTTTACCAAGCTTGCAGAGCTTGCAGGATGTATTGAAGTAATGGGAAAAATATGTTGTGTGTTAACCTTCCTTTTTGGTAAAACTTTGTTTACAACACCCTATTCCTAGCAGTGCATTTGGGAAGTGCATTTCTGGATGCTGAAGCAAGTAGAAGACGTTGAAATAGGAAAACAGGGATTTAATGCATTCAGGGAGGAAATGTTTTGAGTTTTCAACTTTCATCACTTGGATTGTGGAACAAAATCTAGTGAGCTGTGCTTAGTTCTCCCTTCAATTATTTAACTTCCTTTCCCCTCCTGCAAATCCCAGTTCTCAGGCTCGGCTGTTCCCCAGGCTGTTGCCTTCAAACAGGCTTCTCCAAAGCCGTTGTTGACTCGGACCTTACAGATGAAGGTAAGAGCGGCAAGGAATGCTCTTGGCCTGTAAATAGTCCCTTGGATTAAGGGCTCAGTATATCACTGGTGTGTTGGAAATGTTATTTTTACCTCTTGATTTCATCCTTCCTACGAATCCATCTCAGACCTCTCTGTTTAGGTTAACAACCTTTTCTGCATCCTTGCAGGGGTTTGCAGAGCGCAGTCCGGCTCCATGCACAGCATTTTCAGTAGGGTGCTTTGTGTGCTGGGAGGCAGAGCTGAGCTCTGCTCTGGGAGCACTGGAAAAGCCCTGGGGATGGCAGTGTCTGTGGTGTCTGGCTGGCGGCTTGGCTTGCAGCAGTTGTGTAGGAGCTCTGCTACAGCCTGCATCCCTGCTGCACCTTCTCTCCTCAAAACCTGGGCTTTGCTGTTATTTATTTCTACTGTAAAATTATGAGCTGCTTGTTCCTGGCCACGGGACAGGAGCTCTACACGGAGGTGGCCATTACATGTGCAAATGCACTTCTCCAGCCCAAGCTTTGTAGGGCAGATGTTGGCTTGGCTGAGGCCTCTGGGTACTCCTGTTAACATAAATAAGCAGGAGTAGGATTTCAAAGCAAGCAAATTTTTGACATAGTTGATGTCACGCCTCTTCAGCCCTGTGTTTAGGGCCCATGGGTCTGGACGCCCATGGCTGCTAGTTTGGTCTTGTTGCTAATAACCTGCTGGAGGTGCTTCTGCTGAGCTGGTTCTTGCAGAGGGCTGAGGGGTTTGTCCCAGCCAGACGGCGTGGTGTTAGTGAAGATAGGACCCATGGTGTGAAAAGCGTGCGGTGCTTTCCAAAACTGGGTGCTCTCCATGAAATCTCTGGTCTCAGATACAGCATTGACCGCGCTCCTCACCGGCGTTTATGGTCAGGTGTTGCAGAGTGACAGCAAGGTCTTCTGGTGAGTAGTCTTAAAGCAAAATGGGCTGGGGCAGGATTATCGTGCTCACAGGGCTGTCATCAGCTATTCCACCAAACAGCTGCCTTTGCTCTGCCACTAAAGGAGAGATGAGGAAAAGATATATTTAATTTTCCCACCCTGAGAAAGAAATTTTTCCTGGAGCAAATGTTCACCTGCAAATCTGCAGCAGAGCACAAAGTAAAGAATTCCACACTCGGAGGCTTTGCAAAAGAAAATTGGCCTTTATCCCTTTAATTTGGTGGTGCTTGAGGTTGGTTTTTTTTTCTGTAGCAGAGTCTTAGTGGAGGCAAAGTTCTCTCTTTTTTTCCTTTTCTTTTCTCTTTCTGTTGAGCTGATGGAGTTTAGTGCTCCCTAGGAAGGTGATGGTTGGGGGTCAGCACTGAATAATGCTAATTGTTCCCCAAGCAGGTGGCCGTAGCCCTGAGCATGGAGCTGTGAAGCTGTGCTGGAGTCTGTAAACTGTAAAGTTTTCCCAACTCGCAGCTCAGACTCTTTTCCTGATGCCCTTGCATCCCCTTCCCATCATCCCTCCCTCCCTACTCTTATTTCTTATTGACCTGTCTGCTGAGAGCATGTATACAAGATCAGTGTGACAACTTAAATTGCTTGTACACAGAAAAATGAGGCCACTGGATGCTTAAATGCTGCATAAATTTCTTGGCCAGACTCATACTACTTGACCCCCCTCCTGTGCAGCCTGCATTGTATTGCGTGAAAGGCAAATTCCATCCTGCGTGGCCCTTTCCAAACCTCTTGCCCAACACTTTCACTATTTGTCATCAGCTGAAAATTATCTGAGTGCTGTAGATATCCACTGATGTGGTTTGATTGGCTGTTGTGTTAAAAATTGCATCTGTCAGAAGGTTTTGCTGTTCCTGTTTGCGTGGGCTTCTCCCTGCGCTGGGGATGAGCATCGGTGATGCAGCCTGGGCTCTGTGAGCAAGGCGAGCTGTCCCCCAGGAAGGCATCAGGGTGCCTGGGGAGGTGGTACAGCTGGGGCTCCAACAGCGGCCATCCCTACCCTCCAGACTCGCAGGAGCAGCCAACCTGGATGCTGCTGAGATGTCTTCAGCCAGCCTGGTGAAGGTACCCTGAGGGTATGGAAGGCTTTAGCAAAGGCTGTTTCTAGTTTCTGTGAGCGGACTGGGGTCTACTGAGAGACAAAAAAGCCGTTGAGGTGCTGGAGTGGGTCCAGAGAAGGGCAACGAAGCTGGTCAGGGGTCTGGAGAATAAGCCTTGTGAGGAGCGGCTGAGGGAGCTGGGGGTGTTCAGCCTGGAGAAAAGGAGGCTGAGGGGAGGCCCTCTCGCTCTCTGCAACTCCCTGAAAGGAGGGTGTAGAAAGGTGGGGGTCAGTCCCTTCTCCCAAATAAGAGGCGATAGGACAGGAGGAAACCACCTCAAGTTGTGCCAGGGGAGGTTTAGATTGGATATTTGGAAAAAATTTTACACTGGAAAGGTTATTAAGCATTGGAACAGGCTGCCCAGAGAAGTGGTTGAGGCACTATCCCTGGAGGTATTTAAAAGACGGGTAGACATAGTGCTTAGAGGTATGGTTTAGTGATGGTTTTTGTCAGAGTTAGGTTGATGGTTGGACTAGGTGATCTGAAAGGTCCCTTCCAACCTCGGCAATTCTGTGATCCTATGCTGTAGGCAGATTTTCTTTAGGAAGGCAAAGAACTGTGCCCATGGTCCGTGAAAGCGTGGGTAAAGTCCATTCGGTTGTTTTTGTAGCAACAGAAGCTTGATGGCATACCAGGTTCAAGGAGAGGCCTCGTGCGAAGGGAAAGGCTTTTTGCTGTTTGGCTCAGTGCTAAGGCTGCAATATTCTGTTTTATCCAGAGGTATTTATGAATGAAGATGCAAATCCAAGGTGAAACTTAGGAACCAGTAAGCTCTTACTTACTGGAGGCCTTCAAAACAATGCGATTAACTGGGGAGGAAAAACACCTCCTTATCTCCCAGCTTGATCTGGAGCCTTACAAGCACTTTGGTGGTTCATCTGTCTGCAGCACTCGGGGAGTTGTCTGTTCCAGCACACCGAACACGCTGCAAGTTTTCTTTTATTTCCAAAACAACCCTTTAAGCGTGTTGGCCTGGAAGGGAAACTTGTAATAATTCTCTGTGCCGATGTAATTCAGCATAATCTCTTGGCAGTGCTTTTGTATGCAAACTGGGAGGATTTCTGACTAAAGGTGACCAATTAAAAGGATTATCTCTGATAAATAACTAGACTGGGGACTCACAAGTCCTGGTTCAAGTACTTGCTTTGCTATAAGCTTCCTGTGACCTTGGGTGAGTTATTTAAAATTGCTCTGTGCCTCATTTCCCTTTCTGTAACACGCCGGTGACAACATTTCCCATCCAGCCAGGAGCTGTGGCAGTGGGAAGGCGGTCCGTACCCTTTTCTATAACCAGTGTGTGAAGAACCTGGATGGAGTAGAAAGCACGACCATCTCATAGGCCTTTCTTCTGTTCTGCTGGGGAAAACAGAACAGGATGATCCATTTAAATGGTTTATAGGTGCCCAGAGCTCTTGCTATGTGAGATCCTGGGGCTCCCTGCAGAACTGCAGATATGCACTAGCAATGCAATTGCTCCTGGAGTGGGGAAGCCCTCCATAATATCACTTCCAGTTTTTCACTTAGCGTTAAATCGATAGCCAGTTTGGGTAGGGTGGTTTTCTGATGCTCCTTTGGCTTCAGCATGAAGTTTTCCTTTAATGTATTCTTCTGCATTTGCTCCTGTGCTGCCTTTCTGCTTTAAACCCGTGTGGATGCTAGGGAGAGGTGATGGCTTTGTGAATAAAGATGCTGGTACCTGGTGCTACAGCGTGCGGACGTATGTCAGGCAGATTGTTTCATCTCTCCTCACTTTAGTTTCCTTCTTTCCCATGGGGGTTAGCAGTGCTGACCACCTCTTTACTACTTCCTAAATGTCAAGAGAGGCTTTTTGGCATCCCTGAAACATGCTAAAACCTCCTTGTTGGAAAGGCACGCAACCAGGGGTCCAGGGGGCTTGCTGGCTCCCATGTCGTGCCATGAAGACTCCTTGCTATTGCCATGGAATAAGCCCACATGACAGCCGCATCCAGGCACTGGCAGGAGCCACCTTCAGCTGCCTGCATTTCAGGTGCAGCAGAGCTGCAGAAGGAGCGATGCTGAGCCTTCTTTGTCCTGAAGGCAGCCCCTCTTCCCTCTGCAAGATCCTTATGGGCCAGGGGTGGATCTGGGAGAGCCACTGCCCTGAGACCCCCTCCCCGTGTCGGCACCTCCGGCAGCAACTGAGCTCCAGCCGGTGTGGGATGCTGGGGTTGAGTAGATGGAAATGAGCATCTTTGAGATGTGGCAGAAAATCAGGCCTCATGCTGTTTGTGGGTGGGTAAAGATGCTCCTGGGGAATATCTGACTCTCCAGAAATAATGAAAATACAGATATCTCTATTTCCCCCGGTCATATAGTTGGGTTCAATGGCTTGTGCAGGCTGCTGAGAAGCACACCAAAGCAACTGAGCAGCAGAATGTAAATTAGGGCCAGCTCTTTCATCTTTGGTGTGAATATTTGTCGTATGAAGTTTTTATCACTTATGGAAGAGGCAGACCCAGCAGTTGGGGAAAATCCATCCCTTTTGGACAGAAGCTTTGCTTTAATCTCCATTTTGCCCTTTTTAGGAAATCAAAACCCCAAACACTTTCCACTTTAAGGTATCTTGATGGTTGTTTAATGACATGCCGGGTGGGACGCTGCGAGGCTGGGCAGCTGGCAGCACCTGCCATCCAGGGTAGGATAATGGGTTGGGGCTGCTTTGAGACCAGGGGGTTGTAAACCTCAGACTTCAGGTAGGTCTGCCAGCTCTTCCCTTGGGCTCTGCCTGTCACTGGGAACCCTCTTGCAGTAAAACTGTCTTGAACAGCAAGCCTGATGCTCATTGTGGGTTTTTTAATTATTCAAGCCGCTTTGTGCATTGGGGAGGGTGAGCTCCAGACTGACATGCGGGTGTATGGAAGTTCACACTGACATGTGACTTCTGAGAGCCTTCAGAGTTGTCTCTTGGAGGATCCTAAAAGGAGATGCTCTGGGGAGAGGCTCAGCTAGCGTCCCTTGGGGAAAATCTAAAATGCCATGGAAATAATAAACTAAAAGAGGGTAGATTTAGACTATAAGGAAGAAATTTTTTACAAAGAGGGTGGTGAAACGCTGTCCCACATTGCCCGGAGAGGTGGTAGATGCCCCATCCCTGGAAACATTCAAGATCAGGTTGGATGGGGCTCTGAGCAACCTGACCTAGTTGAAGATGTCCCTGCTCATGGCAGGGACGTTGGACTAGATGGCCTTTAGAGGTCCCTTCCAACACAAACCTTTCTGTGATACTGCTGGCAGAGGAAGGGAGGGAAGAGGAGAAGATGCCAGGCAACGAGGAGGAGGCTCACAGGAATTTCCTAACACAGATGATTCTTGGTGAATGGTTTCAGAACACCTGAATGCTCCGAGGGACGGCAAGTGGTGTGCTGCTCGCTGTAACTTGAATATCCTTCTGTGAGCAAGGCTTGGCCAGCGGGGAGCTGCAGTCCCATGGGACCTTGCCCGAGATGGCAACTTGTCTAAGCTAAAAGGTGAGGGTATCTTCCTCACTAGCAGCTTTTCACCACTCACCAGCACTTGCCAGGTGGTGATGAGACTTGTGCCTGATTTTAGAAAGGGGGAGAGGATGAAAGGTATGGATAGGAGCAGCTGGCCCTGAAATTTGCATGCTGCCCCTAGTGATTGCTGAGTCCTTTTGATGTGAAAGCAGATGGTCTAGAAGAACCTCAAAAAGACTGGCACTATAGCTCTTCAGTGTTTTGGACAGTGCTGCAAACCACTTTCCCAGCTGTCGCTGGAAGGTACGTACAGTTTTACAGCATTAATCCAGGAAGAGTTCACTTAATGAACCCCCTCACTTGGCTGCTCTGCCTGATCCTGGCAACTCGGGTATGCAGGCATTTGTGTGACTGATCTTAAGAGCATGACCCTTGTGAGGTTTCACTGCAAAGGTACCTTGTCTGCTTCCCACTTGACTGGGGACGAGTCCTGCAGACCATGAACACCTCTTCCCCTTGCTCCTTGACACTGTAGACAACTATTTGCTTAATCTTTTGTCGGCAGGTGTGTATGGAGGGAATTCCTGCTGTCCTCAGCTTTATCTAGCGTGACACGCTGTCATTTTGGTACAGTATCACTGAGATGCTTCCGAGTCTGCTCTCTCCCAGCCCAAGGAAGAAAGCAGGTGCCTGGAGGTCCATGTTCTGCTAACTTGCCTACGATAAGGACCTCTGCCCTAGAAATGAAAGGCTCCATCGTGCCATTACCAAGCCCCCGAACCAGCCGGTCCTTCCCGTTCCTGTATTTGCAGACTGCCTGCTGACACAACAGAAATGTTATTTTTACAGTATGGTCCCCTGTGCTGACTCCTCCTGCAATTTAGTTTTATCCTGCTGTTTTCTTAGTTATGTTAAGCAGAGTTAATAATATATACTGTGCCGTTCACCCTAATGATGATGATGAGTGTTTTAGACTGGTGTAATGAGACCACCCTTCATTTCTTTCTGAAAAAGGAGGAGGAAGTCTTGATTTCTGTTTCTCTGTGGTTACAGCATTAGGCTGTGAATTGCTTTTGGTGGTGTAAATCAGGTATGTTTCTGTTATCCATGGTATACTTTGCAAGGAGAACTTTTTTGCATTCTGTTGAAGGACTGGGAAATTTTAGATTCCTGAAAGACAGCTTTTCTCCAAAGACTTCAAGTTAAATCAGCTGTAATGAAATGAGAGCCTTCAAACAGGCAAACTGATTTTTTTTTTTTTTTTGTTGCCTCTCATTTCATTTAATTCCTTGGTTATTCCCTTATTCCCCTGGAAGGGTGTTGTTCCCATCCTGCTAGTCCTACACCCGATCTTGTCTAATTTACACAATTGTTTGCGAAGGGCGGGATGATTTCAGGAGGGCAAAATGCAACAGTCGGCTCTCCTTTAAGCAGCCTAATGATAGAAAGCAGGCACAAATCCGTTCCCTTTTTTCTTCCATTGCTCCCCTTTATGTCACCTGTCTGCATGTCTGATTTGGGCAAATAAAGCAGCTATTAGTAAACTCTATTTGCCGTTGTCACAGGAAGAGACAAAAAGTCTTGGGACCTGTCTGCACTTCATTATTTTTTTTCTTTTTTCTTTTTTTTTGGAGCAATTTATCAGAATTTTTGAAAGAAATATTTTTCAACGGTCTCTGTAAATTACACAAGTGGCCAGAAAGCTGTTCTGTACCCGTGCAGCAGAAGGCCATAGGAAACAGGAGCTGGGTACTGATAGGCAGCTTCGCCTCCCTGGTGAAGAATTGGTGGAAACTCTTTGCCAGGAGCGGGGGGGTTGGCCCAGATGTCCTCCAGCGGTCCCTCCCAGCTGCAGTCGTTACATGTTTCTATGGCACCCGCAACGGCCCCAAAATAGGACAGTGGGGAGCCGAGGCAGCAATGTGGCTCAGCAGTGGCCTTAATTCTGCAAAGGGACCTGCGCAGAGCTCTTTGGAAAAACGAGTGGTGTCGTTCTTTCAAGGTGAGCCAGCACCCGCTGGTGGGGATGGGCTGAGGACACAGAAGGCGAGACCCAGACACGTGTGGCAGGAGCCTGGTGTTGGCACATCCATCGCTGTCAAAACCCAGAGCTGCGTCTCTCCTGTGCGGGACTGTCCCGAGCAGGCAATGAGCTGTGTCAGTGAGGTGGTGGCAAGCCTCGCTGCACTTGGATGAGCATCTTAAATATTTAAAAAACTAATCATATACAGCTGTTGGAGATGTGCTAGTAACTTCACACCTGGCTGCATGCACAGAAAGCAGGAGTTTCCTTGGGTTGTAATTTCTAGGGGTGTATTTTTGAAGCCTGTGGCCAAGACCTGAAGATAGGTTCAGTATGGCTTGGCAGTAATTGGGCAGTATTTGTATAATGATAGTAATTTCCTTGTTCTTATTTCCTAAATTTGGTTTACAAGACCATGCTGCAATGTGACTTAAAGCTGTAAGTATTTGTCTCTGTTGGCAGTTGCAAATGTAGCATTAGCTGTGACTCTTTACAGAAATAAGTGTTCAGCGTTGCAGCTAAATTGAATAATATGGTGATGTTGGAATCTTAATCTTCCAAATAGCTCTCTTAAGTTCACTACATTAATGTCTGAAAGGCTTAAAAATAATAAACTCCATTGTATAGAGCTTTGAATACAGAGTAGAGGCTTAGTAATTGCTGGCAGTTCATGGGTAGACTCGCTAACACATGGCAAGGAAGCAATTCTCCCAGCATATCTGAATTTTTTTAAAAGAAAGTCCTTACATCAAGGCCTTGTCATCCACAAATTAACGAGTATATCAATATTTTGAATAAAAGCTTGCAGGAGACCTCAGTCTGAAACCCCAAACCTTTTACTTGGGCCATCATACCATTTTAAAACACCTCTTGTCTTCCTCATCGGCCTGCTGAAAGCTGTTTGCATCGCCCAACTATTGAGCAGGCTACGTGGAGTGGACTGGTGAGCTTGGGAGACTCCACCAGTTGGCCACTGGCAGAGAGCTGAAGTCCTGAACCTCCGTCCCCCATAGGAAGGTAACAACCCAACTCGCAACCTTCCGCTTTTCACAGGCAGGGGGGGGAAAAAGTCAAATACTTGGTGTTTGGGTTTCCTTTTTAATGGTGTTCAACAAATGAGGTCCCCAGGGAATCAAGTGTCAAAGGGAGAGCTCTGAAAGCAGGGATCTGGCTTCGCTGATTTTTCTCAGAAGATGTCTGTAGTTCCCCTGCATCCTTGTTGAATGAATTTTAAAATGAGGAGTGGCCGAGGGCAGCTAAAGAAAAGGCTGGTTATACCAGAAGGCATGGTTTAAAAAACAAACAAATGAACAAAAAACCAGGAGAGGGAAAGGAGGAGAACATGATTTGTTTATCACAACTGTACTTGAAACTAACTTTAAATGTCTGTCTTCTGAGAGTAAGGAAATTCCTTTAGCTTCCAGCAGTAAATAACTGGGATGCTTTCAGCTCACAGCTGACCTACAGAGGACATTGAGTTTTCAACTAAAAAAATAATTGACTTTCCAGTAAGGACAATCCATTCCAAGTGTCACTAAACAGCTGGAGAAGGAGAAGAATCCTGACAAGCACGGTTCATATCACAAATAACCCTTGAACTTTGTTCTGTATCTCTGCTTGGCTTGTGGCTTGACAAATGGTTTTGAGCAAATACAGTTTTCAAACCAGAGAGCAGATGACAAGGATTGCATTTGGCTGGCAGGTGTGTGATTTGGACGCCTGGATCTCGCCCACTGAGATCTCGAATGAAATCCCAAATCCATTTTTCTCTTACTGTCAATCCTAAAAGAAATGGCGAGTATTTCAGAGAAAGGGAGAAGGAGGGTCAGTGGGTGAGGGTTTGGTGGTAGGGACAATGTAGTTCTCCATGCCTGCTGCTCTTGTTAGCTTGGTGGAGCACCTCATGTTAGCTGCGATGAGGAGGACTTCTGAAGCTTGGCGTCTCATCAGGCATATCTCAGCAGGGGTTTGGCCGTTAGGATGTTGAGCTCTTTTAATGGTCCGCCCTCCTGTATGCCAGCAGGACCTATTGAGAAGTGGGCACTTCTGGAAGTCTGTCATTTATGTAGGTACTAAAAAGGAGCTGGACTTTTTTTGGAAAGTGGTGTTTCAGCTGAAGGAGCTGAATACTTGCCAGTCTGACCATATGCTTCTGAAGTTCTTGTGGTTCAACGCTTTAGGCCAGGGTATTGTCTATTTAAGGCAATGGAAGAAAACCCTGTGCCACTGTTGCAGAGTAGGTATGTGAACTGTAAGCATCGGAACCGAGTGGTAGCTCTAGAATTAGACGTTGTCCCTAATTTCCCTCTTCAGTTTTAAGTGGATGCAGCATTCTTCACTTACAATCTCAACTGTTGTGTTGCATTGTTGTATGGGGTTGAACATCTGCCCCTTCCAGCCACAAAAGTGGCTGTGTTCCAGGAGTGGGTGGTTTCTTTCTATTCAGGGATCCTCCGAGGCCTGGAAAAGCTTGAGTATTAGGCGTGACATACTGTCAACTGTTGCAGATCCCCTTGGCTCCCCTCCTCCCAACATCTGCAAGGCCAGAGTTGGCCATCTTGGTTTGTCCATGCACCATGCATAGCCCAGAAAGACCCTGACTCTACCAGCTGCTGCTGCTGAACAGGGAGTGGGGCCTCACCAGGAACATGTCCATCCAACGCCAAAAATATCTGTCGTCCTAGTCTAGGAGAGGGAAGATCTGTCATCAGCTCCCTAGGGAGGGCTGTGTTGGTGGGACCACAGTGCTGGGGTCCTTCCCCACCCGTAGCCCCCTTGCTAGTGGATGCTCACCCTCCCTGCAGCAGCTCCGCTCTAGCAGTGTTGTCCCGCTGCGTGGCAGGGAAAGGAGCAGGCAGAGCAGCCGTGGCACCCAGCAAACCTCTGCAGAGTACCTTGCCTCAACGTGGAACATTAAAAATGGTTGGGATGCTAGAGCAGGGCCGGGGGGGTGGGGGGACAAAGTCTCAGTCCCACACAGGTCTCTCAGCCCAGTATTTCTTTCCTCCAGCATTGTGCTGGTGATTGACTGGCATTCGCTTGGCAACAGCCTTTTGAATATTCATGTCGCTGACGGGAGATGAGAGTACGTAACTCCTTGAAATCAGCTTGGGGAGGGGAAGCAAATAAAACTGCCTTTTTCTTGCTACTAGTGCTACTTGAACTCTCTCAAATGCATACTTCACATGGATAAATGATTGGGAAGACCTCAGCCTACCTAACAAGCCTGCTCTTGTAAAGCAAAAATTATAGTGCCTGCATACTTGCCATCCTCATTCAAAAGCCCATTCCTCATTAATATCTCTTTATACATATTATCGCAGCTCGAAATGCCATTCCTCTTCTCCCCACCCATTTCCTTGACTGGCTGTGACATACAGGAACTACACCCAGTGCTTGACTCGCCTCTCCTGACCTTTTGTAACTTGGCTCCAAACTCCTTTTTTTGGGTCTTTTGCAAAACACTGTCAGAAGGGAAAAATCCTTTGTTAAAACACAGCCAACTCCTGCCTCAACGTGGAACAGTTTGTTCTGCTAAAAGAATGAGCCAGTTCAGTGAGCAGAAAAACATTGCCATAAACCAGCGGACTCAATAAGCTGCAAAAGCCATCGGCTGCACTCAAGGTCTGAAAGGACGACTCTGAAGCAAGATCCACAGGGGAGAAAAAAAGAAAAAATCCACCATCCCGACCTGCCAAAATCCCGTTTCCTTGCTTTCAGCTGAAGTATTTTGCAGTTGTCTTTTTGGTTATAGCAACTGTAAGTGGGGGAATGGGAGCTGATGCTGAGCCAGAACGTAACGCAGCGTTCGAAGCTAGCATATTGCAAAAGGGCACGGTGGATGAAGTAATCCAAAAATGCTCAGCTGGGAAGGGGCTGCAGCACTTTAAGTCTTCAGTCTGTGCTGCAGATGATCAGCTCCGGCGCCCTACGCTTGCTGTCTGGTACTATTTAATAGCTTGGTTTAGTCGTTTCCACCCACGTCTCATTTTAAAGCTCTGGACACTCTTTATTTCCCTGGAATTGCTGCGGGTCTGTCCCTTACATGGCCACTCAGTAGCTGGTGATCAGCCTGTCTTCAGCAAGTGTTTCTTCGTTGCACAAGGGACTTGGATGCTCGGTGAGAAATCCGTGAGACCTTCTAGGAGGCTTTTGGGTTTGTGGCTGTGCAGCGGGGTCGTTTCGGTGCTGGTGTAAAAGCTGATGCTATTATTTTTTTAACAATAAATTTAGTGCTGGCATCTAGAACTGTGGTGCCCAAATTTGGGGTGGTGGCCCCCAAATAGGGTGACCCATATGGGGGTGGATGTGCAAACCTGGAGGTGGGTTTGTGAGCGGAAGTGCTTCCAAACCACAGAACTCAGAGGCTTCCCCCAAGGTGGCTCCTTGGGACGGGGCAGCTGGGGCAGCGCTGAGAGCACGGCGGGCTTCTGTGCTTCACATGCTCTGTTGCCATCAGGTGCCAACTCCTCACCAGCTTGGCCGAGCGTCTCCCACTGATTTAAAAGAGTTGAGTACCCTTATCAGAAACTTAGCACGGACCAAGATCTACCTCTGGTTCTCATTTTGCTTTGGGAACCGGGAGTCTTTACTCCAGGCTCCCCGATATCTTTTTTTGGCTTGGAGCCAGTTCAGCAATATCAGATAATAAAACCTACAAAGAAGTATATTTTAGGTGTAATCTACCCCTTCTCACGTGCATTCCAATGGGCTGCATCTGCCAAAGCTGGTCTTGCCCTACCTAAATGACAATGGTTGGTAATAAGCTCTAAGCGTGGGATCGCAATGCACATAGCAAGTTTGAACATGGTGTGGCAGAATATTACTGGCCTGTGTGGGGCCGTTTGAGGTGCCTGTGATCGAGCAGCAATCACAAGCAGATCCTGGACAATGCAAGCGAAAAGAAAACCTCCCAGAGAAAGCACAAGGGGCTGAAATTGGAGCTCCTGTGCATTTAAAAACATGACTGATGTTCTCATACTGTCCCATTCGGGCAAAAACCACCCCGCTGGTATTCACCAGCTGAGTGTGAGGTGATGGGAGACCCAGATACTGATGAGCTGAGGGACTTCTTGAAGCTCCATTAATGCTATCTGGTGTCCTCTGCTGGTAGCGTTAACCTCGGAGCTGGCTCTGTCGAGAGATGATTATCTGTCTGCTGGACCTTTTCCTTTGGGGGAACGCCAGGAATGTTTTGCAACATGGACAGAATGTGAGGATTGATGCTATGGAGGTGGGTCCCTGGGATGCTGGGACTGCGAACCCTGCTAAGGTAGTGTAACTTGGAGCAAATCTGTAATGAAGCCTCTATGCCAAAAGAGATTATTATTTTTTTGGAAGATGTTAATGGCGTGATTGCATAACATTTATTTTGTGCTCGATCAAATGGACGAGGGCAGAGGAAAAGGAGTGAGTGAATTAATGTTAGTGATGTTCAAACAGAAGCATGCAAAGCTCCGAGGGATGATCAGTGGTTTTGTTTTGATGTGCGTTGCAGTTTTTTTTTTTTTATTCCTGACATTCTCCTGAAATATAGCACGCAGGCTTGTCTCTAAGGGGGGCACATTGCCAATAGTCTAAAGGTTATATTATCCTAGTGACCTATTTTTATACTCTAATCGCGTTCTGTTTCAGCCGCCCCATTCCAGCCTTCTATCTCGCTTGGTTTTGTGCTCATCTGAAAAAATAAAGCAGAGATAATTACCATTAGTCCCCGAGTGTTAAGGCAGCCAGCCAGCCTCTACCCAGGTAACGACAGCAAAGGCGAGTTGCTGCTGCTTTGGAAGCACGAGAGCAATCGGAAAACACAGCTCGTAAACGGGTGACGGCTTGAAACAGGGCGATGGGGAGTGTTGGGGGGCAGAGGAGAGAGGTCTTCTCTTAAAGGCAAATTTTAAATGGAGAAGTACAGCAGTTTGTAGAAGGGTGAAATTTTAATGAATAGCTCTGTTTAACCAGCCTAAATGGAAAAGACGCTTTTCTACTCTAGGCCTGCCAAGTAATGGAGAATGAATACGATTGTTCGGTCAATCAGCTTCCACTGCCTTTAAACTGTACACGCGTTTTCAAAGCCAGGCTTAAGCTACAAAGCACCCTGACCAGTTGACATAAAGAGAAATTGTTCCTTAGTACAAATGTTGACTATGTGATGCTGCTTGAAGCTCGAAACTGCTGAAATTTGTGCGTGTGTTTGTACATTTGTGCAGTGCAAAATAATAAGATGCGAAGAGTCTTTTCCTGCCTGCGTGGCTTCTCTCAGGCTGCCGTTATTTTATTGCTGGTTGCTTTCTTTGTTCTTGTTGAGAGCACCTGGATTTGGAGTGCCTGCAGCGTTAGTGCAGTGGCGATCTGCTCTGGAGGGGAAAATCTCATGAACTGTTCATTCATGGGAACTTGCAGTCCCGTAGGGGGTTAAACACCAAAAGAATTAAGTGTGTCACCCCTTGATCCGGGTTATGGACCAGGCTCTGGGTGGCAGATAAGCGACAGCCTGATTTACCCTCTCCCAGTGCTACCTAGAGGTGCCAGCCCTAGGCAAGGGCACGGCCTGGAGATGTGCACTGCTTGCCAGGAGGCGGGGTGATGCTCTGCTGCTGGCATTTTTGGGCTGCTGGAGATGGTCCCATGCCATGGCTTCCCTTTCAGCTGCAGGCTTTGCAGAGGTACCCAGAGAGGATGGCTGGACCCCAGCTAGCTGGGCTGCACAGCCACAGACTGGGAACAGAGGAGCTCAGCCCTGCCAAATCTTGCCTTTTCTTCTCTCTTACAGAGCTGGGCTGGCACAGCTAAAAGAGAGGTCCCATGTGCACACGGGAAGTTGGAGAGGTGGGCTGTTCCCTCTAACTGTGTCTGTCCATAATGAAGCACAGGGATGAAGCCTGGAGAGGTCTTTGCTGAGTTGGCAGAGTGGGTCTATCCACATAACGTGTCCCTGCGGTGGATTAGCAGTAGCTGCCCTGTTCCTGGCAGGCGACTGTGTTCCCGAAGCCCGTTGCTGCTGTATGCCCTCTTTCCATGCTTCGTTACACTTTTGTTATAGAATCATAAAACAGTTTGAGTTGGAGGGACTTTAAGGATTATCTAGTTCCAACCCCCTGCCCTGGACAGGGACACTTCCCACTAGACCAAGTTGCTCAAAGCCCCGTCCAGCCTGGCCTTGAACACTGCCAGGAATGTGGCAGCCACAGCTTCTCTGGGCAACCTGTTCCAGAGCCTCATCACCCTCAGAGTAAAGAATTTCTTCCTAATATCTAATTTTGTTGTAACCAAAGCCTCTGATTCCAAGCCTGTGGTGCTGAAACCCAGGTGAGAGCTGGTGTGGGGCAGCCCCTGGCTGGGGAACAAGCCTTTGCCCCTTTTCACTTGCGTCTGGGGAGTGCAGGAGTCTCCAGCCTCCCTGTCTCCTGCCAGCCCTCACTGGCCACCTTTTAGCAATAAATTAATAAAGTTGGTGAAACTCTGACATCTCAGGAATGGACTCCAAAGCAGAATAAATATTAATGCCCAGCCAAAGAGTCCTAGTGTTGCCATGACTGGCAACAGCGGCGGCCGTGGGGCTGTTCCCCTCGTACGCCTGCGCTCGCTGCTGCCTGGACCTATTGTATTCCTCCCCTCCCCAGCACCCAGGTAAATGCACCCCGGTCCCAGGCTACTGAGCTGGTACCCAGCACCGCCCAGAGCAAACTGGGGGGGACCTGCAGTGAAACACGCTGGGATTTCCCTCTCGGGTGCATGGTGATGGGAAGGGGATGGCGGATCATCTCTTGGGTCTGGGTGCTGCAGAGAGCACCCACTCGTGGCTGCTGGCCACAGGGATTTTTTTCTTCACTGGCTTTTACTTGCTAATTACTAGTGGGGAGCTGGGAAGTCATCCGTGGACTTCCCAAAGACAGAGGTACATCTTCTGGGCTGGCTGGAGGTAGAGCCTAAAGGGGACAGACAGAAACTCTCAAATGTCAACTTTTTTCTCCTCCTTTGGTTTTGGTGTTGTCCCGCTCCCCCCGCCCCATATTATGCTATCAGCCGGGGCCTGCAGAGTTTCAGCTTAAAAACAAACCGCTATTATTTAAAGTGCCAATATTGTGCTTGGCTTCATATGAGACAGAAACATCAACTTCGTCTCTGACCTGGGGAGTGTGTCTGCCTGCCTAGCAGGCACCGAAAGTGTTGAGAAAACTGTTATTTTACTTCTATTTTGGTGTTGATTTTTATTTTTTAAAATTTAAATTATTTTTTTTAACTGAGCATTTACTCTTCAGCAGAACTGCATCAAACACCAGAGCCCACAGTAGAGTACGTAGCCATCCTATGTGTCCACGTGGAGCCTTGTCCTCGGCGTGAGCGTTGGGCATCCAGGAGGCGGCTGGGCTGGGGGCAGAGAAGGGTGACTGTCCTGTCGTCCCCGTACCCAGGCTGTGGGACCGGAGCTGCTATGTGCTGCCGGGCCGGTGATGCTGCCTGGTGGGTTTTCTGGTTGTTGTTTCTAGGCGAGGTTTGCAAAAGGTCACAAAAATTAATCTTCTAACTGGGGACCTTGGCACTGCGCGGAATGAATGTTTTGCATTAACAACCTAACTCATTAATTCACTGAAACATTTAAAACCAAACCAGTTATATCCAGCCAAGCTGGAAAAAGCTGAAAGTTCATACTCAGCAGTGCAGATTTCGAAACCTCCCTTTGTTAATCTCTGCAGAAGTAAATTTTCTGAATTTGCTAAGCTCACTTTGACCGGTCTGGGCATTGTTTTATTCAGCAGAGGCAAAGCCGCTCTGCAGAGGGTTAGCGGTGTCTACCTGGACCCGTCGGTGGGGACAGGAAGGCTCCTGCGCTGGGAAGGAAGGAGGACTGGCATGGGGAGCATTGCGGGAGGGGAATCCTCATGGAGCACTGTAGGTTTGGGGCTGTCTCTAGCAGAAATGCAGCGTTGTTTTCATAGATGGGGATCCTGGATTTCACAGTTTCCATCTTCCTCCTGTGTTTTTATTTTCTGAATTGCTGAGGGTAGTTGAAATCACAGCTAGTGCGTCTCATGGTACTCTATCTTCTTGTTTGTAAGCTGGAGGTGGGTCACTGGCATGCAGCCTTCGTGGGCCTCCTACATGGAGGAGAGACGGGCAGACCCGGGCAGTGCAGGAGCTGCAGTTTTACTCGCTGCTGGCTCCGAGTACGGAGCTTGCCACTTCTGAGCCACAACCCTTGAGAAACGGATGGGTGGTCACCAACCTGGCTGTCCCTGTAGCCGTGACCTGGTGACAACAGCGTAAAACTGCCTCTGCCAGTGGAGATGATGTTTCCCATGGTGACTTTTTTTAAACTGCTTTAAGTTGGGAGCTGTGCAGATAAACATTGCAGATGTGCATGAAGGATGGGGAACCGCAACCCAGCCCAAGCTGTTCACCTGGATTCACGCCTGCCTGATGCAAAGGCCGTGCTGCTTGTCCTTGTCACAGGAGTGGGGTGCGCACTGTTGTGTCGCTGTTGTGTGAGCGAACATGCATCAGCCCCAGGGTCAGGTCCTGGTGCTTTAGATAAGAGAGAAACGTAACCCAAGCCACATGCCGGGCTGGGATCCAACCTGGCCAAAGGAGCCCTTGGGCTGCCTTTCCTTCCAGCATGGGTTTCTCTGGAAGCATCACTGAGACCAAATCAGTTTGACTCTGCTTTAAGTCAGTTTTCCCTCAAATTCCCAACAGCAGTGGCAGGTTTAGGTGCACAGGTCATTTGACCTGCTTACTCTGCTACCTCACTGTTAAATTAGCAGGTATAAATTAAATAGTAACGGTGAATTTAAGTACAATCCCTTTGTCTTGCTGGCTACCAGGTAGTTATTCCATTCAGTTAATGCCTCTTTGCACCAGTTCATCATAAAATAATACATGGGAAATAAAGTTCTTCACACATGGCTGTGCAAATTGGTCTGAGATATTCGCAGTGGTGTTATACTGAGCACTGTTGTAAGGCGGTTTTTTAATTGATTGGTTTTTCTGCCCTTAATTTACCCTATCCATTAAAACGGCCTTGCTTATTTTAATGACGGAGAAACTGGTGAATTATCCGTTCTGTTATTAAAGTGGTGTATTAAAGTATTAGTGCATTCCAGAAGGTGAGCGGTGAATAAAACATGCTCCGAACATGTGGTTATGCAACTGTTCCATGGAAATGAAACGGACAAACAGTACACTTGATTAATTTTTTTTTTCCTAGTAAATTGGCACTGTGATTCACTTCCAGCTAAATTTGCAATCTGTGTTCTCAGGTGGCATTAATATTGGAGCCCCAGCAGGAGAGCTGTGGTGGCTGGGGCTGCTTTGATTGCATTTTTAACGAAAGTTGTTGGAAAGAGCACAGAGCTTGATGCAAATGTGCTGGTAAATGAAATGCAGAGCTTTTAGGTTCTCTGTAGGTGGGTCAGGCCGTACACATTTACCCAAAAAAATAATGACGGCGTGCTCGGGAGAGGCACTCTGTGAACGTGGCACAGTGGGGGTCTTTGTGTCTCTCCGTTGCCCTGTATCAAATTTACTCTGTTGACAGATAAAAATCATCTTTTTGATATCTGGCGACTCCATAAACAGTAGGTAAGATCTGTCTGGGACTCGAGCTGCCTCAGTAATGGAGACTCTGGAACTGGATCTCTATCAGGAGTTTGCTGGAAACGAAAAAGCTTGCAGAGGGCCCAGCAGTTTCTCCCTGACCTATGGCAGAGCTGCAGAATAAAATTAAGAATTCACTTTTACCGTTGCTTTCCTGACACGAAACTCCTTTCAGCCTTTAAAGCTATATTTTATAGCCTTCAGGCTGGTCTTATTGTTTTTTTCCTAATTGACTCGACTTGGAAAGGTCATCGCACCCTGCTAGATTGTGTAATATTTAACTTAGCATCAAAAATGAGGATCTTGGAATCGGTGTCAAATGGATGCCGTTCCCCGCTGAATAGCAAAGCCCATTCATAGTCATCCAAGTATTCAACTTGCTAATGCTAATGAATAACTTTCTGGCCCTCTGCAGAGGGAAAGACTAACCACGAAAAGGTGGGATGAGAGTGGCATAAAGCAGGTATTGAGAGCATGCGATTCGCACCATCTCAATCCAGATCACAGCTTTAATATCTTTTTTTATTTATAGGTGTTTTTAAAAGTTATAATTTCTAGCTTTTCACGAAGCCTTAGCATAGCAAACAGTCTTTTCTGATGCCAAGTTCAGTGATGACTAACACTATTTACAGGACTGTTTTGTAATCTCAGATCGGCCCACATTAACGGGAAGTTACGTTTTCCCATCAGTCTTTTAAACGGTGCCTGAGAGTTGCTGAGGCCAGAGGCGGCCATCGAGGCGCTCCTGTTTGGAAAAAATGATGTCAGCTTTCAGAACGATTTTTTAAAAAATTTCTAATGAAGTTAGGGAGGTCAAATTGTACTTCCTCCGTTTGATTTTTTTTTTTTGCAATAGGACCTTTCATTCCTCTGTTGTAAAAGCTACTGACAAAAATAAGCAGAGGAGGTATTGCATAAGCACCACGAAGTCATTTGCCCGATCTGCATTTCTCGGTGCATGAGATCAGCTCAGAATATCTGATATGAGAAAGCTACTGGTACACAGCTGCTGTAACTGATAGGAGTCACCTCTGTGAGTCATCTGGTAGGATGGTAAGTTAAGTTGGTCTTATTTTTTTTTTTTTTAAGTTCAAGTTTTTATGACTGTTTTTATAAAGCTCCGTTGCTGTTACTGTAAATCCCAGGAAAATCTGGCACAGAGTCTTTGTAATATGAATCGGTGCGTCCATATGCTTCCAAGTGACCTTGCAATCTGGAAAAATACCATTTTATTCCTGTGTTTAAAAGAAAAAACGCAAAGTTGCTGTATAAAATGTTGGCAGAGGGGTTAAGGCAGAGATGTTGCTCTCTCAGATGTGCTACCTTCCCTGTCATCGGGTCCCGTCACCAGGCAAGTGACTTCTGGTGCCAGCTGCTCCTCAGGTCGTGATCTTAGGCACCGAGCGTCACTGTGGAGGTGGGGAAGCTACATCAGGCCAGGAGTAAGGTTGTGGCTAATGCCCCAGCCAGCCCTGGCCTTCCACAGGGTGGAGCAGTTTGGGAACTGCTTTAGCTTCAGAGGGGAAAAAAAAAAAGGGAGAGAGAAATTACACCTTCTTAGGAAATAACCTCCAGTGCATTGGGAGGGGAAGGCTGGAGGGGAAGGAACACGTGTGTGATGCTGCTCTTGAGTTTTGGGGCCTTACCTTCTCTTGCAGCTCCAGCAGAAAACTCAACAGATGCTGTTAAATCAGTAACAAACTGTGCATGGGGTGGGGAGGGAATCTCACAAATGCTTTGTAGGCTTGCTGAGCGAGGAGGGCTAAAATACGTGGCCCTGGCTGCAGCCTCCTCACTCCCTGCAGCAGAGCTCCAGGCATCTCTGCAGGCAGAGGGCCTTGGCATGGTGCTTTGAGCTGGCAAGAAACTTCCCAACAGGATGGTTGGAAAATGCCGATTTTGAAGAAATCGAAACGTTCTGTGGGGAACGTGTTGATTTTTCATCAGGTTTTTCTGATGGAAAGCAGACGGGTTTCCCAGGGTGACCCTGCCTGCTATCGCCTCCTGCGTTCCGCTGAGCCGGGAGCCCGGGCATGCAGGGAGCCCAGGCACTGCTCTCCCCGCCGAAACACCGGTGATGGGTCTCGGGAGGGCAGGGTGAGGGGTAATTTTGGTGGTTTTCCTCCTCAAATGAGAATTTGATGTGGGCTGTAAAAGAGGCGTGTTTGTGTGTTTGTTTTTAAACAGGTAATTCACAGGTTGTATTTGTGAAAATACAGTAAATCCAAGGTCAAGTTAAATTTTTTCAGCAAAAGAGGCTGACAATGATATATTGAGTGAAACAGTTAAATACCAGGACAGTTGTGCTTTGTTTAATGCCAAGGGAACTAACCCCTCCTCCCTCTCCTTGTCCTCAGGTTCAGTGGCAAATATGAACATTTGTCAACATTTGACAACAACTTCTTGGGACATCATGAATTTGCTGGAATCTAGACCACAGAGCACTTGCAATAGCGCTTTTTAAATTTTCATTTCATTTAAGTGAAAGAAAAATAATCATCTGGATCAATTGCAGTGATGGCTAGCAAAAGAAAATCCACAACTCCCTGCATGATACCAGTAAAAACACTGGTGCTTCAGGAGACTGAACTGGATGCTGTAGAAGATGATCGTGAAGGAACACAACAAGATGCTCCTGCGGAAGGGCCAGCAGCTAGTGATGCTGCCGCCAGTAACAGTAATAATGGAGCTTTGTCTAACGGGCACCGCGGTATCACTGATAGTGACACTTATATCTGCAAGTCTTGTGACTTTGGATCTCAAGACGTTCAGCACTTCTTTGGGCACTTGGACTCTGAGCACTTAGACTTTAGCAAAGACCCCGCGTTTGCGTGTGTTGCGTGCGGCTTTCTGGCAAATAGCCATGAAGGGCTCTCACACCACAATGCAGAATCACATGCCGGCGAAACGAGCTTCATCTGGAGGGTGGCTAAGCAGGACAATCGTACAACTGTGGAGCAAAGTCTCTGTGAAGCTGCCAGCAGCCATGACCTTCTGGGAGAGGTCCCTGAAGAAGGGATGGATGGCCAGTCTGAAATTATCATTACCAAAACCCCCATCATGAAGATAATGAAAGGTAAACCAGAGGCCAAAAAAATCCACACGCTGAAAGAGAATGTGTCAAGTCAGCTGGGCAGTGAGTCAGAGGTGAAAGATGGAGAGCATTCATTCCCAAATGGATCTGTGCCAGTCAGCCAGCCTACTGCAAGTTCGACAAAATCATCTCATATAGTGAATGGCTCCATCATAGGAAACGTGCCTGTTCTGCAGGCGGGTGTTGCACAACTTGTGTCACTGCAGCAGCAACCCCCGTTGCATCAGCAGCTACCTACGTCCAAGTCCCTTCCCAAGGTGATGATCCCCCTGAGCAGCATTCCAACGTACAACGCCGCCATGGACTCCAACAGCTTCCTCAAAAACTCTTTCCACAAGTTCCCCTACCCCACCAAAGCCGAGCTCTGCTACTTGACCGTGGTGACGAAGTACCCAGAAGAGCAGCTGAAGATCTGGTTCACTGCCCAGAGGTTGAAGCAGGGCATCAGCTGGTCACCGGAGGAGATTGAAGATGCCAGGAAGAAGATGTTCAACACCGTTATTCAGTCTGTGCCACAACCCACCATTACGGTTTTGAACACGCCGCTGGTTGCAAATCCCGGGAGCGTCCCCCATCTTATTCAGGCGACTTTACCCGGACACGTGGTGGGGCAGCCGGAGGGGACGGGGGGGCTGCTGGTCACGCAGCCCATCATGGCAAATGGGTTGAAGGGCACCAGCTCTTCCTTCACCTTGGCGGTGACTTCTGTCCCCAAGCCACAGCCGGTGGCGCAGCACAGCACGGTGAGCTCCAGCACCGCGTCGGGGGTGAAGGTGGTCAACAGCGGACAGTCGCTGCTCACCGCCTGCCCGGCCATCTCCTCGCAGACCTTCCTGGATCCCAACGTCTACAAAAACAAGAAGTCCCATGAGCAGCTCTCAGCCTTGAAAGGCAGCTTCTGCAGAAACCAGTTCCCTGGCCAGGCTGAAGTCGAGCGGCTGACAAAAATCACGGGCCTTTCCACCAAGGAGATTCGAAAATGGTTCAGCGATAGGAGGTACCACTACAGGAACGTGAGAGGCGGCCGGGCCGTCTTCCCTGGAGACAGCGCTCTGGATTCCCTGCCCGAAATATCCTTTGACGTCTCGCCCAGAGGAGCCGAGCTGAGCCCGGCGGCGGCCGTGGCCGCACCGGCGCCTCACCACCCACCGCGGCGGCAGTCATGGCACCAGGCGCCTGACTTCACGCCCACCAAGTACAAAGAGCGGGCGCCAGAGCAGCTCAAGGCCCTGGAAAGCAGTTTTGCCCAAAATCCTCTTCCTGCGGAGGAAGAGGTGAACCGCCTGAGGGGGGAAACAAAGATGACGCGGAGGGAGATTGATAGCTGGTTCTCAGAGAGGAGGAAGAAGAAGGTGGCAGAGGAAAATAAGAAAGTGGAGGAGGCGGCTCGGCAGGAGGAGGAGGAGGTGGAAAATGGTGCTGGGGAAGGGGAAGACTCCTCGGATGAGCTGAGGGCTGCAGGCGAAAATGGTTCGGTCGACGCCTCTGGCAACAACCCGAACTCAGTGGAGCGGAAAGTCAGTCCCATCAAAATCAACCTGAAAAACCTCCGAGTGACTGAGTCTAATGGCAAAACCGAGTTACCTGGGGCCGGTGCAACTGAGAAAGGGGATGGCAGCTCCAGCCGGCCACCCACCCCTCCGAAAACCAAACTGAACTTTAAAAAAACGGCTCAGCAGCGGCATCTGCTGAAGCAAATGTTCGTGCAGACCCAGCGGCCCACGAACCAGGAGTACGACGCCATCGTTTCCCAGACGGGCCTGCCACGGGCCGAGGTCATTCGCTGGTTTGGGGACAGCCGGTATGGCTTCAAGAACGGGCAGCTGAAGTGGTATGAGAACTACAGGCGGGGGGTTTTCCCCCCGGGGCTGGTGGAGGTCAGTCCTGCTGGCCGGGAGGTGCTGGAGGACTACTACGAGAAGCACAAGGGGCTGCGGGAGGAGGACCTGCCCGGCCTCTGCGAGCGCTCCCACCTCAGCGCCCAGCAGCTCAAGGTGTGGTTTGCGGTGAAGGCAGAGGAGGAGAGCAGGGCTGCCGTCCCCGAGGAGGCTTGCGCTGGCCAAGCGGTGGCCAGCCGGAAAGGGCCATGCGAGGCCGGCTCGGAGGTGTCGGAAAGCAACGAGTCCTGGGAGCCGGGCGGCCAGGAAGGCAGCGCCGGGACCCCCGACGCCCCCGGCCCCCCGCCCGCCGCGCGGCTCGGTAAGGCCCCTGGGGCAGCACGGGGATCCAAGCATTTCCCACTTGGGAATGTGAGGCTTCAGGGAAGGGTTTAGTGTCCGGTCGTGCTGTTTGGGGTTTAACTGAGGAAGAGGGAGGTCAGGGAAGGAGGATAAAGAGGGTCCGGCGAGATGCCCTGCGGGACGCTCCCTGCCTCTGCCTGCATTGGTCACTGGATGCCAGCTCTGCTCTGAAGCCAAATCCTGGCTTTATTTAAGCCTAAGTAAATCCAGCAGGAGTGTCTGGTCCCTTTACCTGCCCCACAGGAAGGTGTCCCTTGGGTTTATCTATGAAGGGGATTGGTATCTGGGAAGGAAGGGGCCTGGCTGCTGTGTCCTGTGCCATGGCTCCTTCCATGCCTCCCCATGGCCTCGGGCACAGACGTAACCCCTGCTGCCTGCGTGGGCGAGAGCCTCCTCCCGTCCCTCTCCCACTGCCAGCTCTCCAGATGTGAGCATCCTTCTTTGGCACGGGGCAAGGCTTGGGTGTTGAAGATGGAGGCTGCAAGGAGGGAGAGGACATGGAGGGGCTGGTGTTTACAGCTGCTGGCCCTATCCCTCCTCCAGGACTCCAGGAAAGACGTGTGTGTGCGTGCACGTGCGTGCGGAGGAGAGGAGAGGTGGTTTCCAAGCCCTCCATGGGCTCTTCAGAAGTGCAGCTGGGGGCCGTTTCCTCCCTGGCGGGGTTCCCACCAGATGGGGATGGCCAAGCGCTCGCCCTGTCCTGCCGCAGGCTGCCACAGCCCCTCGCCTGCTCCGCGCACGCAGCCCCTTGCCGGCATGCTGGGCAGCTGGGATCTTCTCCAGACCCACTGCCTTGCTTTGGAGCTTCCCATGCACCTCTGCCATGGCTGCAGGCCTAAAAAAAAAATATATATATATAAAAAAATCAATTGAAATTCATTGCTTCCTTCCCCTGTCTAATGCAGAGGAGATGGAGCGTGGGTTAGAATGGGGCTGTGCCGTGCCCTTGGCTGGGGAGAGGCTGCGGCCACAAGAGCGGGATGGAAAGGTGTTGCAGCGGGAGCGGTTTGGAGAAGGGTGGTGGGCCAGCTTTTGTGCTGGGCGATGGCAGTGCCCCTGCTAGCACCCTCCAAGTGTGACTTTATGCGACCCAGAGCAAGGCAGTCCCATCACCCCTCGTGGCACAAAGGCAGGAGGTGCTCAGCAAGAGTGCACGGCTTCAAATCCCTGTGGGCTGCATCCCTCCTTAGCCCTGCCACTGGCCAGAGCCCAGCTCCGCTCCCATGAGGATTTTGGATTTCCTGGCCCTTCTCGATAGGGCTGGCCTTTCTCCGCAGCTGACTCCATTAAGGCTCCTGATTTTGCCCATCCTGAGGCCCTCCTGTAGCCTTTCTTCCCCATCCCACATCCCAGCTAGGCTGCAGGCCCCTGCAGTGAGCCGGAGCATCTCTGACACTTCATTTCTTTTTCAGAAACAGACTGAACTCAAACCATCAGCCCCGGAGGATTCGCTTTTACCCTTGAGAAGAAATTTTTGGTCTTGAAGAAACCCATGGGCCGGCCTGATCCAAACCTCAGGAGCAGGACGTGGTGATAAAGCACTGCCATAAATGAGACCTTTGAGCACAGCACACGAGAGAGCACGCGTGCAAAAACTGGGCACTTAGTGCCGAGCTCTCGGTGGCCCGGCAGAGGAGATGGCTGAGAGCTGGTGGAGGCAAGGGCTCAGCTCGCACCCAGGAAATAGGATGCTCTTGTTTGCTTTTCGGTGGACAGACTTTCAGATTTCATATTCATATACCAATGCCTACAGCTGCCTATACAAGCATAACTGAATCTCAGACATTGTGTAAACAAGGTCATTGCTTAGATATGGACTATCATGGCACAGTACTTCTTTCTTTTTTTCTTTTTTTTTTTTTTTTTTTGTCTGTCCGTTAAGGTGTTTGTTCTCTAAAGGTTGGCATGGCTGCATATATCCTCTCTGCCCTTTCTGGTCCTTAAGCCCTGGAAATGAAGGGCTTTGCAGGCACACAAGCGTGTTATGTGTGTGTTAGGAAAGGAAAGGTATCTGAGAAGAAAACTGCCAGTCTTGCATTAAAGTCCAGTGGGTGTTGAGTGAGATTTTCATCCCTACAGATGAGGTTAGTTTTAGCATTGCATACTCTCCCATAAGTAGCAGGTTCCCAGACCCAGACAACCCAGGAGATGGAGTTTGGTGCCATTTGTCCCTTGCTGGCTAGAATATTTTCCTTGCGCTCCTGGAGACTGACTGTAGCAGGCTATTAAATCTCCAAGTCTCCCTTTAATCACTGAGAAGTAGCACATAATAATTTTTCCATCCTGACCTGGAATCCTTTTCATTGTTCAGAGAGAACAAGCTGTTCTTCAGAGAACAAATGCAGAGAATATGCAGCGTTGGTGTGAGTGGTTCAAGTCATTGTTGTCTCCAAGGGATCCGCGAGGCAGCAGCTCTTCTGCAATCAGGAAGTTTCCCTCTTGCAGCCCTACATGACAGATCCTCCTGCAGCAGCACTCCTAACTTGAAGTGTTTGCTCCAGTCTTTTTTTTTTTGTCGTATTTTTTTTTTTCCCCCAGTCCATCTGCAATAGTTCTGGTGAAACAGCAAAATAAATTTCCCAGTTAACCTTCCTGCTTCCCAGTACCTGTGCATTTTTAATGTGCCCTTCTTGTCTTGGGTGGTTGCTGTGTGATGCAACTACTTGAAGATTGTTTTAATATTCTTTTCTAATAGAAAACAAGGTCTAGAAGGGAAACTCTTGAGCTGAATAATCCAGCCAAATGCTGTGTCAGACCATTCTGTCACAAACTAATCGAATCCCAGCTCAAAATTGGTTCCATGTCTTGCCTTCACTTTTGCGCTTGGAAGACTATCCCAGAACTTCACTGCCTTTGAATGGTTAGAAACTTTATTTAAATTTCTAGTTTGAATTAATTCGTGGCCGGTTCATTCCTGGTTTGTTTTGGAGCCAACATTGTCCTTTAACTTAAATAGTTTTTGGTGTTTATCCGCTGATGTATTTATGGAGAGTAGTCATAGCTCCTTATTTTTGCCAAGCTAGCTCAGCCAGGCTGTTTCAGTACAAGGTTTTTATTTAGTGAGAGCTTTTTAATGTGGGAGACTTTATTGTTGGTGGTAAATGATATTTATTAGAAGGGTGGGTAGCAAGCCCCAAAGGATCGGATCCAGAGATTTACAAAAAAAATCTGGTTTAAAAACAAAAAAGCTCTTTCAGAACCTCTTCCAAAGATGGTGTCTGATTTCTACCTTTAATTGCCCTTGTTTTTCCAATTCTTTCTTCCTCCCTTCTTTAAGAGGCTGCCTTGCTCAACTACTAGGAGGGATTTTATCTGCTCAGCACTTTGCAAGAGAGGGGGGGCTTCCTCTTGCCTGGTGGTACGTGCCTTCGGGGTAGGTGCCAGCGCCTGAGCTCGCGTACCTCCCCTGGCACACGGTGTAACCGCCCGTGGCCGAGTGCAAGCACCTGCTTCAGAAGATGACCTGCACCCTAAAGAGAGCCGGGGCGACGCGCTCATATGCAGACACCCGCTCCCTTGGCAGTCAGATGAACCTTCCCCAAAACGCTGCGAGCACGGGTGTGTCGACCCGTAGTACCCTGCTGACACCAGGCTCCCTGAATTTCTTTCTCTTTAGAAGCGCTATTGCTGGTCATGGTGTGGTTGGAGGCATAATCGGCAGCCATCCCACCTCAGCCTTGTGTCTGCTCAGCCAGGCAGCATCCCTGCGGCTCTCCACCAGGAAAACAGGGGCGGCCACACTACAAAGACAGCCAGAGCCCCAGGGGTTCACCCTCGCGGGTGCCATCCTGCACACCCCAAAATGTCACAGGTGATGGGGGAAGCTGGGTGGCCCTAGAGCCAGAGGTAGCAGATGTGGGAGTTGTGCGGCCCGAGAGTGTGAGTGTATGTACGGTGTTACCTTCAGAGAACAAATACAGGTAGATCATTTACTCTCTAGTGTCTATGTACATGCAGGTTTATTTAAGTACACATATATACAGTTCAGATATGCCATTGATTCTTTATTGCATTAAGATGTACATTAAAAATGTACACTTTTACTAACTACTTGCTATATAAATATGTTGGAAGTGTAGTTTGCCCGTTCAAGGTGATTTTCTGTGGGATTTTTGGTGTACACTTTAAGGCCTATGGCTAATTGGAAGAGTGATCCCCGCTCCATCTACAGAAATGCTTAAGGACTATAGTATGAACTGGTCCCTTCAAACCATTTTTCCATGCACTAGCTGAAATATTTTGCACTTGGATTGTATTCGGCCAGTTTTCCAGAAAAATTGAAAAGAGAAGTCTTGTGAGCTAGAGGGAGAATTTCCCGGTGTACACAGAAAAAACAGCCTTGAGGGTTGGAAGCTGCTGAGGTTTTTGAGCTTTGTCTCCATGCATTCATACAAGCACAGCAGGAGTTTTCTTTCTTTTGGGTCAGAGGAATTTTAAAAAGTGGTTCCATGCAGACTCCCCTCGGACGCGGTGACCGGGCTGGCAAAGCCCTTTGCGTGGGGAGGGTAAGATTGAGAGACAAAAACTTCAAAAAGTAATCAAGTTCCCTTTCTAACTCCCACATTCCTTGTTATCTGCCTTTTTTTAGTTGACTTGAAATCTCCATGGAAGTATAAGCTGAAGGATTTTTGAGGGTTTAGCTCTGTGGTCCTCTGTTTCCCTATTGCGTTGTTTTTTGAAGCTGAGGAGAAGCAGGTGCCACCTCCAAGTAGACTCAGGTTCTGGTGCAGGACATAAAAATATGTTTGCATCTGGAACTGAAAGGAATAATTGAGAGGTGGCTTGAGAGTCCCAGCAGCAGTTCCTCTGGCGTTAAGAGGAAGCATCACCGCAGTTCTACACAGCGTGTGCGAATGTTTATCATCATCTAATCAAAGATGACTGTCTTGACTTGAAAGGAGGGGTGGAAGTTAGAAGTCGCGTAGCCAGCATCAGGAAGGAAGGGAAATAAATTCTTCACCTCCGTCTGCTGTGTGTGAGCTTGGGCTTGACAGGCACAGTAGTAACCGTGGGTTTTAATCCCCGTGAATCTTGTTACTTACGTCTCTGAGGCTGCTTAGATTAAGGGCACAATCCAATTGCTTAATAACCCGAAACCCTGATTTGTGCCGTACCTGGCTCGCTTATGTGAAGGGCTGCTGGTTCTCCTCATGCAAGGAACAGTTACTTTATTCATTATCAGCAGGCCCTGCCGTGAGATTCCTAGACATGGCTCTGTGTTTCATTTGGGTAGCTTATTTTTCAGCTCCTTAATTAGCATCCTGGAATTTTTTATTTTTTTTTTAGCAGAACACTAAACAAACCATGATTTACAGGCTCCTATTTCCACTTGCCTGAGAGCTGAGCGCCGCTGCACGTCAGGCCTGCAGCCACGGCGAGAGGAATGGGGGCAGGTGCTTGCTTCGATGTACGGCCCGCAGAGCTCCAACCACAGGTATATTTAGTGCAGCTGCGTGTCCCCTCCCTGCCAGGGGCTTGCGTTGGTCACCAGCAGAAGCCACCAGCAAAAGCGGTAGCTGCTGGCAGCTGTGATGAGAAACCCCATGGTCAGCCCACAGCTGAACGCAGAACCTTCACCTGCCTGGGCGACGATCACACAGAAGCTGGAGCTGCAAGGTATCCGGTCGGTTAATCTTTGCTAGGTGTCCCCTGTCTGTTCAGGAGGAAGAGGAGGATGTAGAAGGCTGGGTTTCCATTTAGAGTTTTGAGTATATATATTTTATTTTTTTTTTATGAGAAGCAACAATTTTTGATCACAGGTAGAAGTGTTGTTTTCTGTCTTCCCTGCAACCCCCTCTCTTAGCAATCTCATCAGAAGGGGATGTTTGGAAGCTGAGTTGCTGGGAATCAGAAGAGAAAGATGATTTTCAGCACTTTGGCACAAATCGGAAAGTTAACATGATGCTGCACCTTCCCGTCAAGTTGTTAGTAAAATGCTTGTAAACTTCTCTCTCCTGTTGCCCGGATAATTTTGGCTTTGCTCTTTTCAAATCAAATCAGTGGCCTGACGTGATTGAGCTCACTGCAGTAGCCTTTTTTGTAATTTCTCAGTTGATCACAAAACCAGCAGGGTAAGATTAGGCAACACTACAAATGGAGGGCAGGGGGGGGTGAGACACTTGCAAGCTGTACCTTTTTTTTTTTTTTTGCAAGTTTAGTTTCTGCTGTATCTTTTACTGGCAGTGGTCTCTGCCGGGAATGCTGGATTGGCATGGCAAAACTTTAAAGCAGAGCAAGGGAGCTCTGTTACCTAAGCAGTGATTTATTTTATTATTATTTTATTTTATTTTCTTGTTATTGCCTGTTCCAGTAAAGAGTGCTCTGTTGGCTGACGTTGGCCATATTTTGATGGCATAATTAAAGCCACGGTTTTTTTTCCCCTGTCCTGATGGAGGGTGGTATCAGGAGGACTCTTGCTTACTGGTGCTAGCGAAGGTTGGGCTAGGAATCCATGGCATAGAAAACTTCTTGCTAAAAATTGCACTTTCTCTCTGCCCCATCTGGCTCGTGGTGGTGTTATGGGTACGTGGCTGTGATTCCCCTTGCACATACTAACATTGCACTAAAAGAGAGACTTTGGGAACAGCGTGTTGATCACTTTGTTTCTCAGCAGACCACAAAGTCAGCCTAATGGGGTCTCTTTTTTTTTTTTTTTTTTTTAATTATTGTTATTTAGAAATCATGCTGGTGCTGAATGACCTGGAATTTTTTTTGCTTGGATTTATCCAAAGGAAAATGTAATTGTAGCTGCAACGGGACCTTTCATAAGGGTGGCCGTGCAGCTAAGGAGCAGAGCAAGGGCTCTGCTGTGTAAACCGTCTTTGTACTGGGGAGGTGTGGGGGGTTCCAGTGGGGTTATTATTGTGTTTGTTTGGTTTTTTTTTAAGACCACGATTTTAGATGGTCACCTTGGCAATCGTGTGAGACAGGAACTAGTTTTTACTTTTGGTAAAGGTTTTAAGGGGGGGGGGGAATAAAGTGAAGCTGCCTGTGATTGTGGGCTGTGGCTATTACTAGGGCTAGGGTAGCTTGTACCTGCTATGGACTTTACCTGCTCTTAATTCTGAGGGCAAGAACTCCCTGTAGCAACAATGCCACTTCTGAGAAGTGAATGGCAAGTTTCCCTTCCTTTTGTATATGTGGATGTGAGGGTGGGAGAGGGGAAGAGCTTGCTTGTACAGTTTGTTGAAATGAAACCAGACATTTTTGGTTGTTCCTAAATAAAGAGCATAAAAAAAAAAAAAAAAAAAGACAAATGTGAGTTGGCTGGTGATTGCACTCGGGTTTGGGGAAGCCCGTGGGGTGCCCAGGGGATGTCCTGTGCTGGGTGATGGCGAGAGCTGGCTGCGCAGGGAGATGTTTGCTTGTCCAGGAGTGGGGAACGCTCAGTCACAACCCTCCTATTTGTTTTTAAAATCATGACAGCTTAATGACGGGGTAAGGCCATGAGTGAGTGACCTGGTACGGTGCTGGAGCCCAGACACCTCCATCCTCAGAGCCCTCCTGCAGCCTGGAGTCATGGCTCGTCCCCAGTCCGGTCCAAAAAAGCATGGTCAGCTCTAGCATATACCCTTGTTTTACTCTTTTGAGTGAACAGCATTAAACCTGGGGCTGCTCCTGGTTATTTTTCCCTCCCAGTAGCTGCAAACTCCCTAAAAGAAGGCGGGATGAGCGCAGCCTCCCCCCAGGCAGGGCTGCACCCCGGCTCCTCGGCACATCTGCGGGGGGGCAAACCGCCAGACACCCAAGCCACCACGCATGTAATACTGACACTTTTATTGTCGTTTAAAGCTAGAGCGGCCTTGTAAACGTAGAGTTTCACTACGGGACCCATAGGCAGTGGCTATACAGGTAGGTAGATGCGATGCCGCCAGGACAGAGATAGGTGCTGCCATGGTCATTTAAGTCCCCCCCGCCCGGCGTGCTGGGAACGGGCACAGCAAAGGATGGCTGCAAAGGGGCTCCGTCAGCGGCGCAGGAGCGGGATCTCCGGGAATACAGGCAGAGCAGCGACGGCAGAGGGGTGGTTGGGGTTTGGTTGTGGTTTGGGTTTTTTTTGGGTCTCTTTCCTTGCAGTTATAGACATTTTCGTCTCTCACCTTGGCGGCTGGCAGGCTGCACGCACCCATGCGCTCTGTTAAGGGCTTGGTGGTGAAGGTTGGTGGGTGTTTGGGGTTGGTTAGGGGTGGGTTGGTTGGGTTGGGTTTTTTTTCCAATTTTTTTTTTTTTTTTTTTTTTAGTTCTCCACTGGAACACACTTCAGCAGAGAAACTGGAAAAGCTGCCTGAAAGTAGGCCATAGCAGTGCCGTTTCCATAGAAACCAGTTCACAGCGTGCCGTGAGATTCACAAGCACTGGAGGTGCCTTCGCCCGCCGAGATGGGCTACAGCCGGTTGTCCCCGTTGACCCGGGTCCTCCGCAGTACCCTGCAGGGGGGACACAGGGATGATCAAGGGCAATGCTCCGGTGTCAAAAGCCACCCCCCCACCCCTCCTCAGGAGGAAAGTGGGGGGCTCAGCATGTCCCCCCCCAGGTTGGGGGAAAGGGGGGTGGCAGCTCCTTGTCCCACCCTACTCCCACAGACCCCAAAGCAGCGATTTCCCCAAGGACGACTAGCACAACTTTCAGGCTGAAATTTAGGGTTTCCACGCAGCAAAGGAGGCTGCAGCTCTGCTCTGGGCTAGTGGAAGGCTGCCTTTATCAGCTTGCACCAAGGAGGCTAAATGCTGGGGGGGGGAAAAAGGGGGGTCCTCATGCTGGGAAGAGCTCAGCGAGCACCGCCATACCTTCGCTCCCGGCTCTCAAAGTGGTCAGCGAGCTGCTCCTGCGACACTCGGAAATCCTCAAAGGGCTGTTGGTACCGCGACTCAAAGGATCCCTCCCTGCCTCTGCTCGCCAGCAGCTGATTGGAAGCATCCCCGGCTCGTTCCCGTAGGGCTGAGGCACTGAAGAGGTTTATTTCGCCGTTCTCCTGCTTGGATTAGAAAAAAAATACATATATAGTGAAGGGCTTAAGATTTCAAAGTGTATTGTCTCGTAGCAAAGGCAGTCCTGCCACGCAGGGCTCGTGGGGTCTGGGGGTTTGCAAAGTGCAGCTGCTCTGTCTTCAACAAATATCGCTGTTTCCCTCCAACATCATTTTAAACAAAGAAATAAAAGAAACATCTGTCTCCGAAAGAGCTCTGCCCTCCGCTTATGCCAACGCAGGTGGCCCCGGGCCAGCCAGGCTCCATGATGCTGAGCTGTAACTTCCCTGGAGCGCAGATGGGAACTGGGACGGAGCAAATCTGCCTCCTCCAGCTCTTGCTGAAGGAATATCCAGGCAAGTCCAGTGCAGCCCGGGCAGGACCCTGCCTGAAACGCTCCAGCTCGCTGCAGGAGGTGGCCCAGTGCTTGCCAACCCGCCAGCCCCCCATGCAGCACTGGAATCTCAGCCGTCCTGCACGCACTCAGGCCAGGCAATGCTGAGCTTCGCAGACCGTGCAGGACACTCATGGCCTTACCTTGCTAGGGAAAATGTCTATCTTCACCAGCAAGGAAGCCAGCTCCAGGTTCTCGCTGTAGTTGTTCTTCAGAGGTACAGCTCGGAAACCTACAGCAGAGACAGCCCCGGCATCACTCATGGCACAGGCAGGGACATGTCCATCCCCTGGCACAGAACTCAAGGGGGTCTTCTCCACCCCTTCCAGCTCTCCTCAAGTGGCACTTGGCCCCGAGGGATGTAAGCACATGGCTTTTTGCATCCTTTCCCTGGTTGGGCATGGGGACAGGAGGGACTGAGCCAGACGGGGGACTGACAGCGTCCTCCCGTGAAACTCAGCATCTCCCCGGCTCTCAGTGCAATTAGCAACGTGGTGAGGACCACCATGACACTCTCCCCCTGCTTCCCCCAGCGCTTTACCTGTCTTCAAGCCTTTCACCAGGAAGGTGGCCTGAGCCAGGAAGTTCTCGTCGCTGAACATGTCCTCCTCGTACACCACGAAGCGGAGGAAGGCAAAGTCGGGGTTGCTGACCTGGAAGTGGAACTGCTTCGGGGTCCAGAGAGGGTTCAAGCCATTGTCCGCTAATCAGAAAACACTGGTGTCAATGGGCAGCCCCCACCCAGCCCCGTGTCCCCCCTGCTGCCCACCCAAGCTCGGGGGGCTTTGCTGCAGTGCCCAGGGCTCACGACACGGTCAGGAGTGGTGGTGTGTCCCCTCTCCCTTCCCTTCGCTCACCCACGATCTCCGTTTTCTGCTTGGCGTTGTCGTACTCGGCCCCAGACACCTCCACCTCCACGAATGGACAAACGATTCCCCTTCCGTTTTTGGGAAGATGCCGGGCCCCCAGGACCTGTGCAGGGAGCAGGAGAGACTTGGTATGAGATGGGAGCAAAGGAAAAAAACCTTGTTTGCCTACTAAGACATTTTCTTTCCAAATAAATCACCCTGTCTCTGCTAATTGGAGAGAGAAGAGACACTGACAGCCAGCCCAGCCCAACCTGCCCCTTGGAGAAAAACAGCTCCCACCCCTGGAAGCTGCTTTGGTGTTACTGATCACTGGCGTGATGTGTAAACCCTAAAAAAAAGGCAGCTGAAGTGGCCCAGGTTCCTGTCTGCCGCCTGCACAGCCAGGCTGGGACCAGGGCATCCCTCCTCCAGCCGAGCCGCCTGCCCCTGCCTGCAGCGCTACGCCGGCCACCCCCTTCTTCGACGGACCGTCTCGGCCCTCCTGCCTTGCCTCGAGGACGAAAAGGAGCTGCTCTCTGCTGCTGCTCTGCCTCCTGTTCCTAGCACAGTCTGTGCTCAACTCAAATGACAAACTGCTTCCTTGCAGGAGAAAGAAATCCCAGTTCCCTCTTGCCAGCGGCCATATGTCGCTCCAGCGTGCTGTCGGCACGCTGCTGTTGCAGGGGAAGGACGCGCTGCCAACGCTGGATCATGTGCTTTGAGTCATGCTGGGCTCGAGACAGCTTCTCCATCCATGAAGGCTGGCTTTGGTGGGGACATCGGGCAGTTTTGCCAGAGGACAAAAGGCTGAGCCCATCTCTTAAAGGAGACGGTGACAGGCTGCGGCACGGTGACTCTTGAAACCTGGTGGTTGCAGCTGCATCCCGGGATGCAGGAAGAGTTTGGAAAATAGATGGTGCAAGGAAATGGTGCCAGGGATTTTTAGGGTTTCAGTGGCTAGGGGGTCAGTGATGCTGATGGGACATGATGGGGTGTCCTCCTTGAGAAGGGCTGTGGCTTTCTTAGGTGGGATCACTCCGAAACAGAAGTGGCCTCAGAGGAGCTGCAGTTTGTGCCTGTGCCAGAAACCTGCGAGCACCTGAAGGCAGGATCTCCACTGCCTCCTTCTCCCCAGGGTCTGCAAAGGAGCCTGCCGCCCCACAGCTCGGCTCCAAGACCAGTAGGGATGCCTGTACGGGCTCGTGGGACAGCCGCTGCTCCGAACATGAGAGCCGTCTGGTTTGGCACAGCCACAGCCCTCCCATCCCTCCAGGAGCTTTGCCTGGCGAGCTGTCCCATACCCCTGTAGAGCCTCTGCTGTGCAGCTCCGTGAGCTCACACAGGGATGGTCCAGCCCCAGTCCCGCCATCCGGGAAAAAAAAAGAGTCAATGGGCATCCTCAGTCCATCCTCCGGTACCCTCCACCAGCAGCCCCCCGCCTCTTATCATCACCAGCTGTGCAACACAGAAATGGGCGGAAAAGTCCGCTCTGTCTTCCCAAGATGGGCCATGAGCAAGGGGACATGGAAACATGGAGCCCAGAGCAACTGAGTGACAAGGAGGGGACAAGGCACAGCCCTTGTGTTACCCCGTTGGGAGCCATCCTGCGCGCCATCCTGTGCTCGGACAATCCCAGCCAAGCTTTGGGGACAGGGATGCCACCTCCGTGGCTCGTGGATGCCACCTGCTGGCACTGGGCCCTGGGCAGGAGGGGTCCAGGAGGAGCACCCCAGGGATGCTCCTGCTACTCCAGGCACCCGGGGAGGTCGGTGGTCCTTCCCTCAGCAGCACCCATGGGTCTCCCCCTTCCGTGAGTGCTCTCCAAGCCTGCGTGTGGGACAGGGGCCGAGGGGTTTGGTGAGGAGCAGCTGCAGAGGTCAGGAACCCAGAAAAACCATTAAATCATCCCAAGGTTGATACAACCACCTGGATCCGACCCCATCTTCCTCCCACGCTGGGTGGAGGTACTGACCTCAATGGAGATGGAGAGCGGCTCGACGCCCCGCAGCGTGCTCTTGTCGAAGGGGTCGAAGATGTCATCCCGCATGTTGGTGGGCTGCAAGACGTAGCCACACTGGCCGTTGGACATGAACAAGGCCTGGTTCATCTGCATGGGCTTGTCTGGAGAGCACAGGCAGGAGATGGAGGGAGGAGACCCTGTGCCCTTTCCACAAGCCAGACCATCACTGGTGCCTCGTGGGAAGCCCTTTGCAAGGGGACCTGGCCCATCCCTTGGCAATGCCTCATGTCCCATGGTCTCACTGCAGCCTGTGCACGTGCTGGGGCCACAGGGTGACTTTCTCATGCAGGATCTGCCCAACTACCCAGTGTTCCATGGGTCACCCCCTTCTTTTCCTCCCTCTCCTTTCAGCTTTCCTTGTGCTGGCTCTAGCATTCGCCAAACCACCCTGCGAGATGCTTGAATTCACAAAAGGAACGAAAAAGCCAGCAGGAAAAAAAAAGAGGCAGGTAGTTTTCTGGTGGGTTGGTGAGCTGAACGGGTCACAGCAGGGTTTGGCAAGGGCCAGGGAAAGGGGAAGGCTGGCCTGCACGGCAGGAGCAGGAGCGGAAGCCGGGGAAAGGTGAGCAGAGCAGCAAGCCTGACTCAGACCCTGCGACCTGCTGGTGTCCCCAGGCTGGGGCTGCACTGTCCCTTTTGGTACCTCCCCCCTGCCTGTCACCAGGAACCTCCGGAGAACTCCCTGCTTTGTCTCCATTTCGTCTTGTCCTCATGGCACCACAGCCTCCTCCCTCAGCCCAGCTCAAGCCAACCCCCGGGAGCGCATTTCCCCTGCTGCAACCACACATCTGGACTTGAACACCAGGTCTTGCTCCCTGCTGAGCTCCTCCTAGACCCGAGGACCCTTCTAGACCCCCTGTTTGCCAGGACCAGGCTAGCAGGGGTGCAGGCAGGTGGCTGGCACTCCAGGAGCATGTCCACCTTCCCTGCCTGCTGCCCTCACCTGGGGTCTGGAAGTTGAGAGCTACCAGCTGGCTGCCGCAGATCCACATGGGCAGAGGGTCGTAGTTGGAGGAGTCGAGACGCTGGCCCTTGGGGTAGATGCGGGAGAGCTGCAGGCGGTTGTACTGCAGGAACTTCTTGCCTTTGATCTTGTTGACGTACTTTTCTGCCTTGGTCTCCGGGAAGGAGGACATATCTCGGTAACAGGCCCTCTCTGTGCCGATCTCTGGGAGGAGACAGCACAGCATAAGCCAGGAGCATGTTCTCTTTCCAGACGCTTCAACCACCCTGGGCCCCTTCCTAACACCATCCTCTCCTCCATCAGGTTGTGGCAGACCCTGCTCTGCCCCAGTGGGGGTTTGCCCATGCCCAACACTGATGGCTGAAAGCATCAAAACTGCTCTCTGTGATCGGGCATGATGCTCCTCAGTCCAACTCCCTCAGCAGCTGCTCTGGATGGTGACAGATCCCAGCAAGAGAGGGATGGGGAAAGGAACTATCACCCTGCGGAGAGGGACATTTCCAGAGCTCCAATGTCAACTGGTTCCAACTTGCTTTGGACACCTGTCCTCTGCTGAGATCTAGCCAAAGCAGCACCTCGGGGCACACCGTGGGGTCTGTACCACCACGGTGACTGCCTGTGGTGGCCACCAAACAGGCAGATGCTCACTCTCTTCATCGAAGGGCACAGGTCGGCAATAGACCACCAGCTCCGAAAGCTCCAGGGCAATCTTCTTCCTCCTCTCCATCATCTTCCCTTCAGAGAGCTGCCAAGAGAGGGAGAGAGGGGTGTCAGGGCCAGGTGGGAGCAGCAGCGCTGGATAACCCAGCTCACCAACTGGGACGAATGGCAGCGCTGGCCTTGGTGTGGCCGCTCCTGCCCACGCTCTGGGAACCACTAGCAGGTCTGCTGGGTCTGCATGGGGGGACACCACAAAAGCGCCATGGGAAAGGCCCTTGGTGGGTCCTGTCTCCCACCTGGAGCAGGACTGGCACTGGTATGAGTACAGGGCAGCTGTGGCCTTGTAGCTGAGCCTTGCCACCCTCCATGGATGGAGATCCCCCACCTCCCGAGACTGCAACACCCTCCCGATGGACCAGCCTGAACTTCTCAAACCACAATACATGGCCACCACCCCTTGCTATATTGTCAAAGATTACTCTGTCTTTATCACCTTTGTAACTGCTCTGCCAGTTATCACAGGCTGCCATCTCACCACCCCCCCACCAGCCTCCACCTGCTCCTCAGCTCCTGGGAAATCCAGGCCTTGGCAAGGAGGTGTCTCCCCTACCGAGGGCTCTCCAGACTCACCCGTGCATCAGCTGTCTGGGCTGCCTCCCGGATCTTCTTCACCCAGTCCAGCAAGTCCTCATGCGTGTCGGCTGCCACATCGAGGGACAAGCGTGACACCGAGGCCATGCTGATGGAGAAGACGAAGAGGCGGTTGTTCTTCCCCTCGGGGCGGATGGCTGTGTGCGAAGAGGGAGCAGAGAAGCAAGGTCACAAGCACATGCTGAGCCAAGTCCTTCACACCACAGAGGGAGGAGGGAGAGGACACTGAGGGACTCTCATGGCTGCCCTGGCACTCTTCAGCTAGGAGGAGAAGCTCCCATTTTTGGTCACTGGAGGCAAAAGATGGAGCTCAAGAAGTGATAGGTGAGGATGCAGAGTGTATCCTGAGGGGGCTGAGAACCCTCATGGGGCCTCTGAATGCACTCTTCCTCCCATTCCTGCATCTTCTTCACTCTGTGCCCTGCAGTGCCCAGGTGGGAACATCATCCTCTGGGCTTTGGGGAGCAGAGGGATGGCAGGGAGCTGCAGGCTGGACCCAGCTCAGCAGTGCCCAGGCGCTCCAGAGCCTGGACCACATGTATGGGAGGGAGGACAAATCCTTCCAGAAAAGAAAGAGCCTACAAAATCGGTCTGAGCTCCCTTGCCCGAGGGGAGCAGGTCCAAGGCGTGCTGGAGGGGCTCCTCGGCACAACCCCGGGTGCTCCTCGGCTGTACTCAGGCTGCAGGGACACACCGGAGCCCCACACCCCCGGGGCACCCTCTGTGCCGGGAGCAGCAGCAGAGCGTGGCGCTGCACGGCAAGCACACGCCACAGACATGCATTCCCTCGCGGCAGGCACGGGGGTGCCTGGGGACAGGCGGAGACCAAAGCTCTTTGGCCCAGAAGACCTGCAAACGGCTCTGACGCCCCCCGCTCCTCCATCCCTCCCTCCCTGGCACTCACCGATCTGGCAGGAGGGCACGTCCAGGACACCTCCGAGCAGGTCTCCCAGGGGGCTGTTCTCATCCAGCTGCTGCTGGGAGTGAAGCACAGGCAGGATGGTGTGGGGCACGGCGCCGGGCAGCGCAGCCGAGCGCAGGGGGCTGCGCACACGCACTCCTCCCCACCACCCATCGCTCACTGCTCCGCTCAGGCACCAGCTCACCTCCCGCTCCGGCTCCAGGCTGCTGGGACCAGTAATTTCCTCTACGTAGTTGGAAGGGAACCACAGCTGCTTCTTGCCACCATAATCTCCTCTCCACCTGGAAGAGAGGGAAGGGGCAGCATCAGCACCCGCCATGAGCATCCAGACTGGGGGGCACGGGTGACATGTAGCTCCTCCGTCATCTGCTTTTCTGGTTCACGTGGTTTTGGGGCTGTGCAGCTTGTGGGCAGTCCCCAAACAGACCCAACCCTAGAGGGGACACACCTTTGTATGGATGGTGACACCAAGGTTTGACTCTCCCCGAGGGAAAAAGGAGGCTCAGGACCCACTCACCAGCCTCCTTCCTGTTTCTCCACGTTCTGGATGATGGCGTTTTTGGTGAAGGTGAGCTCGTCCTCCCGCTGTGCCTTGTAGTCGAACAGGGCTTTGACTGCGCACTGCAATGAGGAGGGGTCCCATGAGGCCAGGCAGGGGACGGACACATGGACAATGAGCCCATGGGATGAGAGACGTGTTTGTTGGGGGGGCTGTGAGGTACGTCGTGTGCAGGCAGCATCCAACCCTGCTGCCAGAGGCTGCCAGACCCTAGTGACCCTTGCAGAACAAATCGAGGTCCCCATTTATGCCAAACCAGACTTCACAAGTCCGGTATGGCCCCGCACAGGCACTTTCCTTTGGGCCAGAGCCACTGATGGGTTTAGTTTGGAGAGTTCGTAACAAGAGGCAGCCCAGCCTGGGAACCTGCAGGCTCAGCCTAGAGCCTGTCTCCCTGCATGGTCTAGAAATGAGCATGCAAAATAATACAGCTCTTGGAAAATAAAGAGACACTTGCTAAACCCTCAGGCCCTGCAGGTTGTTTCACAGAATCACAGAATCATAGAATTGGTCCTTAAAGACCATCTAGTTCCAACCGCCTGCCCTGGGCAGGGACACCTCCCACTAGACCAGGTTGCTCAAAGCCCCATCCAGCCTGGCCTTGAACACCTCCAGGGATGGGGGAGCCACAGCTTCTCCGGGCAACCTGTTCCACTGCCTCACCACCCTCAAGGGAAAGAATTTCTTCCTAATATCCAATCTAAATCTACCCTCCTTCAGTGCGAAACTGTTACCCCGTGTCCTATCACTCCACTCCCTGACAAAGTGTCCCTCCCCATCCTTCCTGTAGGCCCCCTTTAAGCACTGGACGGCTGCTATAAGGTCTCCCCGGAGCCTTCTTTTCTCCAGGCTGAACAACCCCAACTCTCTCAGCCTGTTCTCACAACAAAGGCGCTCCAGCCCTCTGAGCATCTTTGTAGCCCTCCGCTGGACCCGTTCCGACAGGTCCATGTCCATCTTGTGCTGAGGACTCCAGAGCTGGATGCAGTACTCCAGGTGGGGTCTCACCAGAGTAGAGTAGAGGGGCACAATCACTTCCCTCGACCCGCTGGCCGCAAGTTTCGTGCCAAGCAGTGAGAGCATACCTTGAAGGTGGGCATGGGGTTGGCTTCCACGTAGAACCCGGGGTGGCGTCCCTCATAAAGGGCTCCGTAGTCCGGCTCCTGTGGAAGCAAAGAGCCAGTGGTGACAACTGTGGCTCTGCAGGAAAACAGGTCCCCTCCCTTGCGGGAGGTGGGGAGAACACCCCAAGGAAAGCACAAGACCAAAGATGATGCTGTACACAGCAAAGAGATGCCCAAGCCCACACTCCCTGCTGACCTGGGTCAGAGGGCCATCAATAAATCTCACTATAAGTGTTTCCAACAAGGTGTGAAGCCCTAAGAGGTGTGGATTGTGAAGCACTGAGATGGCTCACACAGCACCACTTCGAGGTACCAGCTCAAAAGGACCTGTCCACCATCCTTTGGCTTCGCTCTTCCAATGGCCACCCACACTCACCGCTGTCCCTATCTTCTCCAGCGTCTCCTCGTTGATGGGATACCTCAGCTTCATCTTGCGGTACAGCGGGTGCTTTTCATAGTAGCTGATCAAGTCCACCAGGCTCTCGAACTCGGAGTTGCCGAGCAGCACAGTCTGGCCCTCCTGCTGCACTCGGCAGTGTTTGATCTTCCCTTCCGCCCTGGCGGGTGGAAAGACAGAAAGAAGCCACTTGGCACCTGGCAAGAGAGGGTCTCTGCCAAAATAAAGCCACTCAAGCAAAATGTACCCCTGGGCTAGCTCTTGAGCACAGCCATCTCCCATCAGGAGATGATGGGAGGAGGAGCGGGGTCCTAAAGGCTCTCAAGGAGCCGTAAGGTTTACGCAGGGCCATCCAGGAGACAGAAGAGCTCTGGGAGGGCTCATGTCAGGCTCACGGCCCCTCTCCTGCTCTGTCACACCCCGCAGCATCCCAGCCCACCGCCCTTCTCCCAGGGACGCACCGGAAGGAGATGGCGTAGGAGCTGGGCTCACTCCTCTTGCGCACCAGGAAGGCTCCATCGCGTGGCACCCGCATCAGCATGTGCTCGGCCTGGGCCCGGGTGAGGTTGGCGTGGTACCACCTTTCAGGAAAGACACATCACTGTGCACAGGTCTCTGTACATCCAGCTCATCCCTCACCTCTGCCACGGCACCCGGTTTCCCCTCCATCCCACAAAAGGCTGCCTGAATCCTCAAAAGGAGGACAGGGAGCAGAGATCATCATATATGCAACATGGCAACAGGGCTGTCTTCTCCTTTCTGTGGGACAGGCAGGAACAGAACCATTTGTTGACATGGGCAAGGGCATCCCAACCAAGCCTGGTACCTCCTTTCTTTGCAGTGAGCTTCCAAGACAGCCAGCTCCATCAACAAAGAAGCTGGCCAGCATGGCTGCTGGGACACAGAGAGCTCCACGGGGAGCACGTGCGGACCAGAGACCCCCAGCAAGGAAGGAAGGACTGCAGCAAGACTTGTGAGGGTTTCCCATGGGGTCCCAGCTGCCCAGAGGACACGACCCACCCTCCCTAAACATGCACTCACTCTTTGCTTTCATGGGCATTGGTCTGCGGCACCGGCTCCGTCAGCCTCATCTCAAACTCATTGCATCTCAGCGGCACCTCCTGGTAGTGGGTGATGAGGTCGTAGAGGCTGTCAAACACCAGGTTGTCCGTCAGGAAGAACTTGGGGCTGCCGGCATCCTGCCGCGAGTGGATCCGGCAGTGCTGCACCTTCCCGTTGCGCCTGCGGAAGAGGGAAGGGGTAAAACCAGGGTCATCCATGGAGATTTCGCATCTACTTCAGGCACAGCTCCAGCTGGACACAGCATTCCTGCCCCATGCACAAGGCTCCCAAGGGACTTGACCCTTCTGCACCGGGACAGTGAGTTGACATGATGCTGGGGCACAGAAAAAGGGGAGAAATCTGCTTGCAGACCACTGGGGAATGGGACCCCACCACTGAAGACAGTGTCAAGATGAAGACTACACCAGGAGCGACAGAGAGCAGCGTGCTGGTGCCTGTGGTCCTCACCAGAAGGAGAGGGTGTAGTCTCCAACAAAGGTCTCGCTCTCTCTGACGAGGAAGGAGCCGTCGGGGGCCCCCGTCTCGATGCAGTACTCGGTCAGCAGCCGCTCCGCGATGTGCCGCCCGTCGCGTCCCGCTCCCAGCTTGCCGTGGAACCACTTCTCCGTGGAGTGAAGCTCGGTGCTGTTGCTCACCTGGCAGGGGGAAAACCCACCGTCTGGGCTTACTGAGGGCAGGCTCACCGTGTTCTGTCTGTTCAGGGGGCTTCCAGCCGGGGCCAGGGAGTTTCTGAAGTAGCTCCCACCCTTCCCACCACAGGATCTTCCCCTGAAGTCAGCTGGAGTGGAGATGCTCAGCCCCTTGGGCAGTCAGGTCCTTTCTCTAGGGGAGCAGTTTACCATCACACAAGGGAGCCCTCACCTCTTTTTGCTCTTCCTCATCCTCGTTTCCTTGGTCACTGGTTGTCTCCCCAGAGTAATAGATTTTGCTGCTGGTCAGGACAAAATAATGTGGGTTCCACTCCTGCAAGGAAACAAACTCTGGGCAAAGAGACCCCCTGAGGAAGCGCCGCGCTGGCCCACCACCCATCCACGGGACCATCTCTTCCTCATCAGCACAAGCAGTGAGGGGCGATGGGTTTGCGAAGGACAGTCACCAGCAACACTGATTTCAGTGGCATCACAGGAGCTTCCCAGACATCCCCCAGATCCAAAGCACGGATTTATCAGTAGCAAAAAAAAGGCACGTGACAGGTCTTACATACAAAGTGGCTGCAGATTGCGCTGCAAACACCCCAGCACGTATTAAAAGGAGATGACCAAATGAAGAACAAATCAATGCAAAACCAAAACACTCTGCATGGATTCAGCACGGGGGCTATCAGAGATGAGGACATCGGAGATGGTTACGTGGCTTTACCATTGCGCTTTCCTATTTTCCAAAAACCTGTTTCATTCGCACGTGGCTTTGCCTGACAGCCCCTCAGCAAAGCAAAGCAGCTGAAGAAGTGGACTGTGTGTAAGTAAATGCTCACAAGTAAAATGAACGCTCGGCGCTTTGCAAAGCGGAATGCTCGTTTAGGTGTGTTAAGTGGCACTTGGTAAGAGGCAGCCGGGTCTAGAAATGCAGGCCATCGCTAGGACTTACTGCAGCAACAGACAACAGGCTATACGGACTACACAAGAGCAGCTGCAGTGCATCAGCCCAGAGCTCCCTCTAGCTCAGCCTTCTGCCTCTAACAAGGACCAACGGGAGATGCCTAGGGAAGAGCACAGGAGAGAGCCAGCATAAAAACTCCCCCAGCCTTCAGAGACTCCTGAGAAACAGGAGAGGCCAACGGCCCCTTGGATCATTTGCACCACAGCCCTTCCTTCCAGCACCGCGCCTTACGGAGTCACCACATCATTTACGGCGCCCACGGAGCGGGGCCAGGGTGACAGCGGCAGAGCGAGACGTACGTGATTGATGGGGTCTTCCAGGTAGAGGATCCCGTTCTTGATGGAGTTGCTGATGTCGTTCTCTGAATACATTACGGACGTGGGTAGCTCCTCGTAAGCACTGCCCTCTGCCAGCTTCTTGTGCTGTGGGACCAGAGAGCAGGTCAGGCACCCAAAAAGCAGCACAGATTTCCTGGTGAACAACCCCAAAACTCCAGGCCTGCTGCAGTGGGCTCCTCCAGACTAAGGCAAGGCCCAAGGTAAGACCCATGCCACCGTGATCACCAAATGGCACTAAAGTCCCACCCTTTCTTCCCAGAGGCGATTCCTGCAGCAGAAATACCAACATCCCCCAAGCTCTCATGAAAGGCAGCACCCAGCTGCTGAGCTCATTTCCCAGCAGCTCCTCTGAAGCAAGACAGCTCTTTGTCTCCAGCTGTTCTTAGCATCAGGTCTCCACTTCCAACCCTGCACTGCCAACCAACCCCTTCCGGAGGTAAGCAGCTGCCCTTGGTCCCACACCCTCACCCCATCTGCCCCCCTTCTCTCCATTAAGGAGCCTTGCTGGGGAAGGGGGTTCACCTTGATGAGAATCTTCCTTTTGAGCTGGTTTGGAGAGGGAAGGCCATCAGCAGAAATATCTACTGGTTTGGTCAAGAGCATGTCCCCAAAGACCTTCTTGAAATTCTGGGCCATGTTCCTCTGCTGAGCAATGCTGCAGTGGTCCTCAATGGACAGAATGACGGGGAAACTGGGAGAAAGAAAAGAGCCGTCGGAACCAGCTCAGTGTCTGGATGGAACCAACACCTTCCAAGCTCCGTTTCCAAACCTGGCCTCTGTGCCCTCAAAGAGCAGTTTGCATCAACAGTGATCTGTGCTGCCTTGAGCATTCAACGTAATCACCCTACAGCAAGGTGTCCCCACCGCTGCTGGCAATGCACAAAGTGGAGAAGCACTGGCAAACTACAGGGGTTTACCCAAAGCTTTCCTTCCCACAACTTTTTTTTTCTGGGAAAAATCTCCCTTTGGCTGGGAGACACAACACCACGCTTTCTTCCCACCGAATCCCAGGCGCATGGTCTTGTGCCGGATCTCTGGATAAAGGTGGGCTTCACTTTGCTACAGCCTTGGCTCTACCCTGTCTTTGCCTTCCTGGCAGCTCTGCTAGCTGAAGTCCAGGTCCCTGCTGTACTCACTCGGAGGTGACAAAGGCATGCTCCTTGATAGTGACCAAGACGTCAGAGAACTTGATCTTGGTGGTTAAGGTGTGTCCATGGTAGATGACCGGCATGCCATCGGGACCGTCCCAGCAATCCACTGAAAGAGACACATGGGAGAAACTTAGCCCAAAGGCTGGAATATAGGCAGGACACGGACATGAGATGGAGTGAGCTACACTGTGCTGGGAACCACATTGAATAAAGGAGCAAAGTGAAAGTCCAGATCTTTCTAGGGGACCAAAAGTTTGGGCATGTACCACCCAGTCGCACAAACCAAACGACCTCAGCCCTTTCAGCAGATCATGGTGACAATGCTGCCACTGGCATGTCAACCTTCAGCCCTGCCTTCCATGCAAAGCCTTCCCAGATCACCGCAAGCTAACGTGACGATGGAGACAGCAGTGCCGGCTCTGGGTACTCACGTTCGATACAGCGGCATCCCATGCGCAAGCAGCGGGCATACGCCTCCAGCGAGGACTCGCTCGAGAACTGATCCCCCGTCAGGTACCTTCCACGTGAGAGAACACATCAGCAAAGCGACACGCTCACCGCCGGTATGGATGTCTGCTGGGACATGGGGACCTGCCTCTGCCATGTAAGGAATGGCGAGAGCGACTTTCCCCCAGAGCTGCCATCCTCCCCAGGCGAGGGGTTCAACTCCGTCCCTACCGCGAGGGGCCACAAGCACTACTCTGAGGTCCAGCCTTGCTGCTGGCTCTTGAGATAAGCCTCAAAGAGTCATATCAGCGTTGGTGCCACAAAGAACGCCCTGAACCAGGCAGAAGCAGCCCAAGAGCAGGTCAGACCAGCTCTTGTAGGCAGGAGCTCACTACCTGCTCTCCAGGCTGCTCAGCTGGCTTAGGCTCTTGGTCCTTTAAATTTGGGCTAAGATGCTGCCACTGCATCCCATGAACGGGGAGCACAGACAGAGCCTGTCTGAAAAAAAAAAAAAGCAGTTCCTCCAAGATTCTTCTAGCAGCAGAGAAGGAAAACGGCCAATTTCAGCCTGCCAGGTTTTTAATCACATCTGTCCTTAGAGGACATTGCTAATGGTAAGAAACCGCCACAGTGACATCTGGGGACCCGAAAGCACAGTCTGCGCAGATTTGTGTTGCTGATAACGTCTGAACAAAACATTGATGGTTAAATGATGGAGAGAGGGGTGGGCCACCAAGAGAGAGGTCTCTTAGTGTGCTGATCATGGTCTGGAAAAGCCTATTTGACCCATCATTGGGACCAGGCAGAATCAGGAGAGTCCCACCCTGGCACGGGGGAAGAGGACGCTGGCATGAGTGGGTGGAGAGAGCCACCCCCTAGTCCTTACGTGTTGTGTGAGGAGGAGATCCAGTAATGGGAGAGGGGGTTGTTCATGTTCTCCAGACACACCATGTCCAGTTGTGAGTTCCAGATGCTGTTCTCTTTGGAAAACAGGAAGGTGAGAAACTGCTCAGGAAGAAACAGAAGCGTGTTAATGATGCGGAGGAGCCGGGGGCTGTGGTTTAGCTTCACACACATCTCACTCTCCATGTCGGCAGCTACCGAGCAGGGAGTTATTTTCTAAGCTCGGCACAGGCTGACCAGAGACAGCCCGCAGCTCCCGCCCCAGCGTGCTCGAGTAACCACAGCATCAGGCATTGCCACCTCTCCTCTGAGCTGCGCCAGATATCTGTGTACAAAGCCTTTGACCCAGCTGGAGACAAATGAATTGCTCTGCATTTTATTCTGCAGCTCACACGGCAGGCAAGAGCTCATTAAGGCCACGCGGATCATGGGATTTGCACGGGAGTTGGTTCAGAGTGCCAAGGACATGGTCATCTCCAGTTGGTTTTAATCTTTTGGTTTCAGCTCTTCTCACTTTAAAAAAATATCCTTATGTGCCCCAAAGGGGCATTAAGCCAAATGCACCCCCTTTCCTCCCCAAAATGAACTGCCCGATGAGCACTCCCAGCTGCACACATTCAGCACAAGAAAAGAGCCCAGAAGCCATTCCCTTCACCAACAGAATCACAGAATGGTCAGGGTTGGAAGGGACCTCTGGAGATCACCCAGTCCAAGCCCCTGCCAGAGCAAGGTCACCCAGAACAGGTGGCACAGGAACGCATCCAGGCGGGTTTGGAATGTCTCCAGAGACGGAGACTCCACCACCTCTCTGGGCAGCCTGTGCCAGGGCTCTGCCACCCTCAAAGTAAAGAAGTTCCTCCTCATGTTTAGGTGGAACTTCCTATGTTCAAGTTTGTGCCCATTACCTCTTGTCCTGCCGCTGGGCACCACTGAAAAGAGCCTGGCCCCATCCTCCTGACACCCACCCTTTAAGTACTTATAAGCGTGGACAAGATCCCCCCTCAGTCGTCTTTTTTCCAGACTGAAGAGACCCAAATTCTTCATCCTTTCTTCATAAGAGAGGTGTTCCAACCAGCTCTTGCACAACACGGCGACCCACCATGTTCATCCACCACATTCATCTCCTGGAGCAACGCAGCTTACAGGAGATGCCTTTAAGCGCCACCACCCCGCAGCGAAGGCCGACAGCAGAGCTGTCACACCACAGCACGCATCACGCCAGGGATGTCCCACCCCGCTCCATCCCACTCCATACCCGCTAGAGTTCAAGGTATCTTACTTCGTCCAGGGAGAAATAAGGCTCGTCGATCTCTCTCAAAGGGTCTCTCAGAAAGTTGAACATGAATTCCTGTACCTGAAGGGTATCTGCAGCCCAGAGCTCCTGCAAACCCCAAGAGGGACACAAAAAAGAAACCATTTCAGAAAGTATTATTCAAAACCACGTGCAGCTCTTCCAGCTAGAAGCTTTCACCATCAAGGAGGCAGTTTTTAACGCAAGACCATCGCTGCCAGGAATTCAACTGTCAGCACAAATGCCGGATAGCACGCAACTGCAAAAATGTGTCCTGTTTCTAAGTGATCTTCATTTTCCCATTGCCGTGCAGTTTTCCCTGCGATAGCTCCCTTGCACACATCTGCCATCCCTCCTCCTTCGGCAGCAGAAGCCAGCTCAGCTTCCTTTTGCTTCCCTCTCTCCCTGGGTGTCTTTTATTAGGCCATCAAAATGGCTGAGTCTCTTTGCTGGTTAACTCTCCGCTCACTGCAGACCATGGGCAAGGAGACAGGGAGGACGGTGCAAAGCAGGAGGCCCCATGCTCTCATGTGAGGCATGGCCATGCTTTCATGAGCCACCCCTGTCCTCTTGGAGATGACCAGCAACAACACGGGAGCTTGGCAAGAGTCAAAATAAAGGGTCTGCACAGCCTGCAAACACACTGCTTGTGGCTCGTGCGTGTCCGAGCGTGCTTGCTGTGCTCGCTGGACAACCTAAGATCGCTTTTAAATGGAAAGGTCAGCAATCGAAGCGATCGGCTGCTCCTCAGGATCTGCTGAGACCTCCTGAGCAGACAGGATGGACCATGATGCTTTGGCTGCTGTAAACCTTCAGTACCCGCCGAGGTCACAGGGACTGGGTAAATCTCCACCAACCAGTTCCTCCCTCCTGGGCCTTCCACTCCTCTCTGATCTTCTGCTCGTGGTCCCTTTTCTGACCAGGGCGCCTGGCTGAGGCCAGGTTTACCCTCACCAGTGCTTCCCCTGCATCACCTCCTGCTCCAGGAAGGATGTGCTCAGGTTGTGGCCATGCCAGGCAGAGCACCCTAAGTCCAAATCATCCCAGCCCCATGGCAAGGCTACCCTTGGAGTACTGGATCCCTACTGGTACCCCCTCGTCCTTCCCCTGGGCCTCTGTCGAGCTCACCCTTTGGTACTCCAGCAAGAACTTCTGCAACTCCAGCAGCGACACCCTGAAGTGCTCGGACCTTTCTCCACCCCTGAAAAGCAGAGAGAGAGAGAAGCTTTGGTCACTCATGCAGCACATCATGACCAACCGCTACCGGCACCATGTGAGATGCCATCCGCAACCACCACGGTGCGTGCGAGCAACACGTGCCCCGAGCAAGCAGAGCAGGACGTGCAGAGAAAGACGAGGTGGGCACAATGGCAAACACACAGCAGCTGAGATGATATGTCCACATCTCAGAGCCAGGGACAATCCCAGGAGCAGTTCAGGAGTCACACTGCCAAGCGTATGACAACGTGACACTGGTGAAGGGCAGCAAAAATCATCAGAGGGATGGATTTGTACAAAAACCAGAGGGGCTGGCTCGTACAAGAGTGAAAAGAACTAAATAGGTGCAGGACAGCCAAGGGGTGATTGTAGCCGGGACAGACCTACAGGTATCCAGAGGACATGGGCTCAAGGAAGCAAGACAGGGAATAAAGGAGGGAACCGTTTGTAGCTGATTATCCCAAAAGGTTTGTCCATGAACGTACCAAGCCGCAATGAACAGCCCAGGGCCATGCTGGGGACTAACACCAAAAAACCCCAGAAATGGACTGGGCAGTGCTGGCTGCCCTGGGCAGAGGGATGCCGAGGTCCCTGCCAACTCCCTTTTCTATGGTTATAGGAAAAAAAGAGAGGAACCCATGGGGAACTACATGGACAAGTTAACAAGTCCTTCACTCTTTAGCTCCCGTGTCTAAATTCAAGCTCTTTTTATCACAGCGGAGATGTGCGCAGGGCAGGGAAGGGCACAGTTCGCAATGGTACCGCAGTCCCTGGCACTGTGGCCAACCAGCACCAACCATGATGATAACCTCTGGGAGATGGCTCAAGGTCTGATTACTTCCCATAAACCAACTGCTGGGTTTTGGAGGTGGCTGAGCTCTCAGCGGGATGTCTGGGGGGGAAGACAGCCCTCACGGACCTGAGCTGAAGCGTCTACAGCGAAGATGCTTATTCAGAGTACAAAAATGCAAGCAGCGTGGTGGCAAGCAAGAGGCGCGCAGCATGCCTCGTCCCCGACACGCTGCTGAGGCACCAGAGCACATCACGGAGCAAAAGAAAACAGCCCCTTTCCCCAGCAAATAGAGAATTCTCCACCTTTCTAGGAACGGGACATCCATCTGCAAAAGAAGAAGCACGAACATTAGGTTTGCACTCAATCTCACCAGCATACGCGAAAGCACAAATCGATCGAGAAGGCAGCGGGGGCAGCAAACCGGCACTGTGCAGCTCGGCTCTCCTTACACCACTGCTCACACACCGCCTGCCCCGGCCCCAGCAGCCCACGCAGCCCCTTGCTAACCAGGCTAAAGCAATTAAGAGGGAATGCCCAATAACAAATATGGTCTCTCCCTCCCTTTTCCCAGCCCTGGAGAATTCAGCTCTTACCATTTTCTGGGCGCTGAACATCAGGCTGCGGTAGAGCTGCGCGAACTGCCCGTAGGTGATATCCCCGTTCCTCTGTTCCACGTCCTGTGGCAAAAAATAACCAAGGTTTTACAGGGGCCACAGGCAACTCTGCATGGCCCGAGGAGTATCTCCTCCCACCAGGATTCCCAGGGGGAAAAGAAGGAGGGAAAGGCCAAATCCTGGCCAGACTTTGCCTCCTGCCTTTGCCCATCTCTGCTGGGGCCAGTGGGACTCCGGAGTGCCCCGGACACCAGCACATCCTAAACCGGATTATGTGATTTCCCCAAGCTCACCCATATAAAGGCATCATAGTGCTGATTAAAAAGCGTTATCGTCTACCTAAATCGTTACAAAAGGATCACTTTAATTTTTGTTTGTAGAGAGCATCTGAAGTGCCTGCAAACTGCAGGACCTGAAGCGTGTGATCTCCTTTAGGTACGCTGCTCTGTGGACTCGGAGATCAGCGCTGCTGGAAATGGCTGGTCATCACGGGGATGACCCTCCGTCCCTGGGTCTGCAGGGATGCTGGCAGAGCTGGCTGCCTGTCACCCAGTGGCAGCGGGATGCAGGACCCGAGGGATGCGGGACCCGAGGGATGCAGGAACCCCAGGGATGCGGGCCCCCAAGGGGTGGAGGACCTCCAGGATGCAGGACCAGCTGGCCTCTCTGCCTGTCTTCCTGCGCTCTACCCCACCAGGACAAAGCCCTCGACCAGAGCCAGGGACGACACGGGGCGCGGGGGAGGCAGGGTGGGGCGAAGAGAGGGCGCTGGCCACAAACAGGCCAGGGTGCGGCACCCAGTGGGAGCTGGCACCTCTTCAGTCGCCACCGTGGGTGGGGGCCCTCCCGGGGAAGGCTGGGAGCTTCTGCAATATGCAAACGTGCCGTGGGAGTTGAACCACCACCAGGTTTTGCTCAAAGGCAGGCAACGGGCTGTCGAGGGTCCCCGGCGGGAAGGAGGAGAGCGGAGGGGTCGCGCGCACTCACCGTCAGTCTCTCCCGCAGGAACCTCATGTTGGGCACCCGGTAGTTGACCTGAGACAGCATGTTTTTCAGATCCTTGGCGGAGATCCTGGCTCGGCAGGGGAAAGAAGGGAAAACACATTCAGGAGGTCTGGGATGGAGGGCTCTCACCCTGGGACCGGGACACCACATGCACTGAGCGACCTGTGCCCAAAGCGGCATCAAGCTGCGACACACAAGGATGGATGGGTGTCCCCAGAAGGACTCCAGGGCTGGGACCAAAGGCGGAACAGAAGAACGTTTTCCGCCCCAATGAACTCTGCATCTATGCTGCTGGTGGGGAGCAGAGCGAGGTGCTTCCATCCCGACAGGAACTGCAAACACCGCTCCTGCAAGCTCCCAACACGGCAGGGCGAGTGCCGGCACCGTCAGCCCACTCCAGCCGATGCTGCCATGGGCACACAGCACCCGCTGCTTTACGGGAACGTCCGGGCAGAAGCATTTTTTCAAGTATCTGTGCCCAAACACGGATGCTGGGTGACCAAACCACTTCCAAAACCCACTCCCTGGCCTGCGGAGGGCAGGCTTTGCAAGTGGTTTGGGCCTGGCTAATTTTATCCTAAAGAGAGGAAAAAAGCCATTTTCAGTGTCTAGCCACAGGCATAATGCTGCTGTCCTCCCCCTCCCGGGGGCCCTTTGCACCAAACGTGCTGGTTCCCCCATCGGGAAGGGCTCTTGCTGAGTGGGATCCTGCACCCAGGTGGGCAGAGAGGGGCAGCAAGTAGCCCTGGGGCTACCCCTGCCTTCACCGGCATTGGTCCCCCATGGGACAACAGCCCTGCAGCAAGGAAAAAGACGTATGTCTCCCATCTGCAGGATTTAAGAAGCCGAGAGGTCTGCGTGCAATCATTTTCTGGCAGCTCCTGCCTTAAAAAGCAAGTTCCTCACAGCCCGCCCCAGCAATCACAGATGCTGCTTTTGCCCCCCACTGAGGGAGTGGGGGCCCAGGACCCTGCAGGATGCTCCCCCGTCCCACAAAGCGTGGGGCAGGTCTGACCCTGGGAACGCTCACGGCTTTGGGGTGCGAATATAAATGTGCCAAGGAAGATGTCCTGTGTGGGGGTCACGCTGTCATCCGCGTCCCTTTTATGCTCTTCCGTGAAAGAAAGGAGGGGGGGATGGAGGGAGCCCCAGGGAGAGGGAGAAACCGGCTGGTGTCAGGCGCTGCAGAGGCGAGGGCCGCCGCAGCCGGTGGGACACAGAGAGCCCTTGTTTCTGGGCTGAGAGCCGCGGGGGACCGGGACACACGCACGGCCAGAGCAGGACCTGGCCCGGCTCCCGTGCCGTGCCCGAGGCCAGCACCCAGCCGGCCGAGGACTGTGCAGGCAGGCAAAAAAAAAAGAAAAAGCTGTCAAATGGCAGCATCCTCCCCTTCTCTCCCGGCTGTATGAGCTACAGGGCCAGCGGCACGCTCAGCACGGGCAGCAGCTTTGGGATCTCCCCCTGCACCTCCACTTCCCCGGGCACAAGTCACCCCGGGGGCTCAGGGCGAGCATTTTTGGGAGGGGAATCCTGTCCTTTCCCTTCCTCAATGCACCCAGCATCCACAGCCACGTGCAGGGTGCTGTGAAACCCCCTGGGCAGGGATGTCCCAGCTACAGGGGCCTGGGTGACAGGGAAATGGGGCGATGTCGGGGGGGAGCGAGCCTGGAGTGCAGTGGTGACTTGTGAGAGATGCCCTCAGGTGTCAAGGACCACAGCATGCAACAGCTCTCGTGGGACCCCCGACGGGACACCCAGAGTCCCCAGGGCCACCCAGCAGCATTCCCCGCCTTGGTGAGAGGCTGAGACGGCAAAAAAGCTCTTGGAAAAAGAGCGGGAGGGGCTGCAGCAGCAGGAGCATCAGCAGGCATCGGGCTGGAGCCAGCACCCGGCTCTGGTGATGCTGGGCTGTTTCACGGGGAGGTGTGGGACCATGGCACTGCGACGGCACCAGGAGAGGCGAGAGCAAACCCCGTAAAAGCTGTGACCAGCATTTCCCTCTCTGCTTCGGTAGGTGACGGGGTATGGAAGAATTTTATTTACTGCGTGCTATTAATAATGTTAAAGTGTTGGAGACCTTGGATAAACAGCTCGGTACTATTTTGAGACTAGAAAGTAAAAACGAAATAAACAAACTAATTTCTCCTACGGAAGTTTTTTTAAGGTCTTATGACAAACAGGCCAAAGGACGGACCCAGCCTTCTCATGGATGGAAACATTCCCCAGTGCCATAACTCTGCTCCCAGCCACGGGCAGCTCTCCTAGCCAGAGGTGAAACAGTCTCCTCCGCAGCAGCTTGGAAAAAAAACCCCAGCATCCTGTTATCCTCCTCTTTCCACCTAACCTCCCTTGGAAAAACAAATACCCAAAGGTCCGGCAGCCAGTGAAAACAGCCGACATCTGCCGGCGTGCTGGAAGGTATGCGCAGGCACCCAGCCGGGAGAAGGCGGAAAGGAAAGGGCTCCGGCGCAGGAGGCTGGGGCGAGCACGGGGTACACGAACACCAAGAATGATTTCTTCAGCTGCCGAAAACCTGCCCATTCCAGAAAGGACCAAGGATGGTTTGCAAAAGAAGCGTTTTTGTTGTTTTTTTTTTAAAAAAAAAACAAAAAACAACTCACTGTTCCTTTTTCAAACCCATTTCCAGGCTCAGAAGCCAAAGCAAAGAGCCCAGTGACACCAAAGTTAATGCTGAAACGCCTCATAAGGGCCAAGATTGCATCCAAGAGATGTACATGCCCCATAACTGCTGCCTCTACTTTGCCGAAAACACATGGATGCTTGTAAAACGGGGAGACCCAAAATCTTTCTGCATTCCCCCTCTATTGGTGTTTTGCCCCTGTCGTTGCCTGGGCTGGAGCAGCAGCTCTTCCAGTTAAGCGGTTTGCATTGAAACCCCTCCCCTTGGTTGAGAGGTGAGGAATATGTTGTATTTTCCTGCCTTAATTCTGAATGCTAATAGAAAGATGATATTAAGAAAAACAAGAGAGATGCAACAGGCTGGCTTTCAGCTCTGCTGACCATGCCTCGGGCAGATGAATCTGTACGTGTAACCTCCTTTGTCCTGCTGGGATGTCATTTTATCGGTTTTACTGTATAACCAGATGAGAAAAAGGACCGATTCTTCCCATTTCTCCTGCATTCATCCTCCAAAACCCCCATGCAGCCACCCCAGCACCTGCCTCCATGCTCTCCATTGCTGAATTAGGAAATATTTCGCCCGGTCACCACTGAAAACCAGTTCACCGCGTATAAAACTCAAGCCCGCATTTGAAAGGTGTGTGGCATATGCAGAGCAGCTGCAAGAGATTAAAGGCGCCTCTCCTTCCCTTTCTGCCTCTGCAAGGATTTATCCCTCCTCCGCAAAATCCCCGTGCGCCCAACGGTGCTCTCGCCACGCCACAATATAAATCACTGCAAAGGCAAAAATGTCCAGTGCAGCGGGATTTCCCCAATGCAACACACTCCTGCTCCGCTCCGAGATGTGGAGAGGTTGAATTTAACCCCTGGCTGCCCGACAGCAGGGGCCGTCTGCCTGTCCTGGCTGTCGCCGGGCAGCATGCTGCGGCTGGGACAGCAGTGGGGACCAAAGAGGGAGGAGAGGACCCTTTCTCTTCTCCTGATGAGTGCGGAGCAGTGATTTCCGCCTGCCGATCCACAGGACCGACCTGTCTGGCTGTGGTCTCCCACAGCTCCCCAGCAGCGTGGCCCTGGCACAGCCAGCTGGGTTCGCAGGGTGGGTTTCTTGGCAGGAGCTTGCTGCAAGGATGAGGAGGGCTCCAGGGCTCAGGGTGGAACGTGGAAATCGGTAGCGGTGTGAGATCAACGGCACCAGCAAGGACCGAGCGGAGGATGCTCTGGAGCATCCCGGTGCTCTGCCTGGCACCCGGGTACACAGAGAGGGCAGATGGGGCCAAGGTGCTCCACCGCAGCCAGGGAACATGAGATGATGTGTGAGAGATGTCTCCAGCACTGCCCTCCCTAGAGCAGGACGGGAGGAATCCCCCTACCTCCGGGGAGCACATTAATGTGGAAATCACTGCTGAGAGGGTAATGGGCTCAGTTTACATCACAGGGGAAAAGCGTGTCCCAGGGCCGAAAGGAGGCAAATAACAGCCCCTGGGGAAGAGGAAAACTAGTGGCCAGCGTGTGGCCAGGGAAAGCAGGCTATGGCAGCAGAAAGCAGAGCACGATGCAACTCGCCTCCTCAGCAGGGAAATATCCCTTCCCTTATCTCCCCATGATGGGTTATGACCCAGTTCCCCTCCTTTATCTCCTCATGATGGATCATGACCCAATTCCCCTCCTTTATCTCCTCATGACGGGTCCAAGCATGACATTTCACCTGCTAGGACATCACCAAGCATTCACCTAAGAACTTCACAAGTGGTGGCCCTGCTGCAGCCCATCAGCCTGGAAGCCAAGCTGGATCAAGTGGGATGATCCATGGCCTCACGGACCTCAGAAAAGGAGAATAAACCACAAAGGGTGGAGAGTAACAAACACAACGCAGTTCAGCTCTGACGGGGTGGCCAGAGACACTTGTTGGCTCTTTGCTATCTGCTTCCTCGGGTGATACCAGCTGGGGGTGAAGGTGTTTCATGGCTATGGGGTCTCAAGGTGTTACCGGGCCCAAACAGCTGGGAAACAGGTCAGGGAAAAAGACAATTTTTTAATGCTTTTTAAATGCAGTGAAAATTAGCCAGGGAAATATTGGGGCTTGAATTAATGTTCCTTGAAAATAAAAATTAAAAAGCTAAGGAACCCAACAAAAAATCTAAAGCAAAGGCTGGGGCTTCAAGTCAGAGGTAAGCCCTCCCGGCTCAAACGCTTCTGTGAACGTGCAAGTCTGTGCAAGCGGGCGTTTTCTCTCTTCTTACCTGTCCTCCCGGTTGCGATCCAGCGAGTAGAACTGCTTCCGGAGCCACCTAAATGGAAAGGCACAAACATGCACACACTTCGCCCCAGCTCCTCAACAACCAGCCCGTTTGGTTTGGTGTTACCTCTGGAAGATGCTCGACACCTTGCCATCCTCCCCCACAGCCCTCCTTCCCACCAGGGAACCTGGCTCTGCTCCCCTTCCAGAGGCAGCCCACCCCGTTTTCATGCAGGCAACCTGCCCCCCTTGAAAACTGTCTCTGTCTGAAAGTGAGCCCACAGAGAAGAAAAAACTCAAAGGTATCTTCTACATGCCTCTACACTGAATTGCTACAGATAATACAGGCCAGGCACACCTAAAAACATCTGTTTTGTGGTAAAGCTCCTTTTCCCTGCATGCCTGTGAGATCAAACTCTGGCCATAGACGATGTATCACAGTGGGTCATAGAATCAGAGAATGGTTTGGGTTGGAAAGGACCTGAAAGACCATCCAGTTCCACCTCCCTGCCCTGGGCAGGGACACCTCCCACTAGACCAGGCTGCTCAAAGCCCCATCCAACCTGGCCTTGAACACCTCCAACAATTTCAATGGATCAATGGGATGAAGCCTCGCGAGTGCAGAGACAGGGGTACCAGGGCAGCACGGCTCAGAGAGGGAATGAGATGTTGACACTGTGGTCACCTTTTTCTGTCAAAAAGGACAGAAAAGGGAAAAAAAACAAAACAAGTGCAGGACAGGGAAAAGTTCCTCACCTTTCAATCTGCAGGGGGGTGGCAGCCCTGAGAGTGTCTGCCACCAGCCAGTTCAGCCCCTTGATCCACATGTTGACCTCATCCTCGGAAGTGGCTGTGGAGAGCACACAGGAGAAATGGGAAGAAGGAATGTAGCAGCTGATCACCAGCCCAAACCTCTTGGGACTATTCCCCAGCATCTTACATACCCCATTCCTTCCTTCATCCCCCTTCTGACAAAAACCCCCTCCCGTGCAGATCCCTCCGGCTCCTCTCCCTGCCAAGCTCCTGCTCCCCTCCCGTGGGATGTCCGTGGCTGGACGGACCCCTTGCTCCTGGGCATATCGCTCTCTCCTCCCTTCCATTCCCGAGCTGGGGGGTTATCTTTGTCCCCAAGCAGTAGTGCTCTGGCTGGCCTGGGTGACAGGCCAGCACCTCCTTGGGAACGTGTGCCAGCTCCTCCATAACCTCCCTGACAGCTTTCTGAGGGCAGAAGTGCTGTCTCCGTCCCTGTGTCCCACAGCACCAGCCAGAAGGCAGGTTTGTCATGGACATTAAGGAGGCAGCATGGCTGCCTCCGTCGGTGCTCATCTATGTTGGTTTAAAGGAGACACAAGACTGCATAAAGTTAGTAGAAAAAGATATCGTCTACCAGCTGAATGGCAGCCAGTGATTAAGAACCTGTCCTCCATCTGAACAGCAGACCCACCAGCATAAACCTCCTCTCTTTCAACCAAATCATAAGGCTGGGTGCTCCAAGTCCAGCCTAAGCCAACAGACGAGGCGTTGAGGAAAGTGGAGCGGAGACCAACAGCCCAGAGGTACTGTGGCTTCGTGAGTTACCGATTGCCACTGGCAACGATTTCTCGCTCAGAACTGCAAAGCAGAAGTCAGGGAGATTTTACCACTTCCTGCACGTGGCCGGTTACCACAACGCAGCTGATGAACACCAACAAGCCAAGCTGAGATAAAACACTCGATCTCAAGCACACATTTGAACTAGGAGCTTCAGTTCACCCAACTTTTGGGTTTACCAAGCATATTAACTGACGTAACTAGGTGTTGAATGTGTACCCTTCAGGGAACCAGCGTCACCTTCTTCCAAAGAAACTCCCTCACCATGGCGAAAAGAGCATCTGCCCAGGGATAAGGTTCCAGCTCACCCATGGAAGGATGCATTCAAGGTTTGTGGAGATGAGGTGCCCGTCCAACCCTGCCCTGGCACAGCCCAGGGACCATGAGTGCTTTACCTTGCAAGCTGAGGGTCTTCAGCCTGAATTCTGTGCCGTAGAGGACAACGAAGCAATGAGACTGGTCCAGTCGGAAACATGGATCCTCCTGGTACCGGTCAAAGTCACGTGAATTCTTTCCTGGACGAATCTCTTTGATTTCACGAATATCCACTATGGGAGAAAGAGAAAACAAAAGCGGAGTTCAGCGAATAGCTTGAAATTCCCATGGACGAGAAGGAAGGTCATGGACAAAGCACTTTTAGTCATCTGAAGAGCTGGATTACCACCCATCACATGATGGCAGACCCAGGCATGCCCATGGCACCGGGATACCGGCCTCTGAAAAGCTCAGCCCCAGGAATGGTGTTTTCCCTGGCTGTGCTGGAAAGCAAGGATGGCACGGCTGCCCCAGCCCGGGCAGAGAGCTGCCGGAGCTCTGAGGACAGTGGGCACGTACCGGGGACGGTGCCTTGTAGAGGACTTACTGCATTCAGGCTCATGTGAGCCATCACGGCAGCCTCCCATGGGCTGAAGTGGTGACCTGCACTCAGAGCTCTAGCACGGCACCGTCAGCCCAGTCCTCAGCATGGACGCAGGTGCCCAGGTCCTCCCAGAGAAGTTTCCTGCACCTCTCACCGTAGACAAGCCCCTCAAGAGCCCCCAGCTCGCTCCTCAATCTTCAAGGCAGCACAGAGATCTCGCCACTCATCTTGCACACCTCTCTTGCCGTGCGCATGTGGTTGTGCACCCACACGAGCCCCTTCTTACCCGTTCCCTAGGAAGCCTCCCCAGCCACCACCCCTCTATTTACCTCTGTCCCTCCCAAGAACAGTTGGATGTCTCGCCTGCGGTGACCCCCCGGCAGGACGAGCAGAGGGCTCTGCCGCTACTGCAGGCTCCTTCCCCCTTTGGCTTCACACCTCACGCTTTCCTCTTCCTCCACCCGACATACATCTGCCAACGGTACTTTTTTTTTTTATCTTTTGAGAGAACAACTTTTTGCTTCTAAGAAAGCCTTTCTACTGAGGTGGACCCTCCGAGGGCGCAGCCTCCTGCCCAGCTGGATGAAATCCTGTTTGCAGCTACCGCCTCTTGCAAAGCCCACACACAGACTGAAGATCCACTCCTCTCCAAATTCAAGTTAGGTACTGAAACTTGAGTTGATTCCTGGTTTAAGCAACTCAATGGTGCCCCTGCCTCACCCCTTTCACCCTAAATTATGCCTGCAGTTTCTGGCCTCTCCCCCTTGTCCCGTTAGCATCCTCACAGCAACTCTGAGTGCTACCAGGATGCCCAGGGCAGTCCCTGCCTTCATACATGCGCCATCTTTACCAAGAAAACTCTGTCCTTTGCTAGCCAAAAAGGGACAAAGCATTTATCACCTTTGGGTGATGTTCAGAAGGCCACAGAAGAAAGCACAGTGCAAGGATCAACCAAGCCCAACCTCTGGAGATCCAGTTGTGGTGGATCTGCCACAACTCTGGAGGAGATTTGACTGCCTGTGACCCCCACCGCGCAGAATCCCCCTCCCCATCCCACTGCCAAACACCTTCCAGAGAGAAAACATTAGGAAAAGCATGAAAACAGCCACATGTCTGGAGATCATTTGAATTCCAACACCACCAGGGAGGTCTGGTATCAACACCCTACGCATACGCAAGGTGCTGGTCAGAACTGGAGCCAAGGGAGGTGGGATAACAGCTCAGGGCTCTCGTATCTCATGGTTCTGTACCGTACACATAAAATGACTCCCATGGGCTTTATTTAAAAAATCCTGGCTTCTCTTTGAACCTGCGGTGACAGCGGAGGGGGTTATTGTGGGGGGTGAACCCAGATTGCAGAGGAAAGCTCAGAAAATTGCATCTCAAACGGGAGACGGCAGGGTCCAGGGTGACAAAGCTGGTAATTTGGCTGGACAGTGTGTCATCCTGGCCAGAGCTTGGGCTGGTGACTCCGGGGACCTGTGCTTGCATTCATTATCCTCACACCCTTCCCTAATGGCAACGTGCTTCCTCCAGGGGATGGATGAAGAAGGCAAGATGAACCACAAGCAGCCAAGCCATGGTCAGATGAAGCCTTCAGACGGTGCCCATCAGGTGATGGCCAGGGCAGGCAGCAACACCCTCAGCATCAGGCTTCTGGGACACAGGGACAGCATCGTCCTAAGGATATTCTTTAGACTATAGGGCTGGTGTCGCATCCCAGCAGCTGTCCCCGGTGGGCCAACCCAAAGGCGACCAACGTAAGGCAGCAGTGTGACCATGAGGGACAGCCCAGGGTGTCAAAAGCCGGCCCGGGCAGGTCCCGGCAGCGAATGGCAGGGCAAATCCAGGCATGGGGCTGGCAAGGAGCAGACCCGCTGCGCTACACGTGTGGGTGGTGAACCCCATGGCACAGCATTGCCCTGGCAGCTTCAGCTGTGGCCCATGGAGAAGAGGAGCAGATAACTCCGACCAGCTACCTCGGAGCTGTGGCTCCTCTGCAAAGGGCAGCTCTGAGCACGTCGGAGCATTAAATGCCACGTGAGGACAAGGAGCTAAAGAGATGCTGGTAAGGGAACATCTTGCAGCCTCCCTCCCCAGAGGAAATTCTGGGAAAGGACTCTTATTGCCATAAAACAAAGAGGAAAAAAACCAACAGCAACAAGAAAGAAAAAAAAAAAAAAAACAAAACAACCCAAACCCAAGAATCTTTGCTTCCTGGAAAAACAGTTTCTTAAATGCTTGGGGGAATCAAATAACAACATTTCTGAGTCACGTTTCCAAAGCAGATGATGCTTCTGAGCAATGTGGGACGGAGATTACTGCAAACCTGGCGTGTAATTCATCCCAATTAAACTCCACTTACTGCGCTCACTGTGGAGCGACTCGCCTTTCATTTCAATTTACCGCAGGTTAAAACTAGACAGAAATGTGACCTGCTTATCACCCGCAGCCGCGGCTGACAGCACCGAACCCCACCGCGAGAGAAGATGCTCAAACAAACACCACGGGAAGCCAGACACGGGGGTTGACTGTGGGGAGACTGGTTGTGAACCCTACCCAAGGAACGTGGGATCCGCTCTTGGCAGGACACGCCGTGCAGCGTCTGGAGATGACGGCAGCCTGACAGAGGACGTATCCACACTGACCACTGCAATATCCCCCCAAAGCTCAGCAATTCGGGAAAAGAGCATGGAAAGAGCCAGTTCCTCGGGGCTGCAAAGGGAGGACGGAGAAGCTCCCTTAAATAAGCGAGGGTGTGACTTTAGAAGGCATCGCCCACCCTTTGGAAACGAGCTGTCTGGAAGTTCAAACATTAGCGTGCCCTGCCGTAACCTGCCCATGTGCTCACATCCTCAGTGACACAGCATGTTAAAAACCCTTAAAAAACCCCCGTATCACCATCAAGGCCGTTGCATCCAGGACATGCACAGCAGGGCTGAAGACTAATCCTCTCTTTGAAGGATGCAGGGCTTGACCAACGCGGTTGGAAAAGGCTAGCAGCTGGTTTCATGGTAGGTTACCAGGTTACTAGTGAGGGAAGGTGCCAAAATACTAATGGCTTGCCTTCGTATCACGCTGCGAGTGTCTCGTCTCCGCTTCGGGACGTGGCAGCACGCCCTGCGCTCGCCCCTCACCGCATGGAGCACCGGCGGGTTAAAAAAGTAGTGAGACGGAGCTGCTGTTACAAACTGCATACCTAAAATGCAGGCAATGGAGAGAGCCCTGGCGCGAGCGAGGCGCTTGTCAAAGACAGGAGGAGGCAGGGAATTCCTCGGGCGAAGGGCAGCCTCTGCGAGGACCGCGCGCCCGGAGGGAGCGGGGTAAAAACCTCCAGCCCACACACGCTTGCAGCTGCTTGCTCGTCTCTCTCATCCTCCCAAACACGCCGGCGCGTGGCGGGGAGAAGGCGGTTCGGGGTTTGGTTTGTGCAGCCCTCCTCTTGCCGCAGAGCAGCCTCTCGAACCCTGCCGTCTCTACCGACCCCACCACCTTCCCGGCCCCCTCGCAGCATGGAAGGAAATGACTCTGGGCAGGAAGCGCAGCGAGCGCGAATGCCACCATCCCCACCAAGCAAACGCCGAAACGCTGCTTCCCTTCACCAGCCCCTGCCTCTGTCCCACCCCAGGTCCCCCCTCCAGCACAGGATGGGAGTCAGTGTGCACAGAGGGAGGAGAGATGGAGACATCTTGCTATAGCCCAGGGCTGGCTGGAGTTTTCTCTTGCTGATTTTGCTCCTGTCAGCTCCTGGGGGTAACCCCAGCTTTGCATGGCGCCAGCCAAGCAGTGCAAAGCCCGCTCGGGGTGGGTTTGGCAGCCCGGGCTGAGCACTGCTCAACCTCAGCTTTGCTACCAGCAGAAAGGCTGCTGGCAAGCTCATGGCCAGCCTGCGGGCCGGCCGGCAATGGAGGGAGAGCCTACAAGCCCCATCTCCCCTTGCCCTTCCCTGGCTCGCACTGATTCCCCCTCGCCCCATCCTCCCGCCTGTGCCCACCACGGCCAGGCACATCACAGAATCACAGAATGGTGTAGATTGGAAGGGACCTTAAAGACCATCCAGTTCCAACCATGGGCAGGGACACCTCCCACCAGCCCAGGTTGCTCTAAGCCCCGTCCAACCTGGCCTTGAACACCTCCAGGGATGGGGCAGCCACAGCTTCTCTGGGCAACCTGGGCCAGGGGCTCACCACCCTCAGAGTGAAAAATTTCTTCCTGATATCCAATCTAAATCTCCCCTCTTTCAGTTTAAAACCATTCCCCCTCGTCCTATGGCTCCCGTCCCTGATCCAGAGTCCCTCCCCAGCTTTTCTGGAGCCCCTTTAGGGACTGGAAGGAGCTCTAAGGTCTCCCCGGGGCCTTCCCTTCTCCAGCCTGAACAGCCTCAACTCTCTCAGCCTGTCCTCATAGCAGAGGGGCTCCAGCCCTCAGAGCATCTTCATGGCCTCCTCTGGCCCCGCTCCAACAGGTCCATGTCCTTATTATTATTATTCCAGACAACAAGCCACACTCCAGCCCTTAACTATTTCCACCTCAGCGTGCAAGAGCCCCAGCTCGCACGGGGCCGTCTCCACGCAACCCAACCACCCTCTTGCCGGTAAACAGGAAACCCAACGCCGACGGCAGCTCCTGGGCTTGGGCCACCTTTGGCTTTGGATGCCCCTCCAGCCTGCTCCCACTGCGGCTGGTGCAGCAGTTGCCGCTGGCTGCTGATCCCACGCACTTGGATCTGCTCACCAGCGCCCACGTTTCCTCGGGCAGAGCCCTGCGGCTCTGCAGACCTGCAGGGCGGGTTGGAGGGGGGAGCCCGGAGCCCCCGGGGCATGCAGGCAGGGAGGGGAACCTGGCAGCCAGCCTTGAGCAGGGAGTGGAAGTTAAAAAGCAGAGGGCAGGCGAGCGGAGGTGAGCTGGGAGCTTGGCAGAGGTTCTCCACGAGTGCAGCGAATGGAGAACAGCAGAGCGCATGCTGGAAATGACGTCTAACCACCGCTCTGCCACCCTCAGCACCAGCAAACTCACCAGGTGAGTGGTGGCACGGGCTCCGTGACAGTAGCCCACGAGTCCCACCGTAGGTCCACACCTTGGGTCCTTGCTGGGAAAGACCTACCAGGGATGCTGCCAAAACCTGGGGGATAGCGGGGCCCCAGCACTGCAGGTCATGCGTGTGCCTGGGCAGAGGAACAAGTGACGGGTAATCCAGGATGAAGCCTTCAAAGATACCCTGTCACCAAGGTGAGCCACATCTCCTCCTCCCCAAGCTGCCCTTGCCCAGAGCATGCTGTGGAAGGCAGCAGTCACTGCAGAAGGTAGAAACTGGTCTTCATCCCCTGCGGACAGTGGCAGGAGGAGGAAGAACTTGGTGCCAAAGCAATAGCAGAGGTAGAGGGAAGCTCTCTGATGGAATACAAACCCCCCTGAGGTCTGGCAGGGCTGAGATCTCAGAACAGGGACCAGCAGCAAGCAGGGAGGGACAGATGAGCTGCAGATGAGATGGGATGCATGGAGCACGCTGGCCACCTTCCAGCCCTCCCAGGCGGGCACATAGGCAGCATCCAGGAGAGGCTCTGGGAAGGCAGTAGCAAAGCCTGTCCATCCTGGAGATGCTCTAAGCTCCTCACACGGTTCCACGTTGCACGCTGAGCTGTGCAAACACCTTGTGCTCTTCACAGCCTCCCAACCTTCCCCCAGCCCACCACCAGAACGGCCTGGCCCTCCGCTTGCCTCCAGCCCTTAAAAAAGGAGGACATGGACATATTTCTGAGCAAAGAGCCTGCCCTGCAGCAGGAGCATCAGAAAGAAAAAGCTGACCCCAGATCCACCCCCCCGCACCACTCAAGAAAAAAAAAAACCCAAACAAACTACCCTCTGGTTACATGAAAAGCAGATCCACCCTTAAAGTCATTTAAAACCGAAACTTCGTCCAAGCCTCATTTAACTGCTGATGGATAGGGTGTTGTAACGCGTAAGGATAAGGGCACCCTGGAACGGGCTCCGAGGGTTGCAAAATCTCCACCTCCAGAGGATTTTGGGGAAGATGTAAAACTGATTAAATAAAAAAAAAAAAAAATTAAAATAAAAAACCCCTGAAAACTGACAGAAAGAGGGTTTAGCGCAGATTACCATCCAGGATGGATTTATTGGGGACAGCCTCCGAGAAAACACCCACCCCCTCGACAAGCATCGCTCGGTGCAGCGCGTCTCCTTGGGGACAGGCGGTGCCGTGACAGCCACACCGTCACTCCCAGCCCAGCCTGACCTCAGCCGCCTGACACCGACCCATCCCGCCCCGGGGCAGCAGGAAAGCCCCCGGGCTACTCACTCTGGCAAAGAAAAAGAATTTAAGAAAAAAAAAAAAAAAGTTTTCATGTTTTCCTGCTATTTAACATTGTGGATCCCACTAAGCGCAACCCTGTGGGCTTCCCATCATTGGAAGGGGCGCTGGGCGGTCAGGCCTCCAGGGAAAGGCTGCCAAGGGAGAAAGAGGAAAATAAGACGCGACTCTTACGTGCCTGCGGATGAAAATAAGAGAAATCTATTATGCGACAGCATGGAGAATAAAGTAGCGCCACCTCCCTCTTAATATTTCAACGGAAGCCCCCCTGAAATGGGTATTCAGGCCAGCACGAGATACCAAGAGCTGCAGGAGTCTGGAGGAGGACTGTGGCCAACCTTCTCGTGATGGGCTTCACAGGCTGGTTTATCCCCCCCCCCGAGCGACCCTGCCCAGCCCGGGGCTGCTCCGCACCCGCTCAAGGCTTCGGATCTGCTGACTGCAACCAAACACCGCTCAGCATTTAATAAAAAAAAAAAAAAAAAAAAAAAAAAAGAAACAACCAAAAATCCCCCATGATTTCAGGGGAAGGGCTGAGCGTGCACTAAGTGCTCCGCTGGACGGGGGCCAGAGCCTTCAGCACCTCCCGGTCTGCAGCCCCGTCGCCTGCCCTTCGCTATTTATCATCCCCTTTCCACCCGCAAAGCTCCGGGTGAGCCCGGCTTTTGTCCCCGCACGGACCCATCCCTGAATCCACCGGGGATGCCTGACAGTAACTACCGGAGCTGGAATTTGGCAAAAATTAAGGTGGCTTTAAAAACTCACGTTGCACCCATAAGGAAGGCAAAATTGGGGTCCTGCACTTAATATCCCCTCCGCAAGAAGCAAAGCAGGATCCCCAAGCTATTAGAAGCACATTTCAGAGGGAAGAGCCATGTGTCTCTCATTAGTATAGGTTTTCAGAGTGGCAATAGCTCAACCCCTCAAGCCCACAAGCTTCCCTTAATCGACGAGGCTAAGGCAGACAGTGTAATGGTGAATTAAAGGTCTCTGCGCAGAGACGCAGCGATGGGGTTACTGCATCCTCCTCCCGGCTGCGCTCGCTGCCGTGTCTGCCATCAGCGTTGCTCTGCACCAGCTATCAGGTTTCCGAAGGACAATCCCATGCCATTAACAGATGGCTTATCCAGACAGGACGAGAAGAAACCAGCTGAGGCCTCTAATTTGACCTTACTACTTTCTCAGAGGGCAGGAGGCATGGCTGAGGCATCCACGGCGGCCAACATAAACACCAAACCAGCTGCACCCTGTGTCCCAGCAAACCCCTCATCCTCTGAGCTACAAAATGCCGTGCTGCCCTTCTAGTGAGGCACCAAAACCCCTGTAAAAAGCTCTCTCACCCCCACTGCTGCCCCAAGGAGGGGCATGGCCAACCTGGTGCTCAGGGGCCATTGGGTCCTGCTACTCTTGTTACTGCAACACACAGGAACTTCTCCTGCCTCAGGAGAAGACCACAAAACCTTAGAGTGGTTTGGGTTGGAAGGGACCTTAAAGACCATCCCTTAAAGACCCTGGGCAGGGACACCTCCCACTACACCAGGCTGCTCCAAGCCCCATCCAACCTGGCCTTGAACCCCTCCAGGGATGGGGCAGCCACAGCTTCTCTGGGCAACCTGGGCCAGGGGCTCACCACCCTCAGAGTGAAAAATTTCTCCCTGATACCTAATCTAAATCTCCCCTCTTCTGGTTTGAAGCCATTACCCCATGTCCTATCACTACATACCCTTCTGAAAAATCCCTCCCCAGCTTTCTTGTAGGTCCCCTTCAGATACTAAAAGACCACAATAAGGTCTCCCCCGAGCCTTCTCTTCTCCAGGCTGAACACCCCCAACTCTCTCAGCCTGTCTCAGAGGGCTCCAGCCCTCTGACCATCTTTGTGGCCTCCTCTGGACCTGCTCCAACAGGTCCATGTCCTTGATGCAGGTAAAGCTATTTTCCCCTCCAGATTCGGCTCAGTTGTGTCTCAGGTTGCTCCGGCGAGTTGTTTCATCTCACCTGCTACCCACAAGCAGCAAACAGCAATTTTTGCTCCGAGCCACTGCATTTTGCCATGAAGCAACTTTCGCATCAGCTCTACCCCAGAAACAGCAACATCCGTGCAGAGAGCACCTTGGGAGAGAAGATGCTGGGTACAAAAATAGCTCAACGGGCTGGAGATGGGGCAACAGGGAGCTCCCAATTAGCCAGGATGACTGGGACAAGCCTGGATCCCGACTCAGATCCTGGCTCACCTCTCAACGATCTCTCCGTCAATCAGCGCGGAGCAGGAGGATTTTGGCAGAGAGCTAAAATGCCGCCCTGGGAGCCAGCACCTCTGCCAGGCCACCGACGGCCCACGCGGGGCACGCAGGGACGTGCCGGCTGCTCTGCAGGCACCGCTGCTTCCTGCCCGCGCCGCCCGCCATCGCTGTGCCCCTGGGCCACGTGTCCTGCAGCTGCTGAGCTCCAGTTCCTCCCCCTCTTTTCCCTCCCCCCAAATCCTTATCAACTGCAGAGGAAACTAGAGGAGATGCACAGGGAGATTAGGAGATGCTACGCAACTGCATCGCTCCGCCGGTCGGAGGAGAGGATGCGAGGAACCACCCTTCCCTCCTCCATCCCACGCACCCATGTTACGGGCTGGAGCAGGGAGGCAAAGGTCCTGCCCAGACATCCCCCTGCTCCTACAGGGCACTGTGGACCTCTCTCCAGGCTGACCCAGACCTTGCTGTTCCACCAGCTTCAGCCTCACGCAAGGTGGCCTTCAAGAGCTCACAAACATCCTCCCGCTGCTAGAAGCAGAGGTAGCTGTGGGCTGGCAGCTGCCCGTCCTGTCTCGTCAGCACATCTCGCTCTCAGCTGCGAGAAAAAAACCCAAAGCTGAGCAAGTGAGCAAAGCAGGATGCTGCTATCTCACAGCCTCTGCCCACAGCCCAGCGCAGACTGGGGACCTAAAGGCTGGCAGTTTCCACCCTGCTGGTCTCAGCCTTCCCAGGGACAACTTCATGTTCAGACCCCCCTGGCCTGAGCCACCCTCCCTGCCAGCGCTGCCACCATGCCCGTCACCACCGCTTGGCCTCAGCGCAGCCGAGAAGGTGGTGTTGGACCCATCTCTGCCTCTGGTGGGCTGCATGACCTTGGGCAAAGCACTCCAGCTCCCTCCCCAGCCTCCACTGCACAGCCCCCTCGGCTGCACCCCTGGAGCCGTGGGGACGGGGAGAGCGTGTCACCGGGGGAGCACATGGCCCAGAGCTCCTGCTACAAACGCCACACGGAATCACGGAATCTTCAGAGTTGGAAGGGACCTCTAGAGATCATCTAGTCCAACTCCCCTGCTAGAGCAGGATTGCCTAAAGCACATCCCTCAGGGCTGCATCCAGGCGGGTCTTGAAAATCTCCAGAGAAGGGGACTCCACAACCTCCCTGGGCAGCCTGTTCCAGTGCTCTGTCACCCTCACTGTAAAGAAGTTTTTCCGTGTATTTGAACGGAACTTCCTATGTTCTAGCTTGTGCCCATTGCCCCTTGTCCTGTCGCTGGGAACCATTGAAAAGAGCCTGGCTCCGTCCTCCTTAAACCCACCCTTTAGATACTTGTAAACATTAATCAGGTCCCCCCTCAACCTTCTCTTCTCCATGGCATGTCCAGCCCAAAGCCAGACAAGAAACCACAACAGCAAATAAAGCAAAGGTGGGACACTGATCCCGAGACACGGTTGGTCACTTGTTGGAGTCACAGCTCAAGCCCCTGAAGAAGCATCAGGAGCCCCCCAGTCCCAAAATCCTTCCATGTCCCACGAGCAGCCCTGTCTCCAGGCACCTCTGCCAGCACCTCTCTGAGAGAGGGAGGAAGAAGAGAGGCTTGGGAGAAACCCCCCTGTACATCCTGCCCTAACGCTGGCTAATGGCCAGCAGTTCATTAGGAGGGTTATTACAGGGACCACCTCCACACCCCCCAGAGGTACCAGCTCTCCTCTCTCCCGGCTGCTCTCTCCCCTCAGGCTGTTTCTCTGCCAGCAGGGCCTTTAGCAGGGGTGTTTGCAAGGCACACGTGAGCTTGCTGGATGCAAAAAGCAAGCGTTAGCCTAGTCCCGCAGCCAGGCTCTCCTCCCTGCGCAGATGAACTTCTCATACAGGACACTACGCTCCTGCTGGCTTTCCCAGGCTTTCTCCCACGTCACTGGAAACGGAACATCCCATGCAAACTGGTCGCTGGGGCTCCCTTTTCAGCCCGAGGAGGGATGGGCACTTCCGTCCAACCCTACACAAGCACTTAAGGTAGGTGGGAAGAAACTTCTTAGGAGACATCTCTCTCCCACGACTACTGGAGAGAGCACACCTGGCCCATGCCTCATCTCTGGGGTGGACGGCAGGGAACATTGTAGAAAGAGCAAAGAACAGGGCGAGCCCATTTGGTATCTCCTTCCAGATACCCTCCCACCACCCAAAACTCTGCACTTTGGGGTCTCTCTCAGAGGTTATCTTGTCTGTCTACGGCAAGGTGCAGGCACCCAATTTTAGGACCGCCACTATGAGGAGGGGTGGGGTGAACCCCCAGCAACACGAAGAGTCTGCAAAGTATGAGAGCAGAGTCACGGTTCCCAATGTGGACTTCACCCAGCTCAGTCCTGGGTCTGGGAAGCACAAACCTCTCCCTTGCTGGACACCAGCAGCCCCTGCCCCTCCAGCACAGCCCTGCGAGGGCAGCGGTGGGCAGCTCGAGGAGACAAGCAGCTAGATGGCAAAAAACAGGTGAGGGCCCCAGCAGTCCCCCTCCTGGGATGCTCTGGGGGTCCCTCTTGTCCTCCATGGAAATTTTGTCTGCATGAAGTCATGGAGCTTCGTACCAGGATTTCTGGATTGTGCTGGGCATCCAGGGCTGCCGGCCGTATCCACTCCCACACGCAAGGCTGGCACCCAGGAGAGCACTGGACTTGTGTCACCTTCACCATGCAGGACATGGGAGCATGTTTTCACCCCAAATATAAGCAGAGCTGCTCCAGGTAGGGTAAGCCCCACTCTTGCACGGACGCTGCTCTGAAGAAGTCCGTGTCCCGTCCCTAGATGAAATAAGGCTGGTGGCAGCCTGCAGAGCCACCCTTCATCAGCCAGTCATCAGGCTGGTCTGTTTGAGAGGCACAAGCTTCCAGTGACTCAAATGGAAAGGGGAAGCTCGGCACTGGTGCTTCTGGACAGACAGTCTGGCTAGGGATGGCTCCACAAGCCACGGCCAAGGTGACCTTCTTCCTGCGCGGCATCGAGGGCTCCATCCCCCTCAGTCCTGCCTGGATGAGAAACGTAATGACCTTACAGGAGCACAGTATATCGGTGGGAGGATGGGGGAAGCTGAAGATCTCCTCTGGCCTGCCTCTCTCCGCGGCTGCGCAGCGGTAAGGAGATCTGAGAGGTGCTGCGGAGGGCAGGGATGGATCAATGGGGCACCTGCCACAGCGCTGCATCTTGGCACGGAAGGGGGTGAGATGCTCAGGAAAGCTGCTCCCTGTGCAGGTGTCCCCCATCAAAGGGCCCAACAGGGAGCACTTCTGTGCAACATCCCCACATCCCTCTCCTTGGGCTTAGAGGGGCACTGATGTCCCCAGACCCTCAGCCAGCTGGAGGACTCCTACCCACTGCCAGCACTGCCTGGGAGGGGAAAGAGGATGGGACCAAGCAGACTGGCAAAAAACAAGCAGGAAAGAAGGGCAGACATGGCAATCCAACCAAAGGCACAGCTCACCAGCTCACAGCCTGACAGCCGGGGGCACGGCAGGGCCAACGAGGAAGCCCTGGCAAAGGTAGACCTGGGGACCTGGGTGTCCGACAGCGGCAAGCTCTCCTTGGAGCTCTTTGGGGATTTTTGCACCAACATAGGTGCCTTCTCGACTCTTTCATGCCTGGGGAGTCATGCCCCACCACAAAGCAAATGGAGACAAGAGTGACCACGCACTGTCCCCAAGACAGGGCGCAAAAGCGAGGAGTGAAAACTGAAGGATGGAAAAGATTTGTCACACTGGCAGCAAATGCCAGTGATCTTCAGATGCCGTGACTCAGTTTTCTTCCATCCCACCAGTCGATGCAATCAAGTTTCCGTGACAGCAATTTAACAGCAAAGATGACTGCTGGCCAGGACACCCAATGGGCAGCAGAGAGATGGCTTCTTCCTGTCCCTACCAAGGCTTGAGCTCTTCAGTGTCAGGGTAAAGTTGGGAAGAGAAGACTAGGATAAAGATCCCATTTGCTGCTGAGCCATTTGAGGTCACCACAACAGCCAGACCTCTTCCCCCACCATGCTCAACTCAAAAGCTGTTTTGAGACAGCAAGGACTGAGTATTCACTAAAGCCCAGATGTGATTTCCAGATGCGTGCCTCCCCTAGATCTCCCTGTGTGCCACTATCTGCAGCAGAGGCCCCAGAGGACTGTACCACGTCCACCTCCTCGTGTCACCTCCTCCTCCTCAGACTCTCCATATGAGTCCCTTCCCACCACCACACCATGAACCAAAGAAAGAGGCAGAGTTACCAGAGCGGCTGCTGGTGATATCAAACCTGCTCTGTCCCAAAGTGCTTAAAAATGGAAGCAATTAATCTCCTCTTCCCTTTTCACCAGTTTTGCTCTATCTGCACTAACCACGCTGGAACCATTGATGGTGCTGGCTTCACCTTCCATTGCCAAGGCAAGAGTATGGTTGATAACCAGTCAATGGCACCTTCTTACAGCACCATCCAACTGAAGATCTCCAGGCACTGAGCAGATACTACCTAAGCCACACACAACCCTAGCAGGAGACATTATCTTCAGTTTGCATGGGAGAAGCAGAAGCTCTTGGCGATGGTCTTCACACCAGGCTCCTCTACCACTTGGGTTTGGTTTTTTTCTTAATGGCCTCACCTGGGATTTATTTGATCCCCAGGATTGGAGACCTCCTCCTCCTTGCACACTGACCTGTTCCATGGTTCGTACAAAACCTGATGGGCCAATGCTCCAAAATTTCACACCCCCATCTCTAGGCCTTTTCATAACATGCCCCAGAGCCTGAGCTGCTGGGGATGACGGGGACCATACTCCAACCAGCAGCAAGACCTTGAGAACAAGCTGACACAAGGCATTAAATAACGTATGAGACACCAAAGGGACGGGGAGATAAAACAACTTCTGCTGCTTTGCTGGGACACAGAGCCAAGTTTTGTCCCAGCAGAGCCAACCCCCCAGTGCCCAGCAAGCCTGGGAAGCCCAGCACCACTCAGGGAGCCGGGATGGCTTTTTTGGTCCTCTGAAGCTGAGGAGGGCTGTGAACTGGCCGGGATTAGCAGGACAAGAACTGCAGGCTCAAAGGAGAGGGGGGTACCCAAAGTACCCCGGGATCCTGGCCAGAGGAACCAGAGGTGGATGAGTGATGCCTGTGGGACAGGCGCTGGCAGAGGTATCAGAGCACAGCAGCTTGCAGAGAGGAGGCAGCAGGATCTCTGCTTCTGCTCCGACGCAGCCCAAGAGCACGAGGGCCTTGCCCCTCGCTTGCACCGAGAAGGACCATGTCAGGCAGCGGCTGAACACTCAGCAAACAAACCGAGCCAGTCCCCACCCCACCTCTCCGCCAGCTGGAAAGCGGGGTTACAGGGCTCAGATTCACAGGGCAGGGTGCCAAGGGGGTTAAAGTCCTCTCAGACATTCCGTGCTTCCCACACGGATGAGCTCCTGCCTGCAGCCACCCCAGTTATCTGACCTGGCTTACGGACTGGGGACCACACGTGCGGAGACACCCCCCAGAGAGGGCGAGGAGGAGGGATGAAGGATGCACCGGCACAGGCAGGAGGGATGTCCTTTAATCACCACATCACCCTGCACTTCTGGGAGCAAGTAAACAGGAAAAAGGCTCTCAAGCAGCTGCTCTACCCAGCATCCCCACGGCATAGCCTGCCGCCACAGCTTTCCTTGACATCCCCTCTCGGTGACAAGGATTTCCAACCCTGGCCGGTCTGGCCCTAGCATGGATAAATGCTCTAATGGAGCAGGACGGGGCCCTGCCCGGCGCAAGCCCAGGAGGAGACGAGCAAGGCACACGGGAGAGTGAATCGGTGCAGCTCCAGCAGAGATGGAGAGCAGGACACCATCACGCTGGAGCAGCTCACGGTGTCAGGAGGCAACAGTGCAGCCACAGCACAGCAGTGCTCTCCCAGGGGACTCTTGCCCCCGTCCCTCCAGGTGCCACAACCCTGGCAACAGCGCAGCGGGATGGATGGTGACCGCGCATCCAGCTCCTGGGTGATGGGTCTTGAAGCTAGAGGGAAAAGGCAACCTGAGGCAACCTCAGGCCCTGAGGAGAATTCACCCCATGGGGCGCTTGCCCAAGGGCCACGGGTGGGAGGGTGGCAGTGACCACATCTGCGGGGAGGCAGCGGCCCCGCAAACACCCCAGTGCGGGTAAAGGCTGGGGTGGGCAGAGAGGCTGAGCTGCAAACAGGAGGCAGCACAGCTCTGGGCGCGATGACTTCGTGTGTCAAGGCAGGAAAAAAAAAAAAAGTTACATTCCAATAAAAAGAAAATAAATGCATTTGTAATGAGTTGGAAAGAAAGCATAACCCATAAGGCACGGTCCTGCCCCTTCTGCCATGGCTGTTACCCATTTTGTCCTCAAGGCCTGGGGACAAAGTCAGCCCAGCAACGCATCATCCCGGTCATGGACGCTCACATGCTGGACCGCAACCTCTGCGGGGTCAATCTTTAAAACAACAATGGGGGTTTGCCTGCCTGCGGGCAGCCAGCCCTGCCTCGGGGCACCGCATTAACAACGCCAGACGAGGCGACTGACCAAAACCTCAGAACCACAAGTGTTGGCAAACAGAAGGTAGGAGCTGCAGAGGAAAGCAAGGGAGAGGTCCTCTCCCGCCTCTGGAAGGCTTTCCACAGCTCTCCAGCCAGCTCGACTCAGGAGCCTCAGCTCCAAATGGGGCTGAGGGGCCACCAGACCACACAGGCAGCAGAGACGGAGCTGAAAAGCCATCTGAAAAATCACAGGGACTTTGCGGAGTGCGAGTTGCCAGCTTCGTGAAGCTCTGCTGATTTCCACAGATTTCAAGCTGCCGGCTTCTGCCAGAGACTCCAGCCCTTGGCCTGTTGCTTTTTGATTGCTCCACGTGAGCACAATCACGCGTCCTCACGTTGATATGCGACGGGGTTACATCAAGGGGCAGCAAGGTGCCCAGAGATAAGGAGAGCTGGGACAGGAGGGACGAGCCCTGCCTGCAGCTCCAAGTGCTGGGGGATCTTCAGAACAGCAGAAAATTCTCAGAAATGAGGAAGTTTCTCATTTGAATCAATGTCCCAAAGCTCAGAATAGTAGTATTTTCCATGCAAACCAGCTCTTTGTACAACATAAAGATCCTCAAAACGTAAAAAGATTAAAACCATTTTGAAGGAAAGCCTTCTCCAGCAGTGCAGTCCCTTTGGGAATGGCCGTTGTCACCGTGTCCACCTCCCGAGGGCTCTTCCCAGCCTGGAGACACCGTCCCACCGCTGCCTGATGTAACCCCTCCGGCAGAGAAGCCACGCTCAGCGGAACAGATGAGCAGGGATGTCGGAGAGAAGGAAAAGCCATGAGATCACCCACCCACGGCAGGGTACAGTCACCGCGCAGAGGATGTGCTAGATGTTAAACTGATCTCATGGGCGATACTGGCAGGAGAGAGCCAGCAGCAGCAAACACCGTGACCAAGTGAGCCAAAAAGCCTCACAGGTAGGTGTTTGCAGGTTTCTGCGAGCATCCCTGGCTGTCAGATACCAAATCAGCTCAGTCCGTACAGCTGCAGGTATCTGTCGAACACACAAACCTTTCCTCTTTTATGCTTCTCTAGACAGGCATCCTTCTGGTTGCTCTGTTTCAGCATCGTCTTCTGCCATCCGCTCTCTGAGCATCTTTGGCCAAGGGGAAGAAGGGAGGATGTGTTGGGGGGTAACTTTTCAAAAGCATCGTTAAGGACTTCAAAATTTAAGCCCCGCTGATTTCTGCTGCCCTAAAACCTGAGAGCACACTAGAAAAGAAAAAAAAAAAAGTCTCCACTGACTTGAGACATTTCCTTTTATTGTATAACAAGGTTCAGCTGATGGTGTCAACTCAGTGCCACATGGGGGTTTTTTGTGATGGAAGCCCCACAACTCTTCACCGCATGCTGCAAGCTCTTCCTGGACTCCCCACACCCCTTCATCATGTGCTTCACACCAGGTCCTACCGAACCCACAACGGTGCAGGGACGGGGACGCGGCACATGGGGCTCACTGCAGCCCCAGCCAGGCCACACGGCTCCACACACCTCCGGACCCAAACCACCTGCCCCACCTTTTGGCTGACCTGACGCTAAGCAGAGACCATCGCCGTTGGCCCCTTCCTCTAATGAGCTACGGCCCACCAGCGGCGTGGTCCTGCCGTATTCCTACAGCCACAAGGACTGGCAACCACCATGCTCGATGCTGGGCTGATCTGGATGAAGTCTCACAGGTCCTGCCAGCCACTTTCGTGGCCTGGATGAGGTGCTCAGCACAAACTGCAATACTGACCCCAGGAGGATCCCACTTTGGCAGAGACAGAGGAGATGGACACAATCTCCACTTCCAGCAGCTTCAGAAGATACCATCCACGGGCTGAGCTACTGCAGCTGGTCAGGGCAGGACACAAGCAGAAGCTTGTGTGATGTAGCCCAAACTTTAAGGCAGTCCCAACCGAGCGCTTGTACCCACAGAGATCCTGCTCCATCCCAACTGCTGGCAAGTTTTACATCCCGGCCCAACTGCCCATCACGGTGCAGCGGTGTCCCTTGGGTCACTTCCCAGGGGACACAACAGTCCCAGCACTGTCTAGAGAGGAAGGTCCCAGCCAAAGAGCGGTGCCCGAGTTCCCAGGATCACAAAAATTAAAGGAAGGCTGCACCCCTGGGACAACTCGGTGGTCGAGCCTGCTCTACCACACGCAATGCTTGGGGAAGGGGACCTCAGCACTGCTCAGGGACGGGGACTTTAGCATCGACCCCCGCCTCCAGACTCCTGCTGAGACGGCCAGCAAGCCTTTTCTCCTCCATCTGCAATCTGCGAGATATGCAGAAGGTCACACGCCTGCTGGCGCAGGGACAGGCGATGGCATCGCTAACAGCCGGCATGTCTTGGGGATGTTCGCAGTGCACACCACTGCGATTAGATAACGGAGCTGAGCAAACGCTTCGCCGATAAGAATGACACCCCCCCACCACCACCACCGTGCAGGCAAGGGAGCTTAAACAAAGCAGTAAAAAGGTCAGAGATTGGGTTGGGCGGCCGCTGGCTCAGCTCGGAGATGGGGCACGTTAAAAGCCCTGTACGAAATCCCGCGACAAAACCGCCCCCAGAGGCGGGAGGCGACGGCACGGAGCAGGCGAGGTGCTGCCCTGCAGAGCCAGATGTTCAGCTCCAGCTTACTGACATGCTCCTCTCGCCACACGTGGTGTCCGGCCAACGCGGGGGAAGCCGAGCCACATCACATCTGCCCTGAAAAACCTGGAGCGCTCAGGCCCTCGGCGTAGGTGAGAAGGAATCAGCCCGACACCACACAAAACCTCTCCAGCAGGTTTTAATTAGCGGGCTTAAAAACCCATGAGCCAATAGCTTCCACGTGGCTGACTGGCTCATGAAGGAACCAGATGGATGGACAACATGGGTGCGGGTACCACAGCGGAGCACAGGTCTCCCAGCCGGCCAACCTCTGGCTGCTCTCCAGGCTGCAGAGAAGCTTTTGGGATGCCAAGGGAGGAGGTAATTTGTGAACCTGCCTTCCTACCGCATGAGGTAGGGGTCTTCTAACCTGTTCCTCCCTCCTGGAGTACACTACCGAGAAGAGAAAGGAGATGACAGAGGGATGTAAAGAGAAGGAAAGAGGCTGTTTCAGTGTGGAGGTGAGAGCAGAGCTCGTTCTCTTTCCCCAGTTTAACACAAATATCCCAGTAAGCAGGAAGGGGACTGGTAACGACACCAAAAAAAACCCTTCACTCGAGAAAAATCCCATGGCAGAGCTTCAGTGGGGGAAGCTTTAACCATTACGACGGTCACCAGCCGTGCTCTCGCCTCCCCACACCGGCAGCGTCTGCATCCCCGGCTCGAGGCGCCTCGGGAGCAAGGAGCTGCCTTCCTCCCAACCCCGGGGGCCATGGAGCAGGGGGGGACCCGCCGCAGCAGGACCCGTCCCGCACCCCAAGAGCATCCGACTCGGAAGTTGCTTTATCCTTGAAAGCCATTTCTGCCTTGCTCGCTTCTCAAGGGCTCCAAGCCCCTCAGCTTATTCAGACGGCCTCAAAACAATAAAATTCTTAAAAACTTTCAAAAAAAAAGAAAGCCAAGCCTCCGTGGATTAATAAAAGAGGAAGGTAGTTGGAAAGGATGAGGCGAGTACGAGCCACCCTTCGGAGTCACTTTGTATTAATATTTCACGGTTCCTGCCTTTTCTTTTACACAGGCGACGGCTTTTCTCCACGGGACTGAGCTCACTTTGCCGAAAGCAAGAATGCAACCAGGGTTTTTTTCGAGGTGGGTTTCCCCCCACCACCACCTCTCCCCTATAAAACAAACATCTGCTCCAAATTTTCAGCTCGCTCTCTGAGCAACCTCTCTGAATTTTCTGACGTGTTTCAAGGCAAACAGATCAATTAGAAGCTGGCCTATAACCTCCCCAGCATGTGAAGTTATGAATGCAAGACCCTTTTATATTTAAAAAAAAAAAAAAAAAGAAAAAAAAAAGAATTACGTAACACAGGAAGTTTTTTTTTTTTAAAAAAAAAAGGCATAAAAGACAACTGACTCGAGGGATTAGCTCTACTTTGCTTTGGGTGATTAACAAAAAGAATAGAAAATTATTACAGCTTTTCCCATCCTAACAGCCCGGCCCTCTGCAGAGTTGATTAGCAAGGAAGCAATGCATTGGTAATTAGAGCTGGCTGAAACACTTTTGGATAAAAACAAATATTAATTGAAAAAAAATTACTTTTTTTTTTTTCCTCTTTTTTGCACAAACCAGGACTGCGTTTTGCACAGTTTCAGTTTTGATAAAGCCCAGGAGAAGGAGGTGACGGCTTTCCAAAGCGAAAGGCTTCCCGCACAGACCAGTTTGCCCCCTCCTTCCCGTTCCTCCGCCGGTCCTGCTCCCGGACAGCCAGGGCGCTCTGGAGCGAGCTGAGGAGCTTAACGAAGAGCAGGAGATGGGTCCTTTCCAACAGAAGAGGTTCTTCATCTGGGAGCCCAGCTGGCTGGAGCCCCCGCGCTGCCCGCTGAGTCAGAGCTGCTGGCGGAGGGGAGGCGTGGGGGTCACACACGGCGACAATTAACACACAAGGTCACCCTTTATGCAACGCTCACAAAGCCCTACACAAGGGTGACAAAGCAAGGGGACGAAGAAGAGGGCTGCCACACCAGCAAGGGCTCCCCACATCCCTCCGGCACCGACATACCACAACCCCAACACCTCGCGGGCAGGAGGAAGGCAAGGCTGGGCTGTCCGATGGTGGCCAACAACACTGGCTGGTTGCCTGTACATCTATAGCATGCGTGGTGGTGACACCCAACCCATCAAACACAAGCTACTCCCCGGTTGGCATCCCTCCGGTCCCATCCCACCGCTGTTAAGAGATGCTGTTCAACGCTAAGTGCTCTCTCCGTACGTGCCAAAAGCTCCTTCCAGAGGCCAGCTCGGATCCCACCCGCTTCGGTGACTAACTTGACATAAAAGATGTCCCATCACCTCTGAAAGCAGCTCTGCAGCCACAAACCCGTCCGGTCAGGGAGAAGCCGTCAGACCGACAGCACACCACCGCTGAGGCATCAAAGGCACGGAGGGTGGGGTGGACCTTCCTCCAGGCGTGCTCCTCTCCAGCGGTGGGGTGACCTGAAGCCTGCCCAGGCGCTGCTCCCCTGGAAGCGCCAGGTCAGCCTGCACCAGAAAGCCAAGCCCCACCAAAACGTGGTGGAGGTGACAGCAAACAACTGGTTGACTATTGCAACCACCCCAGAGTTCAGACGAGATCAGAAGTACTGACAGACACGCACCTGCAGATCCTGGGGAGGCAGCGGCTCCACGACATCACCCCCAGTGATGTCGAAGCTCTGAACCGAGCAGCACTGCGCCAAGGAGGGGTGACTGTGGCTGTGCCCAGAAGCCCTCTCCTCCCGGCACGCCGCAGCTTTAACCCACATGCCTGAGGCCACCTGGAGACGAGCCAACTGACCCTCTGTCCCCTCCTGCACTGCCTACCACAGCAGCAGGAGGCTTCCCCAGCCGCAGCCACGGGGGCTGTGCTCTTCCCAACAGGGTCAGTAATGGAGCCAGGTCCTCCAGCACTGCCCACCCCTCCTTGGGACAAATACACATCTCATTTCTGCAAAACCCACCAGGTGCAGAGAGGGGAGCACTGATCCTCCATGCTGAGGCGTTCATGGAGACAGATACCTCTCCAGGACACGGCCATCAACACAGACATGCCCGGAGTCCAAGACTTCCATATGTGATATACTGTGGATAGTCACGTGTTCTGAAACGGATAAAAATGCAGGATCATTCCCACTTAGAAAACTAACTTGTGTCCAGGGGGTTCTGAAGCTCCTTGCTGGTCTCCATACCTCATGAAACACAAGAGCATTCACTACCGACCCATGAACACAGCAGTCTTTGACCTGTAGAACCCCAGACATTGTCCAGTGGAGATCCTGTTCCAAGGGAAGGAACGTCTCACCTCCTGACAGCTGGCTGCTCTCCTCGCTCATGGCTTCACTCACATCGCAAGTTAGGGCCAAACCAGCACTACCATGAAAAGCAAACCCCAACCTTCCTGCCAGCCCCAACCTCCTGCTCCCCACGCCAGCGCGGCTTGTCTTCATGGGGAGAACTGGGTCAGTCATTGCTCATGGTTAAAACCACCCTGCACTGAAAGTGATTAGCTTGACTCCAAATCACTTCCCCCTCTGCCTCCCACCACGGCCATGCGAACCCTGTGCCAGTAACGGTTGGTCTTCAAGGGGGGGATGAATCAGGAGGGGAATACATCAGCGTATTTGCCACGTGAAGTAGAGATGTCACACACCTGGATTTTCCCCGGCATCCTTTTTCCGACCAGAAAGCACATCCAGATAAAAATAGGGAAGCTGGCCAACAACCCAGTATTGCTGGCCATTGATCGCGTGCCTTTGCCTCGCCTGCCTAGATACACAGTCACTATTTGTGTACACAAGCTGATAGTTCCACCTGGAGCTCTCACGCTTCTGTCCAGGAAGTGTTGAAGCAAAGCTCTGCTTCTCAGCCCTGTGAAGGAAGAGGGGGGAGAGGATGGGTGCTGCTCGGGGTGCTGGGTGGCACCAGAGGAGGGGACTGAGGACAGGCTGAGATGCTCGGCTGCAGAGAGGAGGCCATGGGCAAAGCATCCGACATCAGAGAGATGGTGCTGAAGATACGGCTAAAGCCCTCTCTCTCCAGCATGGCCCATCTCACCTCTCGGGAGGGTTGCACACACTGCGGGAACATCAACGCGCGTTGGGAGCCCAAAGCCCATGTCCACCAGTGGCCAGCTCACCTTCAGCATAGCAGAGGAGCCCCAAGTAACTTTCCACTGTGATGTTTAATGGAACACGAGGGAACTGGCTGTCCTGCATTCCCCAAATCTTGCTTTTCTTTCACTAGAAACCTGTGGATTTGATTCTTTTTTAAATTTGATCATCTCGGTCTCTGGGAGACGCTCTCTGCTTTTACTGATCCGCTCTTGGCTGTCTGCAGAGCACAAGAAGTCCTCCCTGCCACGCCATTCTCGTCATTGTGACCACCGCAGTTGTGGTACAGAAGTTATAAGTTCTCTAAATTCCCCCAAAGTTAAGGTCCCAACCTTACAAGGACTGCAGCACGTGCTTAGGTCTGCCCACAGGAACAATCACCCACATAGACATTGGTGGGGACATCTGTCCCACCGTGGACACACACGTGGTCTGCAGACACTGCCAGAAACCAGTGCCTCACCCACAAAACAAACGGGTGCTTTGCCTTAGTTTAAGAACAACTTAAACCCAGGGCCAACAGGGCACCGCACTCTCCTCCTCTCCCACTACCTCAAAGCTCTTAGATGCCACCCTGAGAAAGGTATGGGCGAGCTTCACGTCCTGGTGATGCTAACGGAGCCCACGGCTCCATCCAGATCTGCCTGGAGGTGCCTCCGGGCAGAAGCTAGAGATCTCCAAGGGTCTTAAGGCAAACCAAAGCCACAAACTGGAAACACCAGCATTTTGCGGTCTTGCCACAGAGACATGACCGTCATCTCCACCTCCTTTCTCCACCTGAGCCCCCTAGCAACACTAAGAGCATCCAACCTTTCCACCCTGGGCCAGCAGCACTTGCAGCACAAGAGAGAAGACAACCCCTCCATGGCCTTGCTGCACCTCAGTCGCATCCCTCAGCGTGGGGAAGGCCACTGTGCCAAGGCCAGCGCCAGGACCTATGTCACATCGCCTCGGCGCACGTCCCCTCTTCCTCGCCTCCAGCATGGGACAGAGACACTGGGCGCGTGGGGGCGGGAAAGGTAATGTAAGAGAAACAGCAGTAACCTAGGAAACCAACGCCGAGGTTAAAAGTTTCCCAGTGCGGGGCCTCCCTACTCTGTCTCCCCCTTCCCACCCATATCTTTGTGGTTTTACGCTCACATTTCTTATGCATCTTTTCCCCTGCCCTCCTGGCGCGGGAGGTCCACGCCACGCGCGGGAAACCAAAGCCAGCAGGATGCTGTGCCCGGCGGGCGAGCGGGACCCGGCCCTACGCTGACCATCCTCCATCGGCCCCCATCCCATCACGCAGGGGCAGATGCGCCAAGGGGAGAAGGGAAGAGGAGGGAATTACGTTACAATATTTTGGGGTTGTTTTTTCTGCCTTTTGCCCTTTCCGTTTCAGCTCATCTGTTGCTCCCAGGTGGGCTCGAACTAATCCTGTCTCCCTTTAAGGCTCCTTTACGGCTTTGAGGTGCTGTTAGCCAAGGGGAAAAGGCACCTAGTTTATCCCGGGGGAAGTTCGATGCCGGGGAGGGATGCGGAAAGTCGGGAGGCGGCGCCGGGGGCGGCCATGGCGGTACCCGGCCCGCGCATCCCCCGGGCAGGGACACCGTCCCCCGTCCCCCCATCCCCGACCTGCTCCGCGGGGGGATGCCGGGCACAAGTTTGGGGTGTTTTTTTTCCCTTTTCTCCTCCCCACCGAGCCTCCCGTTCGGCTTCCCAGGACGGCTCCGGCCGGGGCCTCCCCGCACCCGTCTCCCCGCGGGATCCGCAGCCCTTCTCCTCCCCTTCCCCCCCCCCCCCGGTTTTCCCGGCCCTTCCCCGCCCGCACTCACCGGCTCCCTCGATCTTCTCGGAGCCGCGGCTCCAGGTGACCTGCCGCGTTTCCAGCTTCACCTGGAAAGTTTTCCGTTCGGGTCGCTGCGACTTTTTAGAATAAAAAAGGGTCATGACGGTGCCCACCTCCAAGCTGCGGCAGAGGTGGGCTGCCTCCGCCTCGCTGGGGGCTCCGGGGCCGCTGCCCGGCCCGGCCGCCATCAGCGCCGCGAACAAAGGGGGAGCGGGAGCGCCCGGAGCGCTCAGCGCCGCCCGCCGCGCCCCGTGCCCGCCGGCTGCGGGGGGAAGGGGGGGGGAGGAGGAGGAGGAGGAGGAGCGAGGAAGGAGGAGGGGAAGGGAGGGAAAGGGGCGGTGGCGCGGGGAGGAGCGCGGCCCCCGCGCAGGGAGAGGGGGGAGGACGGGACACGGGAGGTCCCCGTGGGGTGCGCGCACCCCGCAGCACGGCCCGCCTTGGGGGGGGTCGGCAGGGTGGGGTGCTGCTCAGTGTAGGGGGGTCGGAGTGCCAGCGCGCACCCCCGCGCTGGGGGGGGGCGGTGGGTGCGCCCCACGGATGGGGGGGGGGGGGGCGGCGGGGGTTTGTGCCCCGCAGCACGCCCTGGGGGGCCGGGGGTGCCCTGCACCCCGCAGAGCTCCTGGGGCACTGGGGGTACCCTGCACCCCACGGAGCTCCTGGGGCACTGGGAGCGCCCTGCAGCACCTGTGGGGCACTGGGGTACCGTGGACCCCGCAGAGCTCCTGGGGCACTGGGGGTACGCTGCACCCCGCAGCACGCCGGGGGTCCCAGGGTCCCCGGTGTGCCACACACCCCGCAGCACAGGGGACGACGGGCCCCTGGCACTCCACAGCACAGGTCTGTGTGGGGTCGCGGGTGCGCAACACGCCCCATGGTGTGGCACGTGCGGGGTCCCCCCGCATCCCCCAGCACCGCATCCCATGGGCCAGCACTCGGTGCACAGCCATGGGGACGGGGGGCTCAGCCCCCCGAGGCTCCCGCCGCTGCCCCCCCACCCCTCGTGCCCACCGTGTGGGGGCTGTGCAGGGCGAGTGGGCGCACGCAGGGACGCGGACATGACGAGGGCACAGGCCAGGCCAGCAGCTGCTGCCAGGAGCCATTCTCCTCTCCTTGCCCTCCTGGGGACATCCCCAGCCCTGCTGCCCTGGGACAGACCAAGCAGGGTGGCTTTTCCTGGGGACAGTCCCCTCCGTCTGGCTGCCGCTGGCTCTGTGGCATGGCTCCTGGCCTGGCTGCTGCGGCTTCCTCCTCATAAATCACAGCCGGACCTGTACCGGCAGGGGAAGCAGGATCGGGTTTGCGGGGTGGCCGGTGGCATCCTGTCCCCAGGCAGATGTGGACCCCCAGGGAGCCGAGGGTTGTGGGGGGGCTCTCCAGCCCCTCTCCGACCCCAGCGGGAGGCCACACAAAAGCGGGGTTAGCGAGGGGATAAGCGGTTGAATTCGGAAGCGTTTCAGGGCGGTTTGCTCCATTCGTGTGGTTAAAGCCTGCAACTTCCCTTTCTGCGCTGCTGGCCTTCCTCCCCGCCGCCCCGCGCCCTCCTCCCCATCAGGGTGGGCTGTGCCCTCGGGCTGCCCGGGTCTGGGGACCGCGTCCCGGGTCCGGTGCAAACACCGGGGGTGCGGTGGCGGGTCCATCACCCCCCCCTGACAGGCGATGCTGGCCAGGAGGAAGGCGAGGATGGCAGCGCAGGCAGGGATTTCCTACAGGGAGAGGCTGGAGGGGATGTACCCCTATATATAAATGTATAGATAGATGTATATGGCTACGATATACACACACATGTATGCACGTGTGTTTGCAGGCCCATGGCAAGGCAGCATGCGGCTGAGCAGCCCTTATCTCACCCTCCAGCCCATGGGTGGGTCTGGAAGGAACATGGTTTGCGAAATGAGGCACCCGTCACCGAGCGAGGGCACCCCCAATGGGGGCAGCTCCCTCCGTCCCACCGCTCCACCCGCCTCCAAAGGCGCAGGCACAAGCGCATCCCCGCACGTCCGCGCACGCACAGGCAGCCCCGCAAGGTTCATGGATGTTTCGGGTCCTACCCGATGTCTGGGCACTAAAAAGGCAGGCCAGGACAAACGCACTGGGGTAAGAACCTGAACCTGACCTTATAAAGTTAACCGGTGTACGACAGCACCGTAAGGGGTGACAGGACGCTGGGGACCTGCTCAGCGGAGGCAGAGCTGCCGGTGGGAGCCCCGTGGTGGCCAGGTGACACCGCAGCCACCGGCCATGGGACCCTCTGCCCGCTCCCCCCGGGGTGAGCCCCCGTGCTCCGGGCGGAGAAGCAGCTCCTCGCTTGTGACACGGCCTCGCTCGGGACCGGCAGGAAGCGGCCGGCTCCCAGTGGTCTTAAAATAGTTGAGCGTTATGGGCACACCCTTGTTTTTGAGGGCAAAAACCTGAGAAGGGAGCACGGCCATCGAAGAAGCAAAAAAATAAAGGTAACTCCCTCACTCCCAAACGCCGCCTGTTCTCGCTGATGGAGGGCACCCGTCACGGCCGGTCCCCAGCCCCGGGTGGCCGGTGCATGGAGGCGGTGGTTTGCGGTGAGGTGTCTGCGATGGATATTTTTTCTTCTTCGAGTTTGGCCAAACGCTGTTTTAGCCTTGCGTTAACTCTCCGTGTCCGCGACGCTGCACGCCGAGGAATTTCACAGTTTAATTTGGGTCTGCCTGCCGCCTGCCAGCATCCTTCCGTGGCCCCGGCTCCAGTACCATCTTTGCTGCGGGCAATCGTCCCCGGTCCTTCAGGACAGCAGGGACTTCCATCCTATTCTCGTTATCCTGCCTGGCTCTACCCGAGCTTTGGTCTGCAGTGGGTCAGACAATTTTATTTTTGAAGAAATTCCCTGGATCGTGTTCACCGTGGGGCTGCGGAAGGGGGTGGGCTCTGAGAGTCCCCCTTTGCAAACACCTCTGGAAGAAGGGGTTTTCCCCTCCATGCTGGCCCCCGCACCTGCGGGACCCCTGAAGCGCGGGGCGCCGACCCCCCGGTGTCCTGCGGGATTCGCGGAGCAGCTGCATCCTCCGCCTGGGAAGAGGCAGCAGGAAAAAGGCCAGGTGACCTCCAGCTTGAGGACAGCCCCCGGCCGTGCTCAAGGGCTGGGGAGCAAAATGCAGGAAAACAAAAACCTGAGGCCACCCCGGCGGGGTCCCCGCAGCCCAGCATCCCTCCGACACCAGCGGCTGGGAACGGAGGCATCCCTCTCCCACCCCAGGGACCGCGCGATGAGAGGCGGTGCCCAATCCTCACCCGAGGGAGCGGTACATGGCATCCTGCAACCCCTGGGAGAGACGCACCACGCCATTTATTCCGTTCTGCGCTGCCCTGGGGTGGGCGAACGAGAAACCAGCCCCCCGGGGTGAGAAAAATCACCGTGGGGGAAGAGCTTCCCCCCGGCCCTGCAGCAGAGCAGGATCTGGAAAATCCACAGGGAACGCGGTGCCGAGCTACCTCCGGCCCCGGGGTGGTGTGAGCAGACACAGAGCAGCGCAAGGCGGGTGGTTTTTTTGTGCTGGGGATGGAAAGCAGACCCGCCCGGGGCCGCAGAGCCGCTGCGGATGCTGGCGCGGAGCCCGCTGCGTGCTCACCGAGGAGCCAGGGCAAAGCCGTACCCCCCCGCCCCCAGCATCCTCCTGCTCCTTCCAGCTATTGCAAGATCCCTCCGGATTACAAACCAGCACCTGATGGGAAACCGGCTGCAAGCTCCAGGTTCCCTCTCCCCGATATTCCGAGGGGAGCCCACACTTTTTTAATATCCTGACTTCACCTGGTTTCAATTTCCAAGCCCTGAATCCTGTAAGGCTCTGAGGGGGAGGGGGCTGCGTCCAGCGGGATTTGCAGCTTGGGCCCCATCCACGGGCTTGCAACACACAAGATCCAGTTTCAACCTAAATTTTGCCCCGCTCCGCTGGTCACATCGCTGCTGCCTCAGTTTCCCTCGCTGCTGAACACAAGCCCCGTTGCGGAGCAGGAAAACTATGCTGGGATGGTGGACTGGGGCAGACGAGGACCAGGCTGTGGTCCCGGGACGCAAAACGGGATGGGGCACATTCAGTGGCCATTTCTCTGTTCGCACAGCACGTCAAGGGGACCTGGGAATTCTCCGATTAAAGTGTGAGATGTGTGGCCCTGCCCCTGCTGTGCCACAGGCGAAAATACGGATTAAATCCTCCTCAGGTCCCTGCCCGGGACAGAGCCAGCAGGGAAGCACATTTCCCTGCTCAGCAGCGGAGAATATGGGAATTTAATTTGGCCAGGCCTGAAGGCGGGGAGGGAGGGCTGTATAAATAGAAAGGATATTTTTACGGGCGGCATTGTTCCAGGCACGGGGCAGGTCGAGAGCACAATGAGCCCCTTTCCCTCTCCGCTGGCATTTTCTTCGCTGCACCTTGGAAAGGCCCCAGAGAGTAAACGGTAACTCCTGCCAAACTGCCAGGGTTTGGGTTTTTTTTTGCAGCCACAACAAAGCGCCTGAAAACATGGGGGTGGGCGGTGGGGAGCGGGAAGCCCTGCTCGGGGCCGGAGGAGCCCGGCCCTGCAGCCACCCTGGCCGGGTTCGGGAGCCCAGCGAGTTCTGCACCATCATCGGGGTGCCTGGGAGGTGCTCACGGAAGAGCCACAGCCCGTTTCTGCTCCAGGCTCCCCAAGGACATCGGGTCCTGGTGTCCGGTGCCAGGGAGATGGCGCATCCATCAGCCTCGTCACCAGTCACTGCCCAGCCAGGAGGGGAAGAAGGGGCTGCTCTCACCCCATCCTCCTGAGGGCTGCGGGCTCATAAAAGGCAGCGGAGAAACCCCGCCAGGAAGAGCAGCTCAGGTCTCACCACATCCCTCTGCGCCGGGCAGGGGTTTTCCCGGGGCCAGGTGAGAAGACAACCCGTGGGAGGCGAAGCGGACCGATGCCAAGGTGGGCTTGCACCACAACCTGTGGTGACCGCTGCTCACGTAGGATTGAAGCACAAAGGATCAGAACGAGGAGAAGCTGAGCATCCCAAGCTTGTACAGCCCAGGGGAGACCAGCCCCTGCCCACACCCCCCGACCCAGCCACAGCATGTCCAGGCTCTCCACGAAAGCAGCCTCCTTCAAGGAACGTGAGCTGAAACCCACAGAGGCCACCATGCCCATGCTAGCACCACGCCACCTCTCCTCCCTGCCCAAGGCCAGCCTGGCTCTGCCCCTTGCTCCTGCTGCCTCAGGTCGCTCCCCATTTCACTAGAGCAATGGCCTCCACGCCCAAGGATGCTCGAAGGGACTCCAAATACAAAACCACGCTCCTGGTGTTCCCAATAACTCACAGTGCTCGGAGGGTCAGGCAGCTGATGTTTAAGCAGGTTATTCAAGGCAGTTTCCCCTGGGGGTTCACAAACCAGCCCTGACAAGCATGCTGCCACGGGGGGAGCAGAGATGAGGGATCTGGGAGCCAGGTGAGCTGATGAACCACCTCAAGCCCCAGCAGCTCACGAGCAAGCGGGATCACAGGCTGTCAGGACAGCCTGGTCAGCTCTCCGTGCCCCTACCCAGGGCTCCAAAACACCCCACGCTGTGATGCTGCAGGACCAACTCCTCCATCCACTGAGGACCTGGCTCCGTGGACCATAGAGACCTACCACAGAGTCACCACGACTCACCACAAGCAACCAGCAATGAGTTACTCAAAACATTAGGGCAACGTGAGCAGCTGTGGAAGGTGTCATCCCTTCCAAAAGCCAGCCATGGCCAAGTGCTTCACGTCACATCCCCAGCATCATTATGAACCCGCACGCTTTCAACTCACCCCTTGATGAAGACACAACTGTTGGGTCAATCCCAACCCACCTGGCCCTTGCCATGGCCTCAATGTCCTCGTGCTCAAACGAGAAAGGCTCAAGCATTTTGCCGTGGAGGCAGCGCCTGCTGTACGGGGGCTGCCAGGCCCACCATCTCCCCCCCGACCTAGGGGACCTCACGGCTCAGGGCCCGAGGTGAAAGAACAGACAGACACCAACACTCAGTTAAGTTGTAGGAATTTATTTTAAATAACCTACAGTTGATTAAAAGGGAATTCATGATAAAAATAGAAGATACTTGTTGAGGAAAGGCTGCAGGAAATGGTCTTTGCACACACACTACGCTAACAATGCCTCTAAAACTAATGATTATAGCAAAAAAAGGTTTCACATTAAAATTCTGCTTTTTAATTTTTTTAAAATTTTTGTACACAATTACAAAAGAAAAAAATAAAAGCCCTAAAATCTTGATTATTTTCCTTTTTGGACCGATGCTCATTTCCCTCGAAATTTATTGACCTGTGAAACTTCTTTTTACACAATAAAATCTTTCAAGTAAAAGAGGGGAGTGGGGCTTAGAAAAAAAGGGGGGAAAAAAGGTAAAACAGTCTGACAAACCTAAAAAGTAGATATTCTTGAAGTATACAGAGCATGTTCAGAACAAAGGGTGATGGGAACCTCATCTGTTGCCAATTTCACTTGTCCTCAAATTCCGCACGCGTCTCCCCATCGCACGGCCCCCTCCCCAAATCTACACGATCTTTAAGATCAAGAAGAAAAAAAAACCCAACTGTTTAAATATTTTAAAATAATTAAAGAAATAAAAATTCACATTTAAAAAAAAAAGGAACACTCAAGTCAGGAGGCCGATTTTCCCATCACGCTTTGCTCTGAACAAATGCGGTGGATATTTGTATTTCATGTTCCAATGCCACGACTGTTTCAAGTGACAAATTAAAAAAAAAAAAAAAGATTTGGGTATTTCCATGACTATAGTGACAGCTGTAACAGGTGCGTTGGGTTTCTTAAATTTTGTTTATTTGTTAAATTCTGAAATGGGGCAGGAGGGGGAGGGGAAGGGCAGGGGTTAAGGAGTCCATTTTCTATTAAAATATAGAAGTTATTGCAAAACCCTAACTGTAAAAACGCACCAATATAATTGGATTTTGTATACAGTAGCTAAAGATTCCCACGCTCTCAGTGTGATGGTGAATTTGCCTGGCGGAAGGTTGACAAATCCCCCATCCACTTGCCCTGCCTCAAGAGAAAAACCACACAAACCAGACAGCTAGAATTTGGATCTCTGAAACATTTTTAAATAAGTTGTCCATAGGACAACTGGCTCAGCTCCTTTAGGATATTTCCAGGTTACGCTTTCTGCAAGATGTTGGCTGTTGTATCTGATGCTCACTTGCCCCTTTCCTCCCCCTTCCCCAGCATCTAAGGACAAGTAAGGCTCACAGTTTATCAATCTCCCTAAAAACCAGGCTACTCCCCCTTTTTTTCCCATAAAATTCAGCTCATTAAAAACAAGTTAAAACTCATAGTCTTCCTCTGCCATGTCGATAGCCCAGGCGAATTTCTCTCGTTGGGTTTTGTTATAAATCTTCTCTATAGGAATCCCCCACTTCTTACACCTGCAGGAGAGGAGATGCTGTTAAGATTCAACCCCTGGCCGTGCAGCGCTGCCCTGCTCTCCCACCTCTGCTCCTCTGCGAGACACACCACCCAGCTGAGCACCACCAGCCTCCCCATGCTCCACCCTGGTTCTCCAACCCATCACCCCCCAGCGTGCTGCTGGCTTTGGCTGATGCGTTACATTTGCCTCAAGAGACTCTCATATCTTCTTGAAACCATTAGATACAAGGGAAGGCCACAGACAGAGGTCTCTGGCAGCACAGGGGCACTGCTCTCAGCCACACTGGGGGGACAAGATCCAAGTGACAGGGTGGTTCCTTCCAGCACACCCCAGGCAGATGCTTACCAAGCAACAGAGATCCTGGGATCCAGATAGTTGAGTTTGGAGGTGCCCAAAGCGATCTGCTTGTTCTCCTCCCTGTCTGTAGCCTGAACCTCCAGCTTCATCAGTTGCTCCTCAATCCTCTGCACTGCTTTCTTCTTGCTCTCCACTGTCCTGGGGTGGGAAAGAACCAAAGCATTTAGTGCCTAATGCCCTGCTGGACTTGAGATGGCGGCACTGTGGGAACCCAAGGGGATTCTGCTCAAGGTAAGCAATGCCACCAGCCACAAGGGGCAGCTGTGTCAGCACAGATGGTGACACAAAACACTCAGCACATGCAATTAAGAACTGACATTTTCAAAGAGGCAGAGCAGAAATCTTAATCTTAAGCAGCAGTTTTGTTTTAAAGGGTTGGAAGCAACAGCCTGAACCGTACTGATGCGACACCCACTTTAAAACCAGCCCATTTATCCCTCTGTAATAATCACGCTGTGATTCTGCTTTCAGAGCTCCCTTAACTCAGCACCCCTGTGGCTGTTCTGCAGAGCCCACGCAGAGTCCGAGCACATGGTCTGCACCGCGGGCTTCCAACAGAGCAGAGCAGAACCCAGGAAAGTGCACGTGCAATTGTGCAGCTCCTGGCTCCCCATTAAGATGGCGATGCTGCACACTGGATCCACTGCTCCGCTCGGTCCCAGGCAGCAGGCTGGGTGAGCACCAACATGCTCAGCTCAGAGGGCTGACACAGAAGAGACTAATGCTAGTGAGCACATCAGGAACTGCGGTGTCAGACCGCCCTATAGTCCTCAGCTTGAAGGCCGTTTCTTCATGCACAGAATAAAGAGGGGACAAGAAAGCCTGAGGAAGTCTTTCCCAGATCACAGGCTGGGGAAACAGAACACAGGGTGAAGGACCCATTTGGAGCTGAGAGTACTGGGAGCGTTGCACAGCCTGGTAACACCAGCCTTACTTTTTAGACTTCTCATCCCTCCGGACCTTGGCATCAGCTTTGGCGCTTTTCAGTTCTCTCCTGGCATCAGCTAACTGCTCCTTCTTGGCATCGATCTAGGAGAGGCAAAACCAGACAGCAGCACTGTCAACAAGCTGCTGACAACTGTGGCAGTCACCCCTGGGCAGCACGATGCAGGGAGTGAGTTTGTGACCACGTTCAGAATCTACCAGTGCTGAGACCCACTTCTGCAGAACAATCAGGCCATTGGCCTTTCAGTTTGCTGCAGAGCCTAGTGTGGTGAAATATTCCCCTCAGAAAATAAGGCCCCACTGATTTCCAAAGACAAGGTGTCGCTGGGAGCTTTCTCACACAGCTACAACCAAGCAGGCAAAGGAAAAGGCTTGGCCTGGGACTGGTCAACAGCCCCTCCAGGCAGTTTGTCCGCATCCGCTGTGTCCTGCCAGTACCAACCTCTGATGGTAACATGGAAGGATGATCCCTGTTGCCTCACCAGGAATCAGTTCTTGCCCCAAATCCTACAGGCTGAAAGCTGTTAAGGCTGCAGGCAGTTCTTCTCCAGTAAGTTTAGGATTCAGGGAGATTTAGCATTTTGCAGCCCCTGTTCAACCACTGCCCTTAAACCTCCCCCAAGCTCTAAGATCTAGGGTGATGGCAGCCATGTTAGGTGTTACAGAAGCAGGGGACACTGCAGCGCCAAACCAGAAGTCCTTATTGTGAAGGTTATTCTAAAGCCAGACCAGGAACAGACCTAAACCCCTTTGGACCTCATGGCCTCCACCAGAAACAAATCTGCAAAGGAAGAGGTCAAATCAGAGGGGCATAATGTACCATGTACACAGCCTGCACTGACAGTGGCCTGGGATTCACACAACAGGAGTGGATACCCGCTCTGGGTACTTCAGGGGCCACAAATCAGAGCCAGAGACTGCTGCTCTGAAGTTTCGATGGCAGCAGAACACATAGCTATGGGATCAAGGGCAGATAAAAAGGGTCTGGTCTTGGTCTTTACAAGTAAAAGACGACTCAGACTGAAAGGTGTCCCTTCCAGCTCACTAATTCTCTCCAAGCAGGTTCCATCTCTGAGGCAGCACTAACCAACTCCTGACAGGGAAAAGCAGGCTCTGCTTCCGTTTCACCCCAAGTGAAAGGAAACATGACTCCCGAGATGCAGCACTTGGAGCTCTGCCCCAACCCAAGAGCTGGGCAAGGGTGGGGGTACCTTGCTCTGCAGGTTCATCATGGACTTCTCGAAGGTCTTCGGCGGAGCCCTCTGGTGGTTACACAAAATGGCAACCGCTCTGTTGGCACGGTTATAGGAAAGGATCTTTGCTGGGATGTTGTCGTCCGCTGCAAAGTACAAAAAGGTTGTGAACAAGTGGGTTCTCCAGGGCTGTGCAGCCCCAGCCAGTGTCCCACCACCTCTGCAAGCTCAGAGTCACTGCAGAACTGACCTTCCCCTCTGATGGGCCAGTTTCAACACTGCACTCTAATTACAGTTGCAATTAGACCACTTCCACTCTGAGTCCTAACTCCTTCTGGGACAGTTTCATCAATAGCAACAAAGACACCGTTTGCCACTCAAGAGAGGGGAAGCACATCCATGCTCAGAGCAGAGGACAGCAGGACCACACGGCTCAAGACACCGTTGGGCTCCACATATCCAATGTGCCCACTTTGTAAAGTTGCTAATAGCAGTGCTCGACAGAGAGGCTGCGAATGAGCAGCCAAGAAACATGGGCTGTTACAGATGCATCTGCCTTGCCTGCCACCTATTGCATTTTACAATTAACAGAAAGCAATTAAGAGATTTGGTAAAGGACAGGCATAAACTAGCGGGCGGCACACCTTGCTGAGCTCACAAGTCAGCTCTGCCCTGCCCCAACTGGGGCAACTACCCCAAAAGATTGTTTGGCAGCAAATTTTTGGTCAGACCTCAGCCGTCTGACATTAGCACTGAGAGAACTGCAACGAGGAAGTGGTGTACGGATACAAAACTTGTGGCTAAGCCAAGGAAGCCAGGTCTGTACTGCAGGGTACAGATCTGTTTCCCTCAGAGCTTCAAGGACAAGACTTACGATTAGTGAGCTCCTTGAGCTGCTGCTGTAGCGTGATGGAGGCATTGTAAGTACGGAATACCTTGGCTGTCAGTCCCTCCATAAGGTCTTGAAGATGTTTATTTAGGATACTGGTCTAAGGAAGCAGAAAGGAGAAGACAGTCAGCACTAGAACTGACCACAGCATTTGTGAAATCTCTGGACACACTGCTGACAAAAGACCTGCAGCTCATGGCTGAAGCCCAGTGAACTCAGACCTGACCACAACAGAATGGCCACAACCTTACTGAAACCACAGCAAAAGGGAACAAAGAACCAACAAGTATTAAACTGGTATCAAGTACCACAAGTGGCCAAAAACGTTTTTCTTGAGTGTGGAGGTTTTGGTTCCCAACAGGTAGAAAGGTGCCTGTCCCACCCCAGGGAAAGTGCCTGAACCACCACAGTGCTCCCATAGAGCCAAACATGCAGATGGGAATGGCATCTGAAAAGCTGAAACCTCACGCCATTGTCTTCTCTGAACTCTGAAAAAAACCTCCCCAAATCAGAGCCAGCCAGGCTCACCAGGACCAAAGCCCATCACTTCAGGAACCTGCGGGCACAGTGGACAATAGAGACACTGGATTGAGACAGACTCTCACTGCTTTTAGACCACTCTGGCCAGCTCTGAAAGAAAATTGCCACTGAAACCATTTCTGGAACAGGGCAGCCGTTATTGCCTGGTGCCGCGTGAGCCAGTTCATGGTGCTCTACCGCCATCCCTCACCATTAACTATGTGCTTACATTGAGGCGGTCAAAGAGGTCATCCTCAGGCTGCTTGTTCTCCATGAACAGCTGAAGATTCTTAAACACCTGCAGGAAAAGAAAACCGGTTAACTTCAGGAACACAGACCAGACAGCACTGGGTAGCACTAATACATAAGGAAGCAACACTGCCAGGGAGCCACCTAAACTGTTTTCAGGCAACAGTGAACGACGCTGGATGTTACTTCCTAGCAGGCAAAGGCCCATCTCTCAACGCTTGTGTTGAGGGTTTCTCCTGAGCAACCCGAGTTATCCTCCCAAGTTATCCTCCTCCTCTAGATCAAGACTGCAGGAGACCTGATTCTACTCTGGCTTAGGTGCCTAACAGAGAAAGAGACCCCAAAGCTACCACCTTTCCCTTGCTCTCCGTCATTACTCAAGCCAAAGAGACCCCTGAGCCGTTTCCCATGGAGTGAAGCTACCAAAAAGCAGCCATTCTCATTGCTACATTAAACGTTTCATGCAGTTCCACCCCCAACAATTCTCACTGGGGCAGGGAGAAAAATCAAAGCATCTTTGATTATATAGAGACCACAAATCCCAGCTCTGCGTGCTCCAAATCCCCAGACCCCAGCTTCTCAACAACACATGTTCTTCTATAGACACCTAATACACAACATTTCTAGTGCCACAATAATCAATTCCCCATTGTAAGCACTGAAGAAGAAACACCAAGAGATACCAACAACAATACACTTAAACTGGAAAAATGTTTTCTTCTTTAAACAAGAAAGTAAGAATTCTAGCGCATGCTTATTTCTATAGCAGCCATAGTTTGGATTTTTCAGTTATTTTGTTCCCCAAGAGGCCAACGTTTACTGCCGACTCTTGTTACAATTACCACAGTATTATACATGCGGTATCCAATACTGTGCTGACTGCGGAGAGGTGGGCCAGATGCAAACCTGTTACACCCACAAAAACAATAGTCTTTTTGGATAGTGCCCTCCAGGTTCCCACTGCTGGATGGGGATTTATTCTGGAATGAGGTCAAGATCACAGCAGATTTGAAATTGGTGGCTGATAAAGAAATAAAGGAATTAACACTGCCTGGGAAAGAAGTCTTGGCTGGCAGATACACAGGTTCACCAGCCAGAAGTATCAGCGCACCTACCCTGTTTGCTCTGGAGCATCCAAGACTAAGACCTGCCTCAGTGAGGGCTCAGCTCCAACATGAACATAAGCACAGTGACAGAAGCTAGCATCAGGAAAGCCCAAGCTGAACTGCCACTCTAACAGTGCCGTCCAGCACTGTATTTCAGAACCTTTTACGCTATTACTTGTCATAGTGTAACGAACTGTACCATCTACAGGTGACAAACCCAACTCTGCTGACCAGCACGAGACCCAATAAACTCATCTAACAGAGCTGTTACAGTTATGCTATGCCAACTCTTGACACCGAGACCACCGGGAAGAGCAGTAAGATGTTTAAATATCTCATCTGCTGGGTTATGTCACACCACCAGCAGCCTTATCTTCCACGGCACTGCCAAAAAAAATGGCAGAACATTAACTGACTTATTTTCTGGCTAGGTATCTGGTATCAGTGACAAGGCACCTTGGTACTGCCACCAAAACTGTGTTGACCACGTTTTTCTGCAATTCTGTCTGTGCATGTGTTTGTGAAGATGCCTTACCCTCTTCTCAACAGGGACTTTGTTGTAGTATCGGATGGAGTCTTTTCCGAGGAAGTCAAACTCAACCACGTATTCCTGGCCGTCCAGTTCAGGATGCAGCTTGATATGTTCTACTCTCAGAGAGCAGCAGCCCACGGTGTCAGCTGTCTCTCCTTCTTCTTTTTCATTACCAGCTCTCAGGGCAAGCTACATTTATATCAAGACAACAGAGGTAAGCATTTCAAACCATCCCAGTAATAGACAGATGCTGGAAACTTTCAGACACTTTCAGAGAATCAGTAGTGTCCGTAAGAGAAGAGAAAGAGTGGATAAAATTGACACTTAGAAAATTCTAGCAAAAAACCTCTTAAGTTCTCTTTAAATCTGTTTTAAATAGCCCTACACTAAAGCCACAAATCTATCAATCAACGAGAATACCTTTTTTTTTTAAGAGAAGTTTAAAGCAAGATGTTTTACCAACTTTTGCTCAGTAGCTCAAACTGTAAGACAGTTCTGACTAATGGAAATCCATTTCAAAACTGACGTCCGTGTGAACTCAACCTGATACAAAGTCATAAAGTTCCGTTGTTCATCTTCTATGATCCTACCTCTTCACTGCACACTACAGAAACGCACTTTATATAGCATATACACTAGCATGTAACACTTTGGGTTATACATAAATAATCAAAAGGCTACCTTTGGCTGCATAAAAGATGTGTTTTAACAGTACTGGCTAAACCGATTTTTAATTTTTGAAGAAAAACCTTCAGTGTTCATAAGAAACCACAATTATTCAAACCAAAGTTCCCTGGTTTACATCAAACTATTTTGAGTGAAAACTGTTAATTTAGTTGGTCAAGACACCATACACTACCAGGGCAACAGCTCTCTGGGAACTGGTTTTAAGTAGCTTTAAATGCACCAATACAACTGCAGTTTTCTTTATGCTGTGGTGAAAAAATTAGCATAATTATGAAACCTCATGACTGTGACCTCAAACTAAAGAGGTGACAAACCAGCAGAAATTCCCAGCAGGAAAACTGAAACAGCTGGAGACAAAAGGCCCACGCAAACTTCCCAGTAATCCAACTGGGCGATTCTGGAACCACGCTGTGAATTTTGCCTGAACTAAAACAATGCTGCCTGAAATAGCCACGTTCAGTACAATAGTTTATTGCTCTGGATTCCAGGTAATGGGAAGGAAAAGGAGCCGGGGGCCTGCCCACCAGGAAGTCGCAGGATACCTTAGTAACTGGGCTCAACTCTGCCTTAGGAACAGACAGACAGGATTCCCAGCAGGAGGTGAAAGGTAAGAGGAGTTATACTGGGGAACGAGCCTTACTTTATCAATGAAGTACAGCGCCACGGCCCTCTGCCGTACTTTCATCTCTTTGGATTTCCAGTCTTCTCGATATTGATTTCGGATTTTATCTACGCACTTCTTCAACCTCCGAGCTGTCTCATACTTCTGCCAGTCCTTCTCGCCCTGCAGAGAAAGTTGGAATAGAGTCAGCAGCAGAAAGCAGACAAAGGACCAGTTCCAATCTGCACCTCAAGGCTTTGCAAGTCTGTGTGTGGCAAATGGTCTCGCTGTACAAAAGCGCTGAGATTTTGCTGCTGAACAGCTCAGCTTCAAACTATGCTGCCATGCAGCTGTAGGTAATTCAGATTTCCATGATATTAAACGCTTCCACAGAAGCGACTATAAAGACACAAAAAACATTATGTCTTCCATGCTTCTCAACATATAAATGATTTCCTCTGCTTTATTCAGATGACACTTATGTTCTTTCAGCTGTGTAATTAAACGCCCATAAAACGTAAAAGCAACACCAACAGTTCATCATCGTTATTTTATATTCAAACCATGGCAACAAGAGGGCATAAATTCACAAGGAACAGAGATTTTTCCCTACGTTTGTAGGACAAACCCCTTTTCCAATCCAGGAAAAAAATCTCTTAAAAAAAGACTTCACAAGAAGGAACTTAAATCCTACCCCCGAAACTGGAGGCTACTTATCATTGCTTTTATGGAATTGATCCACTGACTGGTTATTTGCTCCCACAGCAGGGTTTGTTTTCCTTCAGTCATGAGCGCCTTCTCAGCCAGTAGCCTGGCCATGTTTTTTGCAGAATGGTAGGGGTTGGAAGGGACCTCTAGAGATCATCTAGGCCACCTGGTTTCATTTTACAACTGACTCATTAGCAACCCATGGCAAGAACTTCACTACAGGATCAGGCACAGGAAATTATGGCAAATATAGGTAAATTATCCCCAGAGCAAGTCTGTTCTTGGATAAATTGCTTCCTTATAGGTTTACAGAGTAAATCCTTTACAGAGTAAAGGATTCCTACTAGGAATGACACAATGATGTCAGTGTAGGACGAAATAGCAAGAGCTTTTACTCTTTACTTTACTTTACTTACTTTACTAAAGAAGCTTTACTTCCTATCTCTCTCCTAGCCAACAGCTTGAGAGAGTTTGCTTCTTGGAGACATGACCAATATGACATTTTTTTTTTAAACTAGATCTTTACCTTAATTCTTGAGCTAGGGTTCAACATGATGTATTTGATAGAGCCTTGGATGTTCTCAGTCCATGACACCAGCCAGGTAACCTTGTTATCATGCCGGACCTCCTTCCATTTGTGTCCTGGTGGAGGGGAAGGGATCTTGGAATCCCTGCAAAGAATTACAAAACAGCAAATAAAAACTATTTAAAGAGACTTGTACAGTATCAAAACAGATAAATAACATCACATAAAGAAAGCACAGGGAAAGAAATGAGGCAACATGAAGCAACATAATTACATATTTCCACAAGCAGGAAATTAAGTGAATCAAACTGAACAAAGACCAGAAATGTAACTGCAATCAATATGTATCTGCTGAAGAATTATACTGTCGGTAGAAGACATGCTGCTAGGACTAGCTTTGATTTGTGGACACTTATCAGGACAAGACTGAAGAGAAGCCCACCAAACCTTAGCCTTCGACATCAAGGAAGACAAAGTAGGGCAACCTACCTAGAAGAAAATTAATTTCTGGCAATACTAGCAGGAAAGACTGTTTAAGCTGCTGTAGGCACGAGGAAGAAAATATGTTGACAAAGTTCTACATGAAACCCATGATAGCCTTGTTCAGTTGTTGCTTGTACGACTAAGTTTCTTATCTATATAAGCATAAGATAAGCAGCATACGTATTTCTGCTTGCTTGAATATCAACCTATATCGGATCACGGAATCACGGAATTTTTAAGAGTTGGAAGGGACCTCTAGAGATCACCTAGTCCAACTCCCCTGCTAAAGCAGGATTGCCTGGAGCACATCACTCAGGACTGCATCCAGGCAGGTCTTGAAAGTCTCCAGAGAAGGGGACTCCACAACCTCCCTGGGCAGCCTGTTCCAGTGCTCACCGTAAAGAAGTTTTTTCTCATGTTTGATCGGAACTTCCTATGTTCCAGCTTGTGCCCGTTACCCCTCGTCCTGTTACTGGGAACCACTGAAAAGAGTCTGGCTCCAGGATTTTACAAAAGAAGCTATCCTAGCTAGAAAGCAAAGCCAAGGTGTGTGTGAAGCACCCAATCCTCACTTGCTGCAGTTAATGATGATGTCTTCTGGCATGATGCGTCTCTTCAACATGCCCATTTTGGGATGGTTCCCACGACCTCGGAAGAGACCTGGGGGTTCAATCTTAAAGTTGGCAATCCTCTCCTTGTGGTTGTCCATCACGCAGTAACCATATTCCTTCAATAGCCGCTCATTCTCCTCTTTGATTTTCTGGAAAAAGCCAAAAGCAAAGATGATACACAGACATCTCTAAATGCCAAGACTTAAAACCAGACCCCCACCACGTCAAGTGCTGTATCAACACAAGAGAGCAACAGACTGTCCAGAAAAACATTCATAAAATGCAAGTAGCACAAACAAACTGGAAAAAGGGAAAGAACATGTGAAAATTCTCTTAAAATTTGTATTTGAGGGAAACAGATTAGGGCTGGTGAAGACAGCTACAATTTTGCCACAACAGAGGCATTTACCTTTATCCACATACCACAGCTACAAGGGCAGCCCCAGCACAGTACTGCTGTTTTATAGTCTATATTCAGCATTTGACTTCCACCGGACTTTACATCTTTGTTGTTTATGTATAAAAACTCAAGACTTCTGTGTTTGAAGTCAGCATCAGAAAGGAGGCAGAGGAATGTCTCCAGTCTGCCACATGTCAAGCCTGTGTCAGCAAACGGTCTCATAAGCAGAACACAGTCTCCTAAGTAAAAATGTGCTGAGATTTCACTGCATACTTCTGTGCTTGAACTCTAATTACACAGAAGGAAAAATAAAAACATTGCCGCTCAAAATAAAACATCTGACCCACAGACAGCACTGGTGCGCCACTGGCCAGAAAAAGCCGCTTCTGCTCCATTGTAATGACAGCTACCACAGACAGGACTGAGAAGGACTGACCCACATGTTTATCAGATGGAAACAGCAGTAAGACACGGGCTCTTTATTTTGGTGGGACCCCTCTGACCCCAAAGGCCGTAATTCCAGGCTAAAAGGCCCCTCGCTCAAAGGACAATTACTGTTGTGTTGCAAAAGATGAACTGAGAACTTGGGCCAAGTTTCCAACTTCCATTGCAGTAAGTCTCAGTCATCTAAAAACTATTTAATTCTCTCCCCACAAGCCACTGTAGCCATGCTACTGGCAAATAAAGTTCGTTCTTTATTCAGAAAACTGCATTACCTGCTATTTAAGATTTGTTCTCTCATTTCATTCACTAATGTCACCACTGCATCCCTTCCACCATCCCCAATTTTGCCTTCCAAACCCAAGGAGCTTCTAAAATGAAAATCTGTCTTTAACTGAGTACGCACACTGCTCGTTACTGGCCAGGGACCACGGCTCCCATGGAGGTAGCACCTCTGACTCTCTTCACTTAAGCAGGATCAGGAGCCTTAGCACTATCAATACCAAGATTCAGCCGTAAACACAGGGCTTTGCCCTACATGAGCTGCACAGTAAAGATTCCTACAGTTAACATGAAAAGTAGTAATTTGAAAGCTAGTAAACACTGATTTATAAACAGCAAGGCAGGCAGAGGAATGATTACACAAAGATGTTTACAAGCCAGCCAAGAATCAAGTAGTCTCCTAGAATTCCCTCTGGTACCTGTTTCTCCTCCTTGGACATCTGTTTCCTAGCTTCCGTCTGAGCTTTGAAATACTGGCTCATGTGGGTGAAGTCACACTTGCTGAGGTTGGTGATAGTGCTCTTCTCTTCAGAGGTCATTTCCTTGCAGAAAGAAAGTAGAGCTTTTAAGTTTTCATACCTAGTAAGTTTTCATACATAGCAGAGCTTACCCTACCCCAGGCAGTTTAAACAGGAACAACAGACAGGTTCTCACAATAAACCCCCAGGAATCCCCGAATTCTTGCACATGCTCACTCCAGCTAAGGTTAAAGAGAAAAGGACAGGCAGCAGAGAGTATGGAGTGCTGGCCTTCCAGCGGTCTGATCTCTGCAAGCGCTGGGCAATGTTGCACCACCTCCCAAAGCACGCTCACACTCAACAGCGGCTGGGACTGTTGAGGGATAGGGAGAAAAATCCAGTAACCCATCAACTGATCTAAAGGTTTGATTTTATGGCTGATGACTGAGGCGATGTTCTGAGTTTTAGGTCTTTGGAAGGGGCTTCCTTTGGCTCTTCAACAAGGCATAACGGGCAAATTTGGCTGGAAGAAGTCCAACTTCATTGGTTTAGAAAAGTACTTATGATAGGGTCCTTCCTGGTGAAATTACAGGACAGACTGGAAGCGTCAATCGGGAGTAGCTTTTAGTTGCCCTAAGCTACCTTTCCTGTGCATGGACCAGTAGCCCTTTTCAGTGGCCAGTGCTGAGGAGACCCCGGCCATGCCTACAAGTCACTGCAGCCCAGAACTACGTGCATACCTTCCTCCAGTCTTTGAAAAAGTTTTTCCTGAAGATCTCCTTTGTAGTGTACTCATGATCAAGCATTTTTGCAAAGAATGTGGCAACTTCTTCTGCTTTGGTACTCAGCTTCATGACTTTACCTACAAAGAAAGGTTTTCTTTTTAAAGAAAATGGTAAACAGGAATTGAAGCCAGAAAGAGGACATAGTAACTACCTTAAAGACACTGTATTTTTACCACAGAGAAGTTTTTCTTAAAAATGTTACATAGTACAGCAAATTGGATGGACAAAGGAAACAGAGGAGCAGAATTGCTTGACTCCCATCATAAACATTTTGAAAAAAGTTTCCTCTGGAATCTAAACATTTAAAAAAAGCAATAGCAACCTGATGCCAGGCAGGTCTGAGAGACGCAGGGCAGGAAGGGGAAAAGGCCTCCCGCAGGAAACCCTCTGCTGAGACTCCCCGGTGCTGTGTACGCTCCTGGGGAGATACTGCTGTTTGAAGTGAAAGAGGCAAGGGATTTTATTAAATTTTGTATTCTGGCACTCAGACGTATGGGAAATACAGTCTCTGTATTCCTCTTCCACCCACAGAGGGACTCCGCTTTGGAACACCCCTTCTCGCCTTTAGCTATTTCTAGCCAGGAAGAGCCCTTCCTATGGATACACCACAAACAGGCTGGAAAGCGATGCCAAATACTTAACTCCCCTTCATTGCAGGGAAACGTGTCAGCGTTCTGCTAATCGTTCCCTTTGCCATGGGAATGCACTCCTGCGTCCCCAAATCAGGCGCAAAAGGTAGTTATTTTTAAGAAAGGCTGAGCTTTCAGTGAACACAGAGGTCGCATTTCAGCTTATCTGCAAGACTGCAGCACAAAGCGAAACTGCTGCAAGGGAAGACCTCAAAACACAAGGGAAAAGAGGCTGCTGCAACATCGAAGCTGTGGATTCGACATCTAACGTTCCTATTGAGCGTCTTTTTGGTCCAGATTGCATTCCTGACAACACGTGAGGTGCGCGAGGTGCCAGTGATCCCCGTGAAGGGTTTTGCATGCAGCTCACATCTCCAGTTAGTTGCAAGAAATATTTAAAGTCCCAATGGGCTGGCAGACAGTCAACACCTGTGGATTTTTTAATGACCACTTCACTGCACAAAAGTCAATACAAGAAACACTACTGTTGATTCTATGCTCTTGGAAAAAAACACCACGCTTCTGATTTACTACATGTTTTCAAAAGTTGCATCATCTCCAAAATTAAAGCATGGGAGTCAGCCGCAAAGCCTGAAGATCTAGAAACTCTTAGCAAAAGGTCCTCCCAGTGATCTGAGAATATTCCACAATTAAATTAAACCAACAGTAACTCTGCCAATTTTTAAGCTGCAACCTAAAATACAGCATTTGTTTGCTTATAACAGGAAATGGGGGAAGGGAGAGACAGCAAGGGAAACGTTTTTTCCAGGCTGCAAGTCTAGCTTGAAAGACGCTATCGAGTTAGTAACATGTTATGGGGCTAAAATGACTGCCATTTTTCCCAAATAGCTGATGGCTCAATCTCCTTTATCTAATCACTTTAGAATATATTTAATCGGACTCAAATTCATGTTTTTTTACAAAGGTCTGAACAGGCTCTCAGTGACGGGGCTGGACATTTAAAGAAAAAAAAAAAAAAAAAAAGAGACTTATTGCAGAGGCGTGAATATGAGTTACCTGACTTAAAAACTGAAACCCAGAGAGCAACTGGGGGATGTACCAAGAAGAAGAGACAACATAGACATGACTGAAATGAAACTGCCACCACCTACACTCTTACCTTGCCACAGCTACAGAAAAATACGCAGTTTCAAGCCACCTCTGGCCTATGAGCAGTAGCTTGTTAACCCGCAGTCACCCAAACATACAGTCGAGCCCTAAAAAGACGGCTTTGGCATTTCAAGCTCCTTCACCAAGTCTGGCACTGCAGGCGCTAACAATAGCTCCGGCAGTCATTATGTGAGCTGAAAACAGGCAGTCTCACCGCAAGGCAACCGCTGGGCGAGGGACAGATCCCTCCAGAGAGAGCTCGCAGCCTGGCAGCTGGCTGGCCAGCCATCGCGTGATTACTGGACTCTACAAATCATCCTAGGATAATCTGGAATTTAGACAATGCCTTCTGAGCACAGACAGCAGCTCTCGGCAGCTGCTGACATCTGATTTTTTTTTTTTTTTCCTTAGTTTCTCAAGGAAGACTTATGTCATGGCTTAATTTGCCAGAACCCCCTGCCCATTCCGTAATTGTTGAGCCTATTGATGAATTTCTGTCACGACGGAGGCTGCAAAAATCCCTGCACTTCCTAGAGGTTTCATGAAATAGATGGCTAGATAGAAGAGGAGCTTATTGCTGCCTGCACCAAAGGGACAGCTATAGTGCAATCTGCCTCTCTCCTCTTCTCTAGACAGCAGGAGAGAGATCAGACATTCTTCAACAGAGGGAGAAAATTTCCAACTGTGTAGCAAGCTCTTATCAAACCCTAAGAAAGAAATCCGTAGACATCCCTGATCACTATGCTTGCTTGGAGACAGCCTTTAATAGGACAAAAAATGTTTATTTCACTACGTCGTTGCTGAAAATGAATGCCATCTATTTCTCAGTATTTAAAACCACTATGTCACGTCACAGGAAAACAGCACGTTGCTCCTGGAACGGATCCATATGCAGATGTCCCCTTCCCCAAAAAACTACATTTTCATCCATTCAAATGCCTCCCACTTAATTCAATCCTGGGTCAGTTTGATCCTTCATTTAACATGATCACAGGACTAAAAGGAAACACACGGGTCATTGAGTCTGGTCTCCAACAGGCATCACATCATATAATCCCTTCCACATGAGCCCCTAACAACCAGTCAGGCCAGCATATTAGAATCCCACACCAATTAGCTCTACCACACAACAGTTAGTGAGTGGGACCATGACTTAGACCAGAGGGTTGCATCCTCGAGGCCAGGGTCATCCTGTGCATTTCTACAAGATCCTAATCATCTGTATCAAAATTCAATTGTCTTTTATTATGCTCATGCCACCAAATGATCACAAATTTCCTCACAGATGATGAAGTTGCAACTCATAAGGTTAAAGAACACAGAGCAAGTCTAGAGGTGACCAGCAATGAAACAGCTACAATTATGTTTTCTACTGGTTATGCGCTGCTACTCTCAGGCATAAGGCACTCTCATACTGTTAAGAAACCTGAGAGATTTACCACCATAACAGAGTGAGAACAAGTTCATCTCTGCGTCAACTTGCTTGAAGCAGAATTCAGCAGGCTGTTCCTTTACTTCTACAGATCATTCCTTCACTTAGCCGTTGAGGAACTTCTTTTAAGCTAACCAGTAAAACAAAACCACCTCCTCATCCCTTCAGTCCCCGGAAGAATGCCACAATACCCTGAGAATGTTTATTTCTCTTCCCAGCAAGTGGAAACACAAATTAACTCACCATCATAATAAAACTTGACATTTTCAGGCAGAGGTTCATATGGTGGAGCAAATACAGGACCTTTGTGCTCTAGGAACTTCCATTTAATGCCTTCAGGGTAGCGCTCTTCTTCCCACCTTCAAGAGAGAAATATGAACCAATACAATTTTAAACTCCTAATCTTCATTTTATTACTATGTGGGTGTAAGAGTATGCTATAGAAAATCAGCAAGCAATCATTGCATTGCTGGGCACAGACCAAGTACAAATACTCAATGCACTGTAACCATTTAATTATTATTTTTTTTCCCCTTTTTTAAAAATAGCACAGCCATGTCCATGAACAGAACACCTTGGGTCACAGGTTATCTGATTACACCACAGTCCTCACCTCCCACTTGCTGCTCTTTTCACAAAAAACACACATCTGAAAAAGTTTAGAACTTAAGAAAAATTAAGAATTCAGTCTTCTAAAACAGCTAGGATCATGCCGAATTAGAGTCAGCTGTGACCTAACAGCAGGTCCAGGATGCCAGCTCAGTAAAGCCAAACAATTGTAGTATATTATGCAGCTGCTTTCAGATGTGGACAAGTATGTCATTAAGGGCAGAGATAAAGAAACAGATGTTCATTTATGACCTAAATGAGAACAAACCTGCTCGGACAAGAAAGATTGAAACGGGCTCTGTCATTTTAAATTCATTCCAATTCTTTGGGTAAAACAAAGCATACTTGAAGAAAAACAGAGCAGCAGAGGAAAACTGCAAACTTGCCTTAAAGCACCCCTGTAAAAATGTTTTGCAAATGATGCATTAGGTATCACATCACAGCAAGGTAGGGGCCACCAATCCCACATTCCAACTGAACAAACGCACAGGGTCAGCAATCCATCTACAGAGAAAAGGGGTCCCACCAGGCCAGTATCCTCCCCCCAGTTCCCAGTTCCCTGTGCCCAAGCCACCGATTCCTCCCCACGCTCCTCCCCTCCCCTCTACGCTTCTGTCATGATTCCCAGAACATTACTGCTACATGCTGCTGGCACAGGATTCCCTGCTGAGAAAGGCTATTTTACCATAGCGATTAATCAACTGGAAGACCATTAACCTGTCACGGCGCTCAGTCTTTGAATTGCCCAGACAACTTTGTTGAGCAGCCATGACAATAATAAAAAAAAAAAAAAAAGTTTAAGCTTCCCTCTAGTGCCAGCCCTATGGAGAAGTCCCATTCTGGGGGCATGAGTGGTTGAGAAGAGACGTGCGCGTACTGCAGGCATCTCAGAAATTGCGATGCACGAATACAGATCCCTTCATCCCTACCGAGATAACAGGGTCACAGTACAGAAGAGAAGCACTGTATAGAGGAAAAAAAGAGCTTCTGCTAGAAGACACTCAAAATGCTTCACTGGTGCTTGTGCATCGATAATTTAGGACAACAACAATTGTATGGGACACAGTATAGTCAGAAAGGCACCACCTTTGACCGCAGCACCAGATCTGACTTATTCTTATGCGAAGCTCAGTGACATCTTTAACAGCAATGCGCACAATCCCAGCTATCAGTACAAAACCTGCATGGTAGATTTCAGTCTCTGGCTGGGAAGAAGGCTCCAGTAAACTATGTTGATATAAGAAACTAATATTGACATTTGAAGTCTACATCCCAAATATTTACATTCCTAATGATTGTTTTTTGTTTAAATTAATTAGAAGCTAGAAATATAAATATTTTGTCAAACACAGGCCTAGGTTCTTCCACCCAGAAGCTCCTTCCAGCAAAATAAATCTAAACCATTCGCCTCTCCTCCCAGCCAGAAAAAGGTTATGCTTTCTGACTGCGTATTTTTATTCCTGTAAGAAAAAATGAGGGGATCATTCACCGTAGCTACTACTTTACAGGACAGGTTTGTCAGTCTTGCTTTTCAGCCATGGCTTTTTAAGATTTATCGCTCTGGTCTTTACTCGATGAGAAATTTTGTTCTTCTAGCCATTCCTGTTCTTTTGTAAAGGACGCATGTGAAAGAAGTACTAGAAAGGTAGGGGCTTAAATAGACAGCTGAAGCACATCGTGCCTTTTGGGAGAGCTGCAAGGGGTCCATGGTGTGGTTTCTGAGCCCAAAATGATCAGAAAGTTTGCCGCAAAAAGATAACAAACCATTCCCATTCCCACCCCCACCTTCCTACACCTCATACAGAAGCAGTTAAGACAAAACTTAAAAGTGAGTCTCCTAAGATCAGCCAATTTTTCAACCTCATTTGGTTTTAAACACAAAAAACCACTACAGCAACACTGCCCAAGGTAGCTCCTCGTCCTAAAGCAATGTTCCACACATGGTTTTGTGGGAGCAAGGAAAATGCTGCCTATTAGGAAAGCTGCCTTACTGATTTCAGCAGAAATCGTGCTCATCAAGTTTACTTGATTAAATCCCATATCAAACCTGTCTAAGGCGGCCAGCGTGGCTCAGGAAGGTAGACTTGGGGAGGGTTTTTCAAGTGGAACGAAAACAGAAAAGATTCTTGGGAATAAAAACCCAGAGTATACCTCAGGGATATGTTATTTCAAGGAAATGAACTTGCTGTAACACAAGGTGGGAGAAGTGCTCCTAAGGTATACTTCTGGATCACATATTCTTCACACACCGACACGGTGTGAAAACGACCTCTAAAAGAGCTCCACATAGTGATGAACGAGGCCAATGCCTTGAGAACGTCCACCATCAAGTATTCACATAAGTGAGGATGAAAATGCTCAAGGCAACAAGCACTTGAGGAAGCAGCCAGAAAAAGGTACCAGACATTCAGAAAATTGATTCAGATGGAACATCAAATGCCCTTAAGAGACGCAACTGAAGTGCAGATGAAACCCTGTCCAGCAAAGACACGTTATACACAAAGCTGCAGACGGACGACAGGAACATCAGAAAGATGCAGTTACCTACTGCCAAATTTTGCAAAACATGCTTTCAGAGGCAGTTTTCCTTAGCAGTAAGCACAAATCGCAGAGCTTGACACAGCTACCTGGGACCGTGCTGCCAAGGCAGGTGAGGGGAGAAGGGTACAGCTTTCCAGTAAAGGTTTTCTGTTGAAGGATACAGACTACAGTAAAAGGGAGCTGTGATAACAGAATATTACGTCAGGCAGAACCAGCAAGGACGGCTGAGACAAAGCCAAAAAGACAACAGATCCTTAAGGCATAGAGACCTTCTGTAGCTTCCTATTGCTTCATGTCCCTGTAGTTTGTTCATATCTAAGCACATCAAAAAGATGCTGTCAAAGGGATCAAGAAAAAAGTGGATTGCTCAAAAAAAAAAATCAGGATCATTTTGGGAGGGGCCTGAAAACCAGATTTCTAAGAGAATATACAAGCATGAAAAAAAATAAATCCGAGTGCTGATGTTCTGAGGAAGCTGTGACAATCAAAGAGAAACATGCAGAGACCACAAACACTACAGAAGAATTTTTCTTTTTAAAGGTGACTCAATAAGAGTGACAATAAAGGGGTAAAAGACTGAACCTGAAAGGACTGAAGAAGATTGCAAAGGCTTTCCCCAGCACTACGGCTCTATTAAAAATAGCCAAATGATCTGAGAAAAGAAAATGCTCACGGAAACGTCATCCCCAAAAGGTCATAAAAATACATTACAGGAGATTACAGGAGTGCAGAAAACACATGTGCTTTTGAAAATAACATATGCATTAAACTGGGGGAAACACTAAGGCCCAAACTTCAAAACACACATGGAACAGCACCTCAAATCCAGCAATAACAATAGCTTACATTACTGTGGATAGTTAAAAAAAAACCAAACCAGCAGGTTTCTTAAGTACAGCACTACTGATAAAGCACAGGCCTGTCTTCCAAATGAACCACGAAGTTCAGGTTTGTTTAAAAAAGGTTTTAAAAAAACCCTGAAAAGTGAGTGAAAGCACAACTTCAGATGCTCGGTGATGTTATTTTAGGATCCTGGGCAAGACAGAAACTGCTTTCCATTGAAAACTTATACTCAAAATCCATGATTTTCCAAACAGCCCAAGCTTCAGGTCACTTGACCAACTTTCGTTTTTGTGCCAGAGGCAGGAGCAGTTTCGAGAGGCACACAGTTGACATCCAGCTAGAATACAAAGGTAGACAACCCGCTCATATTGTACCCTCTATATAACACAGGTAAGATCTACTAGAATACTAGTTAATACATCTGCAAATATTTATATATTCCTGATGATACCGCAAGCCCACAAGTTTTCATACTGTTCTGACAAGTGTCAGCAAGCAGCAGGTTCCGGGCACAAGAACACCGGTATCTGATCATTATGGGTAGCCTCTACATTCTACAGATAGAAGAAAATAAATTAAAACAAAAAAACAAAACCAACAAAAAAAAGAAAGAAAAAAAAAACACAAAAAACTTATTTCTTGCTTTAGGTATATCAAAAAAGGTATTTCACTTCTACTTGAGAGGATAAACATAGCGAATGAGATATTTATTTAGAGCTTACCAGAGCGTAAGCCAACTATTCAGAATAAATCCTCATGAATCAACGAAAGCAAGCCCGATGTGCTTATTCAGTCAGTACGGGAGGTAAGAGGGAAAGTCCAGGTGCAGAGGGCAGCCTATGTCATTGATAGATAGTTACCATTTCCATTTTTGCTCCTCTTCTTTTTTCGGCTTCTTTCTCTTGTCCGCTTCAGGGACTTTCTTATCTTTGCTCTTAGCTTTCTTTGCTTTGCTGTCCTGCAAAACGAGTAAGAAACTGTTAGAACAAGTTACTGCACTTCCCCCCTCCCTGAAAAGATGTCTTAAAACTAGAAGACTGCCTCTCTTAGAGTGCATAAGTTTGACCACAACAACCGAATTCCTGTGGTCTTACTACAGAAATGCGCTCTTAGACCACCCTATTAAGTCAAAGTCTGCTGATAGTGCCACTTATCTTTTAAGCCAAATTCTCTTACTTCACACTTGGGACATGCCAAGTGCACACGCAGCCAGTTATTTTGCCTCACCTGATAAGCGGCGAGTCTGGGCCATAGTACCATGATGGCTTAGTTATAGAAACAGCCTCCTTGGCCTGCACTACTGTATGTAGTCTGGCAAACGCCACAGAGCACACAACACTGTGAGGCGGCTGCTGGGAACGTACTGGTATATGCTCGCTACGGAGACACTCACCATGAATTAAAAAATGAACCACATCGCCAGGAGGCGTTTGCAGTAAGTGCCACACAAGGGTATCTTTCCTAGATATGAAGCGTAGTTCATTAGTCTCAAATTATGGCTAACCTCTCTTCTAGTCCCCCTCCAAAAATATTTGCACCCCAGGTTCCTTCTAAAAGCTTTAAGCATTTTTCTAGCAGCTGATCTCAGATTCATTGCCTATGCTTGTGAGCTGTGCTACATCATCTGTGCAATTACCAGATGTTGTTAGTAAGGCTGCTCTGCCCTCTGCGAGCTACTTAACAGAAGGACTGTGAACTGCCTGGAACAGGCTGGAAGTTCACGTCCTGGAGGCATCTTCTCCATCCGTTGATTTAAGAGCAGGAGAGAAAGTTTTCCTGATTTTTTTATACATTATGGCTCAGGTAAGTTAACCTGCACCATAGGTGGGGTTCTATCACATGCAGCTGTGTCCCAGACTGGCCCCTGCCTCCTTACCCTCAAATCAGATTCCCCCTGCTCTACATAATTCAACACCAAATTGCCAGCCTGGCTTTTCTTGATCATAGAAATAAACTCGTCTTTCACAGTACCTCTTCTTCCTCTTGTTTCCTTTTCTTTGCTTTCTTGATGTCTTCTGTTTTGATTTTCTTGGGTTTGTAGTCAGCGCTGTAAGAACAGAAAGACCAGCTGATGAAAATAATCGATCTTCCAATACAAAAAAATAAAGAGAAGTCATACATGTACAAGGTTTGTGTGCGCAAGTTCACAGTATTTCTGGCATGTTTAATTTCTAGATAATATAATTTTATGCCCCAATGTCTGAAGACCGAATAATAGCTATCCAGCAAAACGGTTCCTGCAAGTTTCAGACTGTTGAAGCAAAAATCTTCCTTGATGAAGAACTAATTCAAAAGCATCAGTAGCCACACAGTGATTACATGGGATAAATGGGCAAAAGCTTTGTGGCATGTTCTACCCCCAACTCCCTTTCCTGCCATCAGTCTGGGATCTGCCCACAAAGCTCACTTTTTGCATCCCCCACCAGTTCAAACAATAGCAAAAGTGACTACTGGCAAATTCTTAATCTTTCCATTGCAGACATGAAATGGGAGGTCACAAAAACTTAACAGAAGGCAGCAAATGATTACACAAAAGAGAAGATGTCACACCCATCTCTCTTGGAAACCGAGAAATACCACAGAGGGACAGAATGCCACTATGGTTAAAACCCTTCCAACCCTTTAATTCCAGACTGCTAATAATGTCACACTATCTAAAGATATCACATAGATAGTGACCAAAGACAGCGTGATGTAAGTGGGCTTTTATTTTACTGGGTAGGTTACTATATCAGGCAAACATCATGTGTATTTTTCTCATGATTTAGAGACAGAAATCCTCAGCATAACCCACCATGTATTTAGAGCCCAGGCGAATCATGCCAAGGAGTGCAGGCAAACCTCCCCCACACCCCCAAACAGGCTGACAATGCGTTTTCTTCCTCTTGTGCAGTCATTTCCTCGCCCAACAGAAACCACTGCAGCCACTTCGCTAGCATTAATACCTCACTTGCTCAGACTGATTGATGTTTTACAACCTTCATCGCTGTCTTTCCTCTACCTACCTTCTGGTTTTTTTGCTTTTTTATTTACTAGCACTGCAACATTTGACAGCACCATCTGCAGAAGCAGGTAATGGTATTTTGCCTTGGACACCACAAACACTACCCTTGCCCTGCTCAGAGAGCTTGTAACAGCGTAAGAAGTCTGGTCTCAGACCTCCAGTCACCCATCTGAACACGTTTGTGCTGACGACCTGGAATCCCACCTGCTCCCTCAATGTTATCCTTTTAAAACTAAAGGCAAAGATCCAAGTCACCAGCACCCACGCCACTTACTCATCATCTTCTCGAGGTCTCTTCAGCGGTTTGGAGTCCTCTTTAGGAGACGCATAAAACCCATCATCATCTGGTTCATCTTTAATACGTGGTGGACTACAAAAAGAAGCAAAGAAAGGTGGTTCTAACTTCAAAACGGAAGACTCTTGGAAACCAGAAAAAACCTCAGTTTTAAGAAATGATCATCTGCAAAACGGGCATGTCTTCCAGTCCGGAAGTGTGCTGACATCCTGAGACCATGAAAAGCTGAGGTGTGTCATTCTCTGAATATCCACAGGACAGCATAAGGAGAGTCTTCCAGCGTCTATGTATTTGACACTTCTCAAGCAGCATCAACTGCTTAGATTTCAGTGTTTCTTTGAGGTTTTGAGTAAAAATTGTAGCTTCCAGCACTTTCAAACATTCTTAAAACAAAACTAAAATGCACGTGTATGCACAGTCAAACAGAGGGTATTATTTAGTTTCAACTGAATATCCTTATTGAGCTTGATAAGAAAGATTATCAACTAAACAAAGATGTGAAAGCTATCCCTGAATCTTTTGCCAACTAAATAGTGAGGCATGAGAAAACCACAAAAGGAAACAAAGATTTGGCAAAGTTAAGCTGATCAGTCTCTTTTCACTATCCGAACTACGGGAGGCAAATAATTCCGTCCCTTTCAACAGACCGCAAATATTAAATTAGCTCAATGTTTTCAGCCATAATGTCCCAAGACACCAGTTATAAGAAAAAAAAAAAAAAGAATATGAGTGCAAGAGAGACTATCCCTTTAAACAAACTCATTATTGCTAGATTTCACAGAAGCATTTCACTTATCTTCATAAAGAAAAAGATGTCTCAAAGAGTCCAAAATTACATTTTGAAGCACTTAGTGCTGCTCCACTCAGGTAGAAAAAGTAACAGTGCCATCTTGGGCTTTCCTATTCATATTCAATCTGCAATTTCTGTATCAAATTGACTTAGTTTCCAAGCCAACATGCGGATTTTGCAATTGGATGGAGTGTGAGAAAAAAAAAAAAAAAGCAGCATTCTGCTTTGTAGATCGCAGTCAGCAAGAGACATTCTGGAGTCTTATTTTAGCTGGTGATGTGTCCGTGAAGCAGAACAAGGCAGTTTGCTCTTTCACAGCTCTAAAGCCACTGCAGTGCTGGCAGATGCAACTCAGGGGAAAAAGATCCGTGCTGCTATAAGAAGCCATTTCTGTGGCATCGCCTATGATTAGCTAAGACACAAGTCTGCAGCACATAGACAGTTGCAAAACATCTATGGAAAAACAAGTATTTGTCCCATTTAATTTATTCTCCCTTCCAGGCAGAAATCTAGAACTACTGTTCGTTAAGCTGCTAGGAATTTTATCTAGTCTATTTTAACACTGAAATGTTTTGCAACATTTTATAATAGCAGGAAATAAAGTGTGATAATATTAAAAGAAAGGAGCTGTATAACCAAGCTGAACCTTGACTTGCATTGTTCCCAAGACTGTAACATTGCTCATCCTACCAAGTCTTAAGGAAGAAAATCAAAACCATCTGAGTGAGGACATTTTTCTCTGGTGAACTTGTAAAAGAACATTTCAGCAGGAAAAAAAAAAAAAAGAAAATAATTACTTTACTCTTAGCCAGCTTTTGGCCCTGAAGAAGGCACAATTGTGATGGCTCCTTCAGCCTTTTCTCAAACACACACAAAAAAATGCTGTTGGACATAAAGAAGACTTAGTTACCTTGATATGAGAACACTCAATGTCCCTGGCGAGATCAGCACATGCATGCGATTCTGCTGAATAGCAGAGGCTAGAATGAGTTATTATTAACTGTCTCCTACACCATGAAACACCTAGATGTCATTGCTTTCTATTTCCAGAGTATCCCCAAAAGGGCCTGGAGAGGGCGCCTCTTCCCTGTGCCAAGCGTAACTACTTAGTTTGCATTTTTAAATAGGAGTAAGAAAATGAAACAGATGGAGGAACTCATGTCAAGAGGGCACATGCAAAACACGCAAAGAATAACTGGCAGGCATGGACCAGACAAGTGTCTTCTCCCAGTCTCTCTGCATCCACAGAACACGGTGAGACTGGAAGGATATTTATTTCATTTTTTTTTTTAAAGTGGATTCGTAGAACTGGGCACATGACTGAAAGCTTTTCTTGACTAACAGATATGAACATATGCATCTCCATACCACAAGTCTCCAATAAGGCAGTAGACTGCATTTACCACCTTCAAAATAACCAATGGCTGGAGTTAGACAAGTCACAAGAGATCTCAGTTGGTCAACTATTAAGAAAAAGTATTCTCCTATCAATTGCTCACTTCAGGTTTTTAATAAGACTACTTAGTGATGAGTGATACACTGCCTAAGTCCAGGAGCCTCCACCGTTAGCAGGAATTTAGCAGAGTAGGACGCCTAGGCATTTTCTGAAGGATTTTACACAAGCACCCTCCTTACTTGTCACTCCTCTGCAAAGGCTTTAGGCTACAGTCACTTACAGGAGAGACACTCGGAGGCAACCCGGACTGTCTTTACAAGGCCCTGTCTCCAGAAGACTGCCTGCAGGGTTCAAGGACCAATTCTATAACAGAGGTTCTTTCAACTCCAGCTACCAAGGTTTCTACAGTTCAGCCTGTCCTTGACAGAACTGAACAATTTAATACTTGGACAAACCCAGCATGTGCAGGTAGATTCCAGGTATTCAACACCTACTGTCCCCAGTTACTAGGTAAGTGCATCAACCACCAGCTCCCGAAATTGAGAAGACTATATTGTCTGAAGGGGTCAAAAGCATTCCAATTACTTTTTCCCAAGACCAAGCGAGAGGAGTCAAACACTGAGCAGCTACGAAGTCAAACTGCTACTTTTTCCAAATTATAGATCTGATTTCTTACCTGGAGAAACCATTTTCCTTTTCCTTCTTTATTTTTATATCACCAGAAGATGATTTCATCTGAAAAACATAAAAAGTAGCAGCTCATTAGCACTGCCCAGAGCACCTTATGTTTTTCCAACATGCAACACAGGCAGGATATTGAACTTGTGGAAGGAATCAAAGGGCACTTCATCCTCTGTAGCCCTCAGTGACCTACCTGACACACCAAAAAGGCAACATTTTCTGTAAGTTTTAGTCAATTCAGTATTTTCTGGCCCTCCAATTGCTTCAGTAGATTGGAGTTAAGTATATAGTTTGTCCGACTTGCCTATGTTTGTCCTTGTATGGAACAAACGTGATCTAACAGATTTTTCTCCCTTGTCTCTGAAACTGAGCTTGGCAAAGGGAAAGGTAACAGAGGACAAAAATGTGGAGCCAGTGGACACAGCTCTGCTATGAAACCGTTTCCATTCACAATACCTGCAGATAAAGCCCTTACAAGTTCATGTATAGCACTCCCCAAAACAAGTCTCTGGGTCAGCATGCGGATAGTTCTCTCCAGGTTGATAAAAGCTTGAAGTATAAGCTATGTCTAACCCACTGACTCTGTACCGTTCAGTAGTAAGTAGTGTAACATCCTCTCGTCTCTCCCCCAGGAGACACCTACCTTCTCTTCCTTTCTCTTTTCCTTGTCTTTGTCTTTGTGTTTGTCTTTGTGTTTCTCTGAGCTGCCATCTTTGTGTTTGGTTTTCTCCTTGTCTTTGTGTTTCTTTTCCGAGGAATCTTTGTGCTCACTGCAAGACAAACGAGTATGTTTGCAGAGGGGAACAGGAGGAGATTTGAGTAATACAGACAACTTCCAGCAGTAAAGAGTCACAGGTTTTGATCGTTACAAACCATATAAAACAAGGGATAACCTTAGCAGTAAGATCCACCACGGTCTCCTGACACATGTCATCCGTCTCCTTGGGAGGAAGAGGAACAGGAAGGAACATACCACAAAACCACAGCCGCCAAGCGTTCCACTTCAGGAAAACCCCCGTCAGCCTGGATTGCTGAGGAAATCCACAGCTGCTACACTTCGAGCTCAACACTTTAGGCTGAATTCCCACCATCTCTGCTTTTCCTCTTTTTTCTAGTCCATGTAAAAGTTCACTGGAATAGAGCTGCCAGCCCCATCAATGCCCATGTCAGCTTTTGCTCAGACAACAGTTTGTCATTGTAGCAGCTCTCATCTTTGGAACTTAAAGAGAAAAACCGCTGATCTCTATTATTCCCAAACAGATGGGAAAACCAGAGCAAACAGGATATGCTATGTCCTTGTGTTTACGCAAAGTCAAACAGAAAAGGCAGGAATAACGCTGTGGCCCTCACTCGGAGCCCTTTCATCAGCTGCGCCTCACCGGCGTGCTAAGCCCGTCTGCCCAGCTGAGATGATCTGCAACAGGGATGGGGACCCACCAAAGGTGCTTCCAAGCAAGAATATGGTCTGCTGCTACTCAGAATCTCATGCCACAGCCAGCAGTATTGAGAGTCAGAAGAAAGGAAAAAATGCCCCCAAGGAGAAAAAAATCGACCTTTTTTAATTTATTCCATTGCTACCCCCCTCCTGATTTCTGAGACATTTGGGTAAATTTGGATCACATTTTCACGTTTTTCTACTCCACCAGAAAGACACACAGCTGTTTTCAAATGAAAATGAGTGTTCTCATGGAATGACTTGACTCTGGGAGACAGAAAGTCAGGAAATGCTCTCAGGAGACTCACAATAGAAACTGCAAGAACGGGCCAGGAGGATTAGCAGTACTGTGGTGGAATGCCCAGCAGCAAGGTTGTCAATTCAACAGGCCTTCAATACACATTTGTAAGGTTGTGTGGACTCTCCAAGGTCACTCTGGGTGTAAGCAAGCCAAAGGCATGGTGGAAATCAGGTTCCCTTCTACTGGGCATGGTCAGGCACCAAGCGAGTGCCTTCCTTGCACTGGCAGTTCGTGCTCCTCCTCCCTCAGCACTGGACTCCCACCATTATTGCCCTCTGGGATACACTCTGCTTCTCCTCAGGACTACATGATGTATGGCAAAGCTTTACTAGAAACAGGAAACTTCCTCATTTCAGTTATTTCAACACTCAAGTGCAGGCCCAAACTGATCTGTGGGAACACAGCCCTGAAAAACAGCAAGCCTGGAACGCCAGCTAAGAGCATGATTTTTAAAAAACAATATATGCTTCAAGTCTTCTATCTATCATAAAAAACAGACTGGAGAAGGGCTGGACGTTTGATGGCTACAGAAAGCAAGCAGCACATTAACCAGCTCCCATGAAGCTTGCGTGTGATTAAGAGGAAGGCAACCACAGTCACAAATACACCACCTACACCCAGCTGAAGAACTGCAGAGTAAAGTCCAACGCGGAGAGTTTCAGAGCCTCACGTAACACTAGCACGAATGGACCTGAACCTGCAAAAGGTCTAAATTATTCAAGCTCGGAGCAGCACACACTCCAATAAATACACGCCGGCCTTCCAAGCCCAAGCAGCTAACGCATGAAAATCCATCTCTGGAGGAAATCGGTATGTTCACGTACTGCGTCGCATTAGAAGAGATCAGTAGGAAGAGAAACCAGTTTCATTTTAACTCTCTCGCAACCTCTTTATGCTACGTATAAAACTGTAAAGGAATATCTAAATATTAAAAGGCAACTGGCACTCTAGAAATTCTTGTAGATAGACACACAGCACCACATGTTGCCTGTGAGTGAAGTTTCAACAACTGCAGACTATTCTTACCCAGCAGATCGTGTTATGTACACTGTGTGATTAGGACATGCGAGCACATACACAGAACATCCTGACACTGGATCTCGGAGACCCACGAGCTGCCTGCTGCTCCTGCTCAGATCTGACACGCCAGTTTCTACATGCTGATCACTATCTCAGACTCAAACCACCTATTTCATTTTCCTTTGCTCCAACTAGATTCTTATTGACAGTCTGAAAGCACAAATACCACACATATTATTAATAATTTTTAAACTCGGGAAGGTCTGGAAGTTCTGACTCTTGTACTGTTACGCGTATGCTAGGTACCTCATTTGCCAAAGACTTAAGTTTTACGATTACAAAGGTATATCATCATACAGGAAAGACCATAACGAACAAACATGCAAGGCTTAGACCCATTTTGTTCTCTGCCAGTCTGCTTGTGTCTATTTTCTGACTCTTTCTTGTTCTTATTTGGTATTTAAATCCTACCTGAAATAACATGCTTTACTCAGACAACAATTTGCATCTTCAAAGCATGGTATGCAGTGCAATTGATGGAGTTAAGGTAAAGTTCATGACAGTGTCTGTTGCTTGGTAGTTTGGAATAGCAAAAAAACCAACCAACCAAAAAAGTTTAAATTTTCAAAAGCACCATATTCATTCTTGCTAGCAGCCTAAAGCACTAGCTTTCAAATATGTGATTAGTAGAGCCCTGGGATGTACACAAAACGTGTCTAAAAGCAAATCAATAGATACCAATCTACACCTGCAAAGCTAATACTGAGAAAGTAAAATCCCATTGGTCTCGAGAAGCAGTGACAATTTGTGTGTGTGTGTTGAATGGTTACAGACTATGGCTGGAATAAAAAAAGCGCTCAAAATTTAGGCTTGCTTAAGTAGAAGCTCAAATGACATTCCTCTCGAAAGAGCGTAAGCGGCCATCATTGAAAAGCTGCTATACATTTTAATCTAAAGCTAAGATTTTTCAGCACCGGAGTCAGAATCAAGAAGTCTGGATTCCTGACTCAGTCTTAGTTGCCTTTTTTTTAAAATTTTTTTAATCACAAGACTATCCTTCCCCTTTGCTCTGCAGCGAGCAGTGAGATTTCTCACCACAGCAATGTGGGCTCAGATAACCCAAGGAAACTCTGTCTCCAGTTTCACTCCGCGGCTTCATTTTCAAAACAAATTGGTGGCTGGGCCCCGAGGTCCTGCTTGCTGCTGCTCCTGGTATGTGATGGAAGAAACTCCCCGGATAAAAAAAAATAAAAATCTAATTTCATGTGCTACTTGCTCCAATTTAAAAAAAAAGAAAAAAAACCATAAATTTCTTTCACTTGTTGTATGTAGGCTGTCAGCCCTCCGTGTTTCTAGACATTGGACCACAGCTCTGACTTCAACAACCCAGTCCAAAACTTTCTGACACGTGTAACGCTGAACGCACGTGCCCCTCGTCCCTAGGGGGGCCTGAAATCTGCATCTCTCAGAAAAGCTCATTTGGAAATGAGCTGATAACAAAGGCCTCAAGCAACAATCCTGAGAAGAGTAATTTTATTTTTTTTCCTCCAAAAGCAAAGCAAGTTGCTCGGATATTAACTCGGTCAGCAAGCTGAGCAGCTTCGGTCTGTCATTTGGCTAAGATACTTATGCGAGCCTCCAGGGGAACACGATTTAACCACCACACTAATCTCAAAAGAAGAGAGCAACAGGATACCATCCTTACCCTGAAGAAGGAGTTTCAGCCTTCTATCAGAAAGCTATTTCCAGACAACCCCAAAGCTATTATTAGGAGGGACTGGGAACAATTTAAAGATCAGAAGTCTGTCTTCCTAGACAATTCAAAACTGAAAAAAAAAAAAAAAAATCACTTTTCTTTAAAGAAATCAAACACAACCAAGCAAAAAGGTCTCAAGGCTGCATGCACCCAGGTAATTTTTTCCTGAATTCACGTCTCGGAGCACTGTGGATCCTTTGTTCCCTTTGCTGCACATACCCCTCTGCCAACAAGCCAGCTTGAAGGCACTCAAGTAGGACAGCAAACCCCCATAAGATAGAGGGAAGCTTCAGCGCAAGTTAGCCTGAAGAGAGGACAACTGGATCACAAAACAGTTATTCACGATCTGTTTTAGAAATACCCAGCTTTGCTGACAAAATAAAATCTTGCTTTTCACCCAGACCGTTACACTGAATGGCTGCGATGGCACTCAGACTTTTACACCCCTGACGGCGCTTAATGCTGACCAACTGCACTGTTGGTTTCTGGTTTAAAGGTAACAAAGTACAGCAGGGCACCATATTAATACAGGCAGAACCAGGGATTACATCATCTCCAGGTGTATCACGGTAGTGGCTTGGTTCAGACAAAGGGTGATGAGTAGAAATGTATCTCCTAAAGCACCACAGCCTTTTTGCTAGCTTGCTTACTGCCGTCCACGGAGAGTCGTACTGCGAACAAGGACATCTGAAGGCCTTGGAGAGCTCAGGCTGAAGCACACAAAGCCGCAAACAAGAAGCCGCGTTTCTCGTGAAGGCATGGCTGCATTTCCCAGTGAGGATGCCTGCAGGAGGGCAGGAGGGAGGAGAGGAAGGGAGAAGAGGCACCTGGCAGCAGCTGCTCACGCTACAGTCACATGGGAAAGTCACAAGTGGAAAGTGTTTCCAAAGAACGGCAGATGTGCAGATGGCAGCTTCCTTCTTCAAACTACAGCAGCTTTGCAGTAATTTAACACCGCATTCTTCAGGTGCCATTTATGTACATTAATAATCCCTTCCCAGGCCCTTTCCATTCCAGCTTCAAAATCAGAAGCTGGGAAGGATGCTTTATCTAAAGTGTCTCTTATTTCCTCTCTCTCATTTTCTCAGCTGTAATGAGCTCGTGACTGGGAATCTGCTACTCGCAAGCACCAGAGCCTGCTGCAAGCGGAGCTTCGCCTGCCTACTCGGGAGCTGCTGCAACGCAACTGAAGCGTAACATAACAGGGAGCTGTGATTTTAGTGAAATCTAAAAAACACAATAGGCAGAGAGCACAGGTTGCGCAGCCCCTGTCCGGTTTGACGTAATACAGTATTAATGGAAGACTGTGATCATATTCAGGCTGACGCATACCGAGGAAGGGCTGACTGTGCAGGGAGCATTTCAGACACAGAAGGCACACCAGCGAAGGACAAGTTTTCAGCTGGCTTGCAGTATTTTATGCTCAGTGGTAGAGCATATCATATGGTATTACAGGGAACGAACACGTGAGCCCCACTGCTTCTGCTGGGATTTCAGAAATACAATAAAAAAAACCAAAACCCTGAAACCGCTTTTCCCAGAGTTGAAAGCAGTCTTTTCACCAGTTTTGACAGATAATAGATCAAGCCTTCAGCAAGAGGAACACGATAAAAAGCTGGACTAATCAACAGCTGATAAAAATATTAGAAAGTAGATGAGGATCAGGCTTAGCATGCACTTTCTACGGATGTGCGAGAATGAGGTATACTAAATGAAAGGCACGAATTTTTACTACTGGAAGGCAGCGGCACAGTAGAAAGCTGATCAAGGTGAATTGTGCACTCAAATGGGGAATAAACACAAAACCACGCACCCTAGGGAACAGGGGGTGCTAAAATCTTTTTATAAAACTGCTTTTTTTTCCTTACATCAGATATCCCTGCCTCTTCCTGCCCCCAATGTCCACGATTCTTAGAAGTTCAGGATCACATAATAAATCAGAGGAGGTGTGCAAGAAGCCTGAACTGAAATTTATCTTCGTTCACGACTAGCAAACGCCAGGAATCTGTGTTTTTCCTAGCAAAACCATAAAACTTACAAGATGCCAGGGAAGATCGGGTCTATAAATCCCTTACGTGTTCCACGCTTCTGTTCAGCTCAAGCTGTGATCACAAGAGATTTAGTAAAACGGAGGAAGTGTGCAATCTGACAGAAGATTCTTCTTCCGGCTCAGGTGCTTGTCACATTGACAACACCGATCAGCGCCGCGAGAGCAGCCTCTTTGCTCCCAGTCCCTGTCACAGCCATCCCTACACCCCGCACTCTCCCGGCAGCCCACACTCCCTGCACAAAGCCCGAGACACCCGGTAGAAGACACTTGTTCCTGCAAACGCTTCTAAACCAACCTCTAGCAAGTCTTGGCTTCAAAGGCCCCATTTATTCCCTTCTTTTACATGGTCTCCTTGTTTGAAGTGCTTGTCTCCCACAGATCAGAAACCTCTTGCCACATCAGATTTGTTTAGTTTTGTATTTTTTTTTAAACCACTGACATTTATATTTAATGGGTGTGTATTAGATTTTTTTCTTTTAGGGATTGGGAAGTACAGGCCTGAGAAAAGGAGCAAAAGAAAACACTTTCCTTGATGGAGATTGCTTGACAGCAATGTGGATTTATTCTTTGACACAGATTTTTCTTAAGTGGGCTTTACATTTTCTTTCCTTGAGGGGTGATGGAGAAGATCTGAGGCATACAAATGTTCTCTCCCAGTTTACTACAGCTGTAAAAGAGTGGTTAAGACACAGAAGCGTCATCTTGTGAGTGGGAGAGGAGGAGAGCAAGAAGAAAAATTAAGAAGTTTTACATACCACTCCACGCACTTCTGCCATATGAAACCAAAATTATCTATTTTAGGTATTTCTGAGACTTATCTTGGCAGTTTAGATCCTTCAGAGTCTGGATACAGGAAACATTTATTCTCCTGCATTGGAGTTGTTCTGCCTTCTTGATGCAGGTTTTATTTTAAAAGCCTTTTATTGAGTACAGGACAGGAAACGAAATTGTCAAAACTGTTAGACGGACATAAAAACGATCTGCTTCAAACACAACCAGACAACGCTCTTGACTGTGTACAATGTCCACTGCGGTACTGTACTTCTCAGAAGGCAATTAGGGGACTCTTCACACGCTCTGTAAAATGCTACGGAGGTAAAAATCCACGTTTCACCAACAATAGCTTGGATTTCTGCTCAAGCACTGTTCAACCTCTTTGAGGATTATCAAAGATCCAGCACATCTTTTGCAATAACACAGCAGCTTTTCTGAAGTACAGAGCAGCTTTTCTGAAGATTTACATGCAATTCTATTAATGTAACATAAACTTTTCGAAAGCATTCATTTTCAATGCTAGCAATAGATGACAGACTCTTATCAAGTGCTTTAGAAGTTCCCCATACAGGTATAAACCATTGGAAGATCCCACATTCTTGTTAACTTTTGTTTAATTTTACAGTAATGGCTGTTTTTCACTTCTTTTTCTTTGTCAAAGGAAAAAGTTCAGTACAAACCGCCACATTTTTACCTTCAAAATTCTGTGAAGAAATATCCCCTACGAAAAGGGCTGGCAGAGCCCTCAGCAGGGCAAAGGCTCTCAGAGGTCTGCTGCAGTCCCCTGCCCTTGGGTTCAGCTGATGATTTTGCTGCAGATGGGAGGTGCTGGATGGTCACCGTGGAGGGACAGTAACATGGTGGCACTGCCGCGGGGATGGGTTTTGGAAGGGGCACTTTGTTATAAAGCCAAGATCTTCAACCCAGTAGAGTCTTTACAAGTTATAATGAGATGGGGAGCGACCATGAAACCCTCTTGTACCACACAGAGGTTGACCACTTATCTCACTGCAAAGGGCTTAAAAGAGCTGTCGAACTTAAAGAGGAGTTTTCTTTTACAAAAAGAAAAGTACTGCAAACTTGCTGTTGACCAGTTGCTGCCAGCAGTATGCAACCTAGCAGACAGTATCCAAAAACTAAACACACTTAAGATGCCCCTTCCTCCAGTCTCCTCCCCTCCCACTGCTGGCAAAATCAAAAGCTATTAAAAATGGCACAGTGATCAAATGCCCCCTCCCCAGTGCAGCCCACCTGCCTGGCAGTACCGTAAGTGATGGACACTGGACAGTCACATAGATCATCTTAAAATTCACACTTCTCTGTTCATCTTGGTTCTGTCCAGGAAGGTATTTTGGTACAGTGACTGTAGTAACGGAGCCTGAACTGAAACTCAGCTTGCTTCAGTCCTTCCCCACCCTGTCCCATAACTCACCAGTCTGGCCTCTGCCGTCCCTGGCCTCACACCTTCCATGGGAACACTTGGCAGTCACCTGGCCACAAGCACACGCTCCATTCAGGTCCTTCCAGCAGCTCTCCTCCAAGTAATTCCCTGCTCACCACACATCGTCCTCCACCCCCGTGTTGCAAGCTGCTCGGCTATCTCCTTCACAAGACAATAGTTACCTAAACCTAATCCTCACAGACACAACTTACATTTATGGAATTACATGGATGACATCTGAATCAAAGGACTTGGGGAAGAAATGCTTACATTTCAATTATAAGGTCAATTTATTTCTTGAAAAAGTTTATCTTAGAAGTCAGCTGGCTTTGCACAGCGAGCAGCCACGTACCCTGTGCATGACCCAGCATGAATGGGGCAGTGAAGATTTTAGAGCGGGAACGATCCGACCAGAGCACAGCACGCGTGTCCACATACGTTATCTTCCCCAAGTACCACCTTCAAGACCAGATCTCATGATTCAGCACCAGGATACATTCATTTTAAAGGTGGTATTTTTGAAAGGCAGAAAACGCACTGTAGAAAACTTGTTCAAGCTGTGCACTCAGCCTGGGGAAGTGAAGTCCCACCTCATGTAGGGGTGTGGCAGGGCAATTTTATGTAATCTCTCCCCAAAACACATCTTGGACAAATCCCCTGCACATGCATGCACTCGGTCATGCTATCCACATAGGTGTACCCTATTATGGGACTCAAAGATGCAATATATTGCGCTCACAGGACAAATGAACACTTGATAGATAAGTGAAAGTGACTGGAAGCTTTAGGCACAGCACCTAGAAAACACGAAGCCTTTCTCACAGGGATTTCAAGGCAACACTGTAGGGAGGAAGGAATTACTTCAAGATAAAGCATGATTACATATCGTCTCATGAGCTACACCTCACAAGACACATTAGCCATTCTTATCTCCTTTCCACTGTTTTGGTATTTATTGTTTACATAATCAGTAGTGTGTAGCTTCAAGTTATAAGCCATAATTAGTTCTTTCAGTTAAAAATACGCTGACCATTTTCAACTCCTACACAAATAAGGTCAAATAATTAATGAATTCTGGAAATTTAAAGATAGTGGTTAAATTACTCCTTACAAAAGGATGTACTTTGCTAAGATTGCAGGAAAATGGTTTTTCAAGTGAAGCAATGAACATCTGGAGATGTGAGACCGTCAATTTTGGGGTGCATGCTTGAAGATCAGGAAAATGAAAATCAGAAATCAAGGTAATATAGATATGTGAGCAAAGAAGAGTGCAAACAGTGTGGCCAAAGCATTTCATCTCTGCTGTGGAAGCCAGTAAATGCTGCAAGTTATTTGGCCTAGATTTTCCCCCCTGCTGTCGACCCTTTACTTTCAAAAAAAAAAAAAACAACCCGAAACATATTATGGAACAGTAAGGTTGTATAACTCCTCAAAAGGTCACAGAAAAGTCAAATAAAGCACAACCCCAATAAAACAAACCCACTGCTCAGCACAGACTCTCTCCTTCTTTCCAGTCTTCTTTTTAATAGAAGTGATTGTTAACACAAGCTTTTTTTATTCATTTTTAGATTGTGTTATCACAGCTGCACAGCAATTAGTTAATAGCACTTGCTTGGCCACAGCATAAACACTGTCTGCCATTCACCAAGTGTCACAACAGAACCTTACCCTCCAGGGACTGGGGTTTTTTTTTTTTTTTTTTTTTTTTTTTCAAGTTTCACTGTCAATGTGGCTCCGCGGCTCTTGCACGTCAGGAGTTACAACTAGGAAAGCTTTTCTGAGTAACACCCTGGGTGTGACATGCTGGCCCTGTGCTCCATCACACCAAATCACCACTGACAAACCTGCACATCCTGGTTCTTGCAGTTCACAGCCTAGGGGATGGCATCAACCGGAGCGTGGAATTCACCACCACCTCAAGAGCTACAGGTCATCACAGAGTAAGTAAGTGTTTATGTCGATTGTGGATGATACGGCAGGTGACCGGCACGTAACACCTTCCCCGTGTAGTGGCAGGGTAGTGTATCAATCACATCAGACAAAACAGCATGCAATCCTTTCAAATTCATCATCTAACCCAGCAGAAGTTCGTAACGCTGCCTCACAGTGTTGGGATATTCAGCTATTGTGGTACCAGTCCAAGGCCATCACCATCATCCTGGATAACCATCTTTCCAGACCCTTCTAATTATTAGGAGGCTTATTAGCCACATCAGGTTCATCTATGCTAAAACAGCGGGGTTTATAGCAACACTCAAGAGAGCTCCGCGTTTCTGACGAACAATTGGAACCACACACAAAAAAGACTATGAGCAAAACTGATCAATCTTCATGAAGGTGGGGTTAAACTAGTTTTCAATGCCTTTAATAACACTAAGCTACAATAATCTTTTATATATTAGCATTGGCTCACATTTGCAAGATACACTACTTCAGCTACCCATATGGAAATGGCATGCAATGACAGAAGTTAGGCTTAAAGCACCTACGCTCGTATAAACCACACTCAAAATGTAACAATTCCGTCCTCATATATTATCAGAGTAACTCTCGTAAGACTGCATGTGCAATGGTGTTTTGGCCTATGAGGACTTCATGGACTTTTTCCTCACCTATTACTGTGCTTGGACTTTTCCCGGTCTTTTTCCTTGTCCTTCTTGTGCTCTTTATGCCGGTGTTCTCGGTCTTTGTGTTTATCTTTGTGTTTGTGAGAATCTGCAAGCAGAGAGGCAAAAAAAATTAAGAAATGAAGTTGGGAGAAAACTCCACGCCTCCCTCATGAACCTCTGCATTTTTCCCCACCCCATCCCACTATTTTCTGTGATTCAAAATTTGTAACAAAAAAAAATTATCTTTGCTTCAGAGGTCCTAAGTGTATTCATTGTTCCTGCAGCACAAGTTAATTCATCTTGGCAACAGCTGCGTTTATATGGTCTTTAGTTCAATGACCTTTAAATGCTTTACAGATCCTGAAGAAATGCAACTCTTCGTATTAAACAGGTAAGGAAGGCTATAGCGAGTTCAATCTTATTTGGCAGATGGGAAACCTAGCTTCCTATGCCTCTAAGTATTTCATGTCAAATAGATTGTAAGGATACAGGAACAGAGCATAAAGCTGAAATGTTAGGCCTGCTGAATCCTAGAATTTAGACCACTACCTTCCACAGATTTCTAGTCTAGACAATACAGCCCCCACCTCAATTTAAAATCATCTTATTCTTATCCCCGACAGTGCTTGGCAGGACAGGCACACAGAAAGGGAAAGGGGAGTAATGAGGGGAGAGGAAACGAAAAGGTGAAAAGAAACGAGGAGCAGGAATTCTCTCCACATGCTTCTCTTCTGCAGGAGACACTTACCTCCCCCCGATAACAGCCCCACCAAGAAAAACCAAGGTGACAGCCGTAACAAGTATGTGCTGGTGGCAGCCCACCTACACAGGTGAGGACCGGGCCAAATTAAGTGACAGGTCAGAAATGGGAGATGGCACTCAAGTAAATCTACACGAACACAGGAATTTTACTGCTGTCAATTTCTACTCCGAGTGACATTTCCCATCCCCGGTGACAACTGTACTGTATGATAAAGTCCTTTAAAGCACCATGGAGATAGATTCAGCACAGAAAAAGAGCAACATAGTTGAACTGTAAATAAACCCATTTACAAGCATCTTTAGGTCTTTAAATGTTCTTTATAAGTAGATTAAAAAGGAGCTGAGGCAGAACCAGCACCTCAAACTCACCTCAAAAGGCACTATCATTTGCAGTCAAGGTCACTGGAATATGGGGAATAATGTGTGTATGTCCAAAGACACCCCCTACCCCCCCAGCTTTGAGGTCTGGGTTTGTTTGTTGTTTTTTGGGGTGTTTTGTTTTTGTTTTGTTAAACATGCAACTAAAATTAAGTAACCTCCTCAGGATACCTAAAAAGCTATGCTGACTTTGGCAACTGTTTTCAGATGACAGCGCCAGAATTTCCACCAGAGACCTTGGATGTAAGGTATTAATGTTTAATTGTAAAGCTGTTACCGTGCCTCTAAAAGGCTACTATCCCCGCAGTAAGAATGCGAAACTGCAACACCAGGATTTTGTGACTTTCAGAGTCACATGGGAAATGCGTTGCAGAGCCAGGAACAAGCCTCATCCTCCCGACTCCAAGTCTTTCACCACAAATTCATTCTTCTCCTTAACTGACACCAGCTCTTATAACCTCAAAACATTCAACTGGTTTTAGTGGAAACTACCCACAGTCACATTTTCACAGAATATGATTTTAATCGGTTGCTTTCTATAACTTCAGGTATTGTTTTCAGACACCTGCAGTAAGACAACATAAAACAACATATGAACACTGACATTCAAGCCTCCAACTTGCTTTCTACATCTTTCCTCGATCCTCCTGAACGTGGTGACACTTCCTAGTGCTTCGGTGTATACGCTACGTACATTTAAAGCACAAGATTTAGTTTTCTCTATTTTGATATGCAGAAACATGGCAGGTTATGTGGAACATTTGGTGTTACAGCACAAAACACCTAAGAGTTTTCAAGTACCTAAACAGCAAAATCTATTTCACAGCAGGCAGAGCTTTACAGGCATCTCCGGCAACTGCGTGGGGACCGGACACCTACACTCTCTGAACTGCCAAGAAGCAATTTCTCAGAACCTTTCTTCCCACCAGGACAACACACATTTCACTGGCAAAAATGTTTTCACAGTGCATTTCACACTTAGGATTCTTCAGTTTAGCCAGTAGCTGGAAGCTCAGGCTGTTTGCAAACTGCCTGGCTTTTATTCCACAGAGAGTTTACTCACCAATTCCTAAAGCACCAGCTGAAGTGAACAGCCACCTATTTACACTTGATGAATAGCTAAATTGCTAGAAAAACCATCACGATGCTATACATAGAACTATGTACGCTCATTTTATAACATACTCACTTTTCAAGGAGGCACATACCAACATAGAGTCCTTTTTTTTTTTCCTACCAACCAATCGATGGAAAACACGTGCAACTGAGCTCAGTGCTATTCTCTTCAGAGCTTAGAACCACAAGATTATTTTTCACAAAAAAAGTGCAAAACGGAACAGTCGTTTACCTTCATCATTAGATTCCCTTCCAGCTGATTCATGCTTTCCAGATGAAATTAATATTTGCTCTTGAAAAGTAGTTCCAGGGCTATACCCTGGAAATGCCGGAGTCAGACTTCTATTTCCTCAGTCCTCTGCACTGCTTACAATGATTTGGTATTTTCAGACAATTAAAGCCCGGTACAGCAGGAAAAAAAAAGTGCCCGAGCAGTTAAACTAGCTCTGCTTGCCAGTATTTCTCACAGCACTGAGCTTTCCTTTACCATCTACCAAAGGATTTCAGGCAGGAAGGTCGTTCATAGAGGTTTTTGGGCTAAAAGGCAGCCCAAAGGGACTGGGAACGGGAGGTTGTGCGGGTGGTCTTGAAAGCAGAAGGGGAAAACTGGGAGCAGAGCTTTTACCCGAGCGCAGTCAAGGCTGGATAAGTATTCGGCCTCTCACACTGGACAACACTGTCAATTCAGTACTTCCACGGAGGTAAGTGTACCGCCTCCCAGACATGACTCCTAAGGATTAAATTAGTCTGGAATATTTGCCTAGTATTCAGACTCAATGGTGTTGCTTTCTGACACAATGCCATGAGGGAGGTTAAGAATGAAGAACTTCAAAAGAGTTTATTAAATAGTCTTCAGCAGACATATGTATGTCTTCAGAAGGCATTAAAACTCTTGTTCTCTTTTTTTTTTTCCTCTTCAAGGGTGGAGCTGGATGAAGTTCAGCAGACTGGGTCATTAAAAAGGACAGAATTCTTTTTTTGGCCTATCACACAGAAGTGCTTTGTTCCAGATTGGCTTTACCTAGGAGTCCAAGTTGATGGTTATGTGGTGGCTGACATGAAACAAGTTTAGCCATTTCACTCCTGATCATATACTCCTCAGAAATCAATACGGCATCACCTCCGACTGAATTACATAGGCAACAGATGACTGAATTGGGAACAAAACCACCCCACACGGTGCCACCTTGCAGCAAACCTCATCAACACAGAAGCAATCAACAGGAGCGTTCCTCTCTGTAACATGATGACTTCTTTGATATATTTAGCATATTGATTCCTAGAAGAATCTTCCAGCCTCCAGCAACTCTCCCAGCTTGCAGCTGATCAGCAGTTGACTAGGTCCTGCCTCGCGCAAGGTACAGAATGAGGTCAGACATTATCACACATTCAGATTTGTTTCCTGTCTTTTATGCCTTCCATTAAGTATGTCTGCTCCCTCTAACACTAAACAAGGAGATAAATACTATTCCTTCGCCAAGAGCATTAGCAAAAATCCACTCTCTACTGTGAGAAAAGTTCAAACCCCCAAAAGTCCATGTGATATTTAAAATTGAAAAGTCTCCCTCCAGCATCAAGGTTACAGTGGGGACAGGGGTTGTGCTCACCGGGCAAGGATCCATTCCCCCTAAGGCTCTCCCTTCAGTATCCTCTTGCCCAAACAGAGCTTTTTGGCATCTCTTCTGTTCTCGAAAGCGTGATGTCTCTGGCACTGGATCTCTGTCTGTTAATGCTGAGCCTGCTATGTCTCCAAAGGATTACTGCAGTCCCTGTACTATCCCTGCCATTCCCCCCGTACCTCCAACAATCACGAGCAGCTCTGCATTTTTGTACATTGATTCATCTCTCAACTCTGTTTAATTACAAGGATGCCTGACTTAAGGATGGGAAGTTCTAAGCACTTTTGGTCTGTGGCTGTTTTGTTCCCCCCCCGCCTTCACTCCACCACTAAGTCTCTGGGGAAAGGCTGAGTCATAACCCTATTTGCAATACTTGTATACACGTACTACTGGAACAGTGCAGTTTTACTCTTTCTCCAGGAACAGAGCTGTAAAAGGTTAGGCATCTCGAACAAGAGGGTGACAGGAACAGGGATGGAGTAAAAGAAAGCCCTCCTCCAGCAGGCAGTTGCCACCTGGAGAGGCTGAATGGCAACAGATGGCAAAGGCAAGCAGCCTCCGTAACAAGAACAACCCCTGGATTAATATATTAGTCCAGGGACAAAACAGTTATGTGGGATTATACTGTTTCAATTCATGAGACAAATTCATTTGCCTTTAAAACGCTATGAACGTCCTTCTTCGCACCCCACCCCTCCCCAGAAAGATTACTTCCATAGCACAATCAAGGGAAGCAGGCCTACTTCCGACATTAATAGTTCAGCTTTGACGGTAACTTTTCTAATAAAATCCTGAAGTCACAGAGAGGGACATAAATTCCAGTATGCCCAATGAGCATAGCTATCAATACGATTTGGGAGCGCATCACTGGCACACGATACAGAATGCTACGGATGCCATTTTATCCCATTCGCACCGCTTGCTTTTATCCCACTTCCATTTTATCCCTTTTTCATAATTTTGCATTAGAATCTCTCTTTTTTCCCCCCCTCTTTTTTTTTTTTTTTTTAAGAAATTAGAAAAAAAAAAAAAGATGTGAGCAACAATCTGGTCCTTTTCATTTCTCCTACATTAAGTGAGATAGCTGGCAAATTGACACCTGGTAACCCCAATTTCTGGTCAACAGTAGCTCTTCCAGATAAATCTATTAGCCTTCCATATTTGCTGTCTTTCGGTTCACCTTCTTTTAAGTTTTTGTGGGCACAATTTAAATACCTCATTAACCTGCTTACAGAAAGGTTTCTGCCAGATGTCTTTGTTCTTTTGAAATGTTTTACCAGGTTCTGGGGATAAGGACTTTTCCTATTTTCCTTCTGGTTCCAGCAACGCCCCAATTGCTTTTCAGGCATTTTCTAGGCATTAGACAGCCTAGAAATAACTGGTACATATGCTATTTTATCCGTTCAAAGCCTCATCTCAAGGCCTCTCTACACTCTGACATCCAGAAAGGCAATTCACGCTTACTTGATTCTTGGGTCTCAAATCTGTGCCCAAATCTGAAGACGCAGCATGAAAAATTCATCACATTACATACTAAGAAAAACATTTTTAACTTCTTGTTCCTCCAGTAACACTTCTGCTTCAGATGAATGGCTGAAATTTCTGCTCCAGTTTAAGTCCAGCGCCTCAGTATTAGTTATTTGTTACACGAAAAGCATACAAGCTCTCAAACTCTTTTAGGATCGTTCGTCTGTAGAATACAGTGCGCTCTCTATTACCAGTACATTCAGCCATCTCGAACCTGAAGCACCAGCAAGAAGCCCTTTGCTATCCCCACAGAGGACATGTGTGATGAAACCAGTGGAGTCTTGTCAGCCTCTCCTCTGGAGAGAAGAGGAAAGTCTTAAAAAAAAGACTTCTCCAGTTCCACTGCTAAATTATGCAGCTGAAAGGGAGGTAATTCAGTAATAGTGGATTAGGTTCAAAAGCTGGTCAAATTCAAATACTTCTCGTGAGCCTTCCTGTCACTTGAGGAATGGTTAGTCCCTTCGCAGCTGAAAACACCACCTCCATGTCAGACCATTAACTCCACAACTGAAGCCTTTTTACTGTTTAGGCTCATTTCCTTCTCACCTGTTGTGATGCAAAAGTAAGCAAAGCAAAAAGAGTCTGTATGACCTAAATGAAACAATTTTACTGATTTTTCTCCTCCCCCACAGGCTCTCCTCAAAAGCAGTCATCTTAAAACTGCAGATTATCAGAAAAAGACCTCTCACTTTCAAGTTACTCCAGTTTTATTATTTGTTACCATTTATTTTGCCAAATTCTATTACTTTTAGAGTTTTAATTTCTTTTATGTTGGGTATAAAAAGACTACTATTAAAGTTACGAAGGTTCAGTTGCTGAAGTGATGCCAAGAAGGGTTATGAGTGTTCAAATATGTGAATGTAGTTCCAGGTGTCTAAAATACTCTTCATATTCCTGGCACAGAACGTGTACTTTTGCCTTAGGCATCTGATCAAAATGGCTTAGTGTTGCACTAACTTTTACAATGTACAGATTATATCAGCAAGTAGAAAGACTGTAACACTTAGTCATTATCCAAGAACTTTAACATGAATAGTGCCGGGGTTAGCAGATTACCTAAATAGGCAACAGTAATCCCACACGTAGAGGTTACCCGGGGAGGTTCTGGTCAATTTATAAACTGTTCACCTGAGAAAGCAACCACTGTGTGGGGATGAAAAGGCCCATTTGCAAACCCCATACTGCTCAGAAGAGCAACAACATGGAGAAAGTGGCACAGTCTGAAGCACAGGGAACCAGAATCCTCACTGTTAGACAGGTTCTGACTTTGGACTAGTCATCCGACTTTATGTGTTTTGATTTAACAATTTTAAAGGCAGGTACAATAATAATCCCACCTAACCAGTCTGGAAGAGGTTTAAACTTTTCTAAAATATTTGTATTCCAGTTGGAGGAAGTCACAGTATGATCATGAGCCAGCAATTGATTACACAGTGTTTCTAGAGTTTGTTTAAATGGATTGCCATCACTGTAGCCCAAAAAAGGGGGAGAAAAAGCTACTGGACTGAAAATGGAACTGTATCCAGGTATCGGAGACAACACCTTTCCCAATCATGCAGGGTAGACTGAAAAAAAACCAGAACTGTAGCTATGACAGATACATAAACTGGAAAACATCTATATGCAGCCAGAAGTGTCAAAAGCAGAAAAAACATACCCAGGAGGCATGGTTCAGAGAGAGATGACGGTATTGCGGATGAGACTCTGGAGCAGAAAACCATAATCTAAAATAAACTTCCCATGTGAAACTGGATATGTCATTTACTGGCCTAATGGCCCTATTTACACAACTACAGAACACACAGAAAACATTTACCCTGGAAAGGTATTGCAGGTCTGTTTGCTGTGCTGTTTTATTTCTCCAACAGCTGACTGCAAATCATTTGGAATCCTGAAATGGGAGCGACTGAAACACCGAGACCGCAATTTGACTCCCCCATAACCTAAGCATGAAATTAAATAAAAGAAGTGGGACCTGGCTTTTCCGTAGGTGTCAAGAAAGGAAAGCAACTACAATGATACTGAAACAAGACTGCTGGGCATCTGCTTCCTCATTCAGAGTGCCTTAATGGCACATACTTAACAGCACAGATACACCTTTCAAAAGCAACTTCACACGCAAGGCTTTACTACTGTCAAAAGACATCTCCAGCATCAACATCACTACAGAAAGCTATTTCTAAATCCTTAAAATCCTTCTTGAAATCAAATTCAAATGCAGTGCAATTACTGTGCTACCACAAACTTATTTCATTTCACTTCAGATGCACCAGTTCAAGGAGGCTGACGCAACCATGCCCACTGTTTCCCTCCATAAATCAGAATAAAATCTGAGTTTTATAGTTTACTGCAAAACAACTGAATTAATTTTGACTAAGCACAAAGAGAACACATGAAGCAGCTCTTGGCTGCGAAGCTTTGACCTTCAGTCATTCATTTTCCAATCATACAAGGGAAGTAATAGAAAAAAAAACGTGTGAAAGCATCATGAAAAGGAAACTTGGAAAAGTATAGCAGAATAGCCGAACAGTTTATCCTTTCTAAGGCAGGAACTTTATTACTAAAAGTAAGACTCCACCGGAGTGCATTCGTCCTTTTTCTAAGGGTTCAAATGAAGAAATATATCATCACTGAATAGATTTGAGTCAACCTATTTTCCAGGCTATAGTTACTCCAACACAAAACTACTCCCGGGCTGAGCCAGAACGGACCACATGGTATCCAATTCTGCCAAAGCCTGAAAACTTAATACTTTTGGTAGAAATAGAGTAAAACCAATGACCTTGCAACCCCTCTCCACACTTCAGCAGTTACTTGAGGCAAAAGATTCTACAGGGACATTTTGTCTTTTATTATGTCTTTTTCCTTAAAAGGACTGTGCTGGGAAACTTGGCTTCAGAACAAGACAGACCCCTTAGACACCGCATTCTTCATTAGTCTTGTCATTCGAAGGCCCTGTATTCCTTGCTGTTGAACAGAGGGAAAGGAAGAAACCTGTGGAAAGACTTGGTGATGAATCTTAACAGGGGAATATAGATAGATAGACAGATAAAGAATTGTCTCCAGCCATTCCCCGTCCTTTAGAATACCCCCTACCAACTTCTTGAGAAGTTCCACTTACTCTCCAGCAAAGTTTCATTATGCAAGCAAGGATCTTACACAGCTTTTTAAAAACACAAAGTTTGCAAAAGAAGATACACGCACCTTCTGCTCCACCGAAACCCTGGGGCAACTTCAATCTAAGGAAGAGAGGTAAACAATGTGACACAACTGCTAACAACGAGAGAGCACAATGGGCACAGGACCAAGTCTGCAAGCTGAGCTGTACACTCATTTATCCGTCGTAAACATTAAAAGCTTATCATGGATAGGTTAAGGAGGCCAGGCAAAAACCACAGAGTGATCACTCCTATCTTGTATAACTGAAGCCTCTGGGACACAAAGTTATCCTGAAGCAAATGTCATCGCTGGCATGTCATCAATCTAAACCAACCTGCAGAAGCTGGGTAGGTAAGCAAGACGTGCTGCGAGAGCCTGTTCAGAAAGAGAGGGTCAGATACGCTCTTTAGTGCATGTGTTCTGAGCCCTTCGGATTTTTTTCAGCCGCACTGGATTAATTGTTTATTTTCTGTGCATCTCATTTTTTTTTTCACCTGCTGGGGAGGTACCTAATACTCTGTGGGTAATTAGTGCTTAAGTTATTGAGATAGCTATGTGGTATATAAAGGGATGCTGACCTTAAGAAACTGCTATGCTTCAAGCATTTTGCGGCAAAACAACTAACAGTGTTGACAGCAGCAGCAAGTTTAATGACCTGTCAGTGCCTTACACATGGCCTCTTCTGAAAGAGGTGGCACGTTCACGTGCGCCTATTCCACAGCAGATCTTAGTTGCTGCGTAACAAATGCATAAAATCACTGCAAGTAGAATTGCAGTAGACGATATTCAAAGGACAAGGCTGAGGAAGCCTTATAAAGCATGAAAATGCATCTTTGATCCGTACAGAAAGGCTAAATTAATAGCTGCTTCTTACACATGCCAACAGGCTTCCAACCAAGAGGCAACAATGAAGTTTCAATCCATTATTTGCATTCAAAAACAAAAAAGTTAAATGTGAACAGAAACATGTGTTTCCAGGGATTCCCAAGATGTAAAACATTCTCCTGTAATTATACAAATAAGAGTTAGAGACTGAAACCCATTAGTATGTTTCCACTAACAAAGCATAATAAAACAGAACAGCAAGTTAAAACTTCAGGGAAATGATCAGCATCAGCGTACAGTTTAAAACGTTGCTGTGCTGGCATGGAAGAGAGGAAAGTCCAGAGTCGTCCTTAAGGAAACGAGATAAAAGCAACCTCATTCTTGTCCCTAGTGATATTTATTTTTAAAAATTTATTCACTCTTCTGTGAGAAGTACTTACTTTCCATAGCCGCCTCCATTCAGAATTTGAACACCTTGCACGCTAACACTCTTCCTTTCCCTTACTGGAGTAGAAATAGTTTCAGCAATTTTTTCCTGTTGCTTTAGAAGTCTACACCCACGTGAACAAACAAAGTTATGCACTGCATGTACATATTTAAAGAATTAGTAAAACTGAAGATACGCTTTTGCCTCAACTTTCAAAAGCCACGGTCCATCACATCTCTGCACATCAGGAGGCCAGGATGGGGCCGACAGCAGGATTTAGGGAAAAATCTACACAGTGAGCAATGTGGGCTTCAGAAAAGCTCCAGGACACTCTAGAAATAAAGCCGGGTTGGAAGTATGTGCAAGTTTACATGGTATATGCCCACTTCACTCCTAGCTGTTGTCACATCCAACCACCTTGCTTCAGTAAGCACCCATTCCTCCTTCTCCCACCTCAAACAAGCCCAGAATTACTTGCCCCAGCCAGTGAAAGGGTCCGATGAGATAGAAAAGGGGAAAGCTTGGCAACTGTAGCAACCAATGACCCTTTTTAAAGCCAATTCTGTCTGTATCTGAATATCACAACCAGATCCAAAATGCAAAAGGTAAGAGCAAACAAAGAACAGCCACATGCTTGAGCTTCATTACCTCTCTGGTTTCAAAAGCCTTACATTAATTGCAAATAAATCTGTATTCCAATTTGCTAACACACATATATACAGGACTGAGACCCTGGAGGACTCAGGGGTATATAAAGTAAATGTTGCTGATGGGAAACAGTTGGTACCAATCAGCTCAGGGGGGAAAAAAACAAAATTTGCATAAAAAAGTAGTTAGAGGTAGGTTCCCTGTGGATTTCTTTTAGAGCCACTAACACCGAACAATTTTTACTAGAGCATCTAATCTCAGGCTTTTCCAAATTCACACCCGTTTCCTCCCCATTGTGCGAAATGCAGTTAACATAACGGGCACAGCAGGAAGGACGGACTCACTGAGAAAGCCTGGACAATTGCTCACAAACCAGTCTAGCACCCAGGAATGCAAACCTAGTTTAAAATTATGAAAGAAGGTGAAATTCAAGGGCATTCAAGGAAGTAAGGCAAAGGGGACTAATCCCATTTTCAGAGTTCGAAAGCAACAAACCTTTAGCACAGATCCAAGGCTTAGCAGAGAAACTGTCACCCGGTGCTGTCACACATAATATTCTCTGGGGAAGAGACAAAGAGAGGAATGGACGCACCCCACCAGAGATGGAGACAAAAAGAAGTGTCCAGGGTCACCGGCGAGACGCTCAGGAGCAGAACCAGAGGCACTCCTGCCTCTGCTCACCTTCTGCCCTGGTTCTCCGAAGTGCTTGCTACAGCGGAGCAATTGCAACTTCTCCAGTCGTGTTTAGACTTCTGCACTATCAGGGACTGCTGAAGATAACCTATCCCTTACTTCAACACTGTCTAAACCAAAACGGTTCAAATAACCCTCATTTTCCTGGTGTGCAGGAATCCTTCTGCTTAAGGAGTTCTCGGCTAGCAATTCAAGCTGCAGAATTTTGGGGATAACACACTACTCTTCAGCAATCCCCTCCCATGAGGGATGCGCAAGCCAGGGTGGATCAAAACACTCGCTGCTGCTCAGCCACCGAGCACAGTTACACACAAAGACACTTTTCCTCTTTGGCTGCTTCACAGCTCGGAGAACCCCAGCTTATGCTCACCTGTAGGATAAGAATTGAGCCTAGACCTTATTGCGAGGGGTGCAGTGACCGCTCCTGCCTGCATCGCCGTCACAGGCAGCTGGGCTGAATCATCATCTTTGACAAAGAATTGCCCGGGGAACAGCTTTGAGAGTTACTTCAGCAGACTGGGTCAAGAGCAAAGAAAATCCTTTGGTGCAATCTGTGACAAATTCACACTGCAGGCAGAGAACTTCATGTACTGTACTCCATCCGTAGACTAAGTCAGTGCCCCTAGCAGAAGGTTTTTCCACCTCCAACTGCTCTTTATACCATCACTAGAAAGGTGCAAACAACACAATTTGTGATGCAAAGCCAACAGCTGCTTACTGCATGCAAACTTTCAAGACAGGTGAATCAGGAGAAAACAGGGGCAAACAACAATAATTCCAGTCCTTAGAGAAGATAATAAAAATTCCAGCTACATTAAAAAAATAAAGAGATTGATATTATTTAGGGGCACAAGAAGAAGATTATAAAAACTTTACTAGCCAACAGGAAAACTGCTGTGTTGTCAGGAATAATTACACTGCAATGATGTCAACTAGAAAAATATTTTCACCTCCTGGCTGTGTAAGTCACTAGCGTTTTTGGATTCACTAAAAAGAATAAGTTTGTAAAGACTCCCTGAAATCCTGACGCTTCCTCAGCGCAGGAGCGACATCTCAACAGTAGCTCACACACAGCCCGTATTCGCACCAACAACACATGAGGACAGGGCATGTTTGACTATCCTGGGTTTGACCCACAACAAGGGCTTCTCCCCCCAAGCAAAAATTTTACAAAAGATCAAAAGGGAAAAAAAAAAAAAAAAAAAAAGGCAGTTGCAAGGAAATGCTTCTCCTGCAGCAGTCAATGACCGGCCTCCTGTCAGCAGTCAGGATCACACACAGTTTATACACATGGGAGCGGTGCAAGCTGTGCTCAGCATCCTCGGAGGAGAGGCTCTAATGGCATTTGTTCAAAGCCTTTTATTAACCATCCCTTGACACCACAACGTGGCTTTGGCCAGCGCTGGTCTCCCGCTTGCTGTAGGGAGGAATGACTTTAAGAGGCAGCAGCCTTGGGAACAACATAAGGCCCCTGCAGTCCTCAGTATTAGAGTATAAATTGAGTTTGCAAGACAGAAGAGTGGTTGGTACAAGCTTCATATCACCGCTGCCAAGCAATACCACTGTTTTAGGCGCTAGAGTTAGATGATTCTCCTACTACTTAATATCATGCCTCATAAGCTGAGCTGATGGCAGAAGCATGGCCAAAGTCTTATAAAAAGTTTGTTTCAGAAGACCAGGCACTTATATTCCTCACTGCAGGAGCAACTCCCACGCTGATTATAGATGGTGTGGTTGCTTGGGTTTTGTTTTTTTTTTTCCCTTTCTACAATCATTTCATTCGAGTACAGGGCTGCACTGGATGGATACAGCCCGATTTCACCTCTGTTCCCATTGTGCACGAGTTAAGCGATCACTCACCCATGCCAGGCTGATTTCAACGGCTGTCTGCAGGCATCTTATCACCAGAGTCGGCTTTGCCTCAAGTCCCACTCTCAAGACAAGGGAGGGAATGCAATTCCCCTGCCTTAAGGGGACACTACTACTATTAGCATGCAAGAGGAAACCTGATTCCAGCTAAAATACACAAGAAAGCGAACAAAAGGTAAACATTTAGTGACAGTTGAGATTTGTGCACTTCCAACCTGTACTACTGAGTCTTCTGAAAGGAAGGGATAGAGAACAGAGAAAGAAGCATCACCACAGGGGTGTAGGTTACGGTAGCTTTAAAAGTGACTTTAAAATAAGGCTATGATTGCAATACCTAAATGACTACTAAGTACAGCTCCTAGGTATGGTGCACCAAATTCCACTGGAAGTCTTCAATTTACATCAATAGAAACAAAATGTTACTTTAAATCATTGATTTTAATCTCATGCATCTGTAATCTGTTTATTTTGTTAAATCCAGGTCAGGTCTCACTAGCTGGCAACTGTTAAAACACACTGATACAGATACCTGAATATAAAATGTAACCCGTTAATACAGGATAACATGCTGTGGTTACTTTATTGTGCATAATACTACTAACTTTGCAATTAAAAAAGCTCCACACAATGTGGAGGCTTTTTGTTGGGTTATTTTTTGTGGTGTTGTTGGGTTTTTTTTAACTAATGGCTTGCATCTTTGGATGCAAATCAGAATTTTATTAAATGCACAGCCAATATTTTCAGATTCCACCTTATGCAAAACTCCCATCTGCCTTGAATGAGACTTATGAAGGGGAAAACAACATTTACTTAATTTGTTTCACATCTAAAGTCTACTGAGAGAAAGCAAGCATAATCCTTGAAAATTTAACTGAACCATTTGCTTTTCGTTACCTCTTTCCTCAGTTTTAAGAGTAGTCTATAGTAGTCCCCATGCAGAAATAACTTGGTGTGAAAAGTTAGCTTTCTTTTTTCAGCTTTCAAATGGCTTCCACTATCACAGTCACCACATGAGCTGTTTAAACTGAAGGAAATATGCTGCAGGTGCAGAGTCATCAAAAGTTCTGTTTATCACTGCACTTCAAACTCCAAGTGCTTTAACAAATTACTTCCATCATATCAGAGGTTCTGCTTTGCAACTACTGCAACATGATCACACTCTCTACTTTTCAAGTTTTCTGAACACGAAACCTAACATTATTTAAATATTTTAGGAGGCTGGTTCGTCAGAGGGTTAGAAACATGCTCAAAGAAAAAAAAAAAAAAGCACTACAGAAGCACCCATAGGAATTCAAGACTTTGTTATTCCTCTCTAATATATCCCAAAATGAGAAAAACAAGTTATACAGCTTATTTTCAGGAGTATTCCAAAGGAAAAACTAAGAAATAATTCTCTCCACTTGATTATCTGACAACAGAAATAGGCAAAGGAAGCAAGAGGAACATCTAAGACTATTTACAATCTGATAATTTATTCCTGAATGATTCAACTGTAAGGCTAGAAAAATCTATTTTTAAAAGTTTCTTGGCTGCCAGTTTTATATACGTTGAGACAAATTTTTTTAAAAGGTTATTATAATTCTCACTAGAGTCAAAATTAAATCAATACATCTGTTAAAATTTATTATGAATTCTACATGAAGGAGCAATACCACCTTGAAAGCTGGAGCCACTTCAGCTGATTCAGGAGTTTGCTCCTACACAAAGAGCCCAGAGCAGCAGCTGTACTGTCCCCTCCTCTCCTCCTCCTCCAAGCATTTCAAGCCTGTGCCAGGTAAAACTACTTTTGGGAGTGAAAGCACCATCCAGGTACCCAGCAGCAGAAATCCACGCTCACACTCTTTAGCGTAAGTTCTGCTTTACCCAAAAGAGCACAGCAGCCCCAGTGGTTTCTGAAACCACAATGCCTCCATACATTTAACCTGAGTTTGCATGCATTTCAGTGACGCTATTATGCAAGTTTTGAAGTGCACCAATTTATTTTTGAACTTGGATCTGTTTTACAACTGGCGATTATCTTACTTCCTGTACTCCAGTCCCTAGCAGGCCAGAAAAAAACTTCCTCTTTTTCCAGTGATCGCCACTACAACCAGTGATCACCTTTTACATGCTACCATCAGATGTAAAAAGGCACCAATACTGAAACACCGGAGCCTTATGCTTTTGTTACATTGCAGTAGTACTGAGTAAAGCCTGTAAGTGGGAAGATATGTGACGAGTAGCCCCAATACCATAAGAAAGAATTAATATGAATTACATGAGATACTTAACTCCTCATGCCATCTCCAAAACTAAGAAGCTGCACGGACAGACCAAGGTACTCCTGGAGCAAGAGGTACAATAAAATTGAAAGTTAAGTAACACAGCTTGTAACAGTAAGGTTTCTCTTCTAGTGGTGGCATACTAAACACCCCAAATTTCTTGGAGACCATACAAGTTCAACCTGGTTTCCTAAGGACATTTCGTTGCATCTCTAAGAGGTGAAACAGCTCAGTAGTCTCTGCTCAAGAACGGATCTACAACCAGAAAAACAGTTCAACATAGGTTTTCACAATAAGATCTTTAAAGTACCAGTTACATTGAGAATAAAGCATAAAACAAGATACTTTCTGCCACTACAGTCTCTGTCAAGTACTGGAATCCTGTCTGCTAGCGCTGTACAGTAAGAGCTCCTCTGATACAGAAACTGCAATTTATTTTTTTTTAATATTTTTTTTTAAGTGAAAGCAATAACCACAGAGAAACAAAACAAGGAGACAATTTGCTAATACCAAGCATCACATTCTCAGAAAAATCTAACTTTGCTACAGTTTAAAGTGTGCAGTTAACCTCAATTCAAGCATTTGTTTCATGACGGAGTGCATCAGAAGTTGCTTTATGAACTACGTGCACATCTGGCACAAAAGAGGAATTCCAGTTTGATTAAGCAGAAGAGAAAACTGTGGTGACCTACAGGGAAGAAGCATCATCTGACTCTTGGTGTACAAAGAAGCCTGACAACATATTTCTGTACTGATACCTTTTTGGAGTACCAATCTCCTCAAGTAATTTGATCCGAGTTTAATTCTGTATGTAAAGAAACCCATTTGGATCACAGGATTTGGGAAATCACATGCTTGTAGTTAGCTAAGTGCTAACCACACTGCCTAATAATATAACATATGGATACCTGGCAGTGATGGGGAGGAAAGAGTTAAGATTTAAGAACTAGCTTACAAGATGAAGAACTGAGCAACTGTCACTGACACTTGCTGGCCAAATGACACTGGCTTCAGAACATGGAAATAACGGACTTACGAGAAACCTAGAAATGGCACAAATTTGTTTTATGGATGCTTAGAAGAAAGCCCTTCTGAATACCACATCTTGTCTGAAATGAAAGTGAGTGGAAAACTGAACTTTCCAGTCTCTGAAGCAACCATGATAAAAATCAACATTATACTTGTTTGTAGTCCATGTACTACAATGTTGTTTTAAATACTTTTTTTCAGTACCGGGGGAAGACAAGTGAAGTAAGGGCTTCTTTGACTCAGTTCTCTTAGAGAGCTAATTGATAAAGACTAATTCCAGAGCTCTGCTGAGATTAAACTGTTAATACACATAAAAAGACCCTATAAAAACTCAGCTCAGAAAAAATAATAATAAATAAATCAAACAGCATATTTATTTCAGCTCCATTCAAAAAGTAAATATTTGCCATGTACAAGTCAGTAGACTTCTTCCCTAGGACTTCTCTATAAAAACTAAACTGAGAAGCGTTCCTTTCCCCAGCTCAACGGCCCTCCCAAAACACAAACACACTGATGTTATGCAAAAAGGACTCCTTGAACTCCATGCTAATGAGTTCCCTTTGGGATTTAAGGTTTCTTAGTCTGGATCAGAGTCTGAGCATGAGGCTCCTGTGCCTGGATGGATGGGTGGCTTATTTACAGAAAGGGAAAAAAGGCACAAGAACTTAAATTAAAAACAAAGTAATTCTGCCGTTAATAAATGAGGCTCACATCTGTTTTGAGCACTGTTTCATGTTCTTGTGAAATACAGCTACAGGGGACTTATTTCATAAAACAATGCTCTACAGCTTCATTCTCAATAAAGGAATCCGTTTAAAAATACACACTTTAACTTCAGTACACAAAGACTTAGTAAATCTCCTGATCCTTTGGAAATGGCTGAGGTACTTAATGCCTTCTTTGCCTCAGTCTTTAATAGTTGTCCTCTGGGTCCCCAGCCCCCTGAGCTGGACGACAGGGAGAAGAACGAACTCCCCCATAATTCAAGGGGAAACGGTTAGCGAGCTGCTGCACCACTTAAGACACACACAATCTATGGGGCAGGATGGGATCCACCCCAAGGGTCCTGAGGGAGCTGGCAGAAGTGCTCACCAAGCCACCTTCCATCATTTATCAGCAGTCCCACGTAGCACGTACAGGACAACCAGGGGATCAGGCACAGTGAGCGTGGGTTTATGAAAGGCAGGTCTGGCTTGACAAACCTGATCGCCTTCTATGACAAAGTGACCTGCTTAGTGGACAAGGGAAAGGCTGCAGATGTTGTCTACCTAAACTTTAGGAAAGCTTTTGACACCATTTCCCACAGCAATTCTCCCAGAGACGCTGGCTGCTCACGGCTTGCGTGGGTGTGCTGGCTAAAAAATTGGCTGGATGGCTGGGCGCGGAGAGTGGTGGTGAATGAAGTTAAATCCAGTAGGTGGCCAGTCACAAGTGGTGTTCCCCAGAGCTCAGTATTGGGGTCAGTTCTTTTTAATATCTTTATCAATGATCTGGACGAGGGGATTGAGTGCACCCCCTCACTAAGTTTGCAGACAACACCGACGTGGGCAGGAGTGCAGGACTGCTTTGCAGAGGGATCTGGACAGGCTGGATTGACAGGCCGAGGCCAACGGTATGAGGTTCAACGAGGCCAAGTGCCGGGTTCTGCACTTGGGTCACAAGAACCCCATGAACGCTACAGGCTTGGGGAGGTGTGGTGGGAAAGCTGCCCGGCGGGGAAAAGGACCTGGGGGTGCTGGTCGACAGCTGGCTGAATATGAGCCAGCAGGGTGCCCAGATGGCCAAGAGGATCAACAGCATCCCGGCCTGTGTCAGGAACAGCGTGGCCAGCAGGACTAGGGAAGTGATCGTCCCCCTGTACTCAGCACTGGTGAGGCACCACCTCAAGTGCTGTGTCCAGTTTTGGGCCCCTCATCACAGAAAAGACATTGAGGTGCTGGAGCGTGTCCAGAGAAGGGCAACGGAGCTGTGAGGGGTCTGGAGCACAAGCCTCATGAGGAGCGGCTGAGGGGGTTCAGCCTGCAGAAGAGGAGGCTGAGGGGAGACCTTCTCGCTCTCTACAACTCCCTGAAAGGGGGGTGTAGCCGGGGGGGGTCGGTCTCTTCTCCCAAGTAACAGGCGATAGGACAAGAGGAAATGGCCTCAAGTTGCACCAGGGGAGGTTTAGATTGGATATTAGGAAAAATTTCTTCACTGAAAGGGTTATCAAGCATTGTAACAGGCTGCCCAGGGAAGTAGTTGGGTCGCCATCCCTGTAGGTATTTAAAAGACATGTAGATGACGGTTTAGTGGTAACTTGTCAGCGCTAGGTTAATGGCCAGACTTGATGATCTTAAAGGTCTCTTCCAACCAAAATAATTCTATGATTCTACTGTGGCCAGGGCATTAGTATTGTTTCTCATTCTAAACAAGCACACTGATGAGCTATGGGCAAAGCCCATGCACAGATCGGTTCCTAGGAGTTCCAACCCACCTTCTGAAGTAGCCATCCCTGCTGTCAACACCAAATGTAGCCTGTTTGCTAAACTGCACACAGACCAGTTTCAGTTGGTGTGCAAAGACCGCACCAGCAGCTTTGGGGAAAAATAATAATAATAAAAAAATAATCTATCAGATTCCTGAAAGAGGCAAATATCATACCAGATGAGTGCTGTAAGAGAGGCCTTCTCATGAAAACAGAGAAAGACAGAATATTTTAACTCAGACTATGGTTCGACAATAAATTCACTTTTTCCTCTACACAGATGAGTTGACGCTTTGACAGTGATGGGTAGCAAAACCATAAACTGAAGATTATGCATCACTGGACAAGAGTCTCAACAACAGGGCTGGACAGGAGGGAAGGGGCAAACATGTTAGACACAGAAGGCAATGCTTGAAAAAGCTGAAGAATGACAGCTTTACAACTTCCACTTATGAAATAAAATTGATGAGTCCATCAGTTTCTAAGTGCTCCTGCCTTTTGCCTAAGAGTCAATTTAAGAAGTAAATTACCAGGATTGTCAACTTATTGCTAGCTGCAGTCTCCATCCACTGCAAGACAAGCTACGGACTGGGGCAAACAAAAACTACACTGTGCTAGGCTCTCCCAAGAACACAGGCTGCCAACTGCAGAAGCCAAGTGTAGAACATCAAGTGACAAGCTGTACTTTCCTCTTCATATCTAGATGATTAGAACAGTCTAAAACCTAGAAAGAAGCTTCCTTTAAATACAAGTGATGCTGAATAAGCCTATTTGATGACAAAAGAAAATATTGTTTTTGACAGCTACCGAACTCCAGAGAGCAGCATATTTTAAATTAGAAGGCTGTACCTACTCATAAAAACAGGTATTTCAAGGACAGCTTGCTTGTGCTTCCCTAATGAAGTGCAGGTGACATACACAGCTATGATATTATGACTCAGGCAAGATGCTAGCTCCTCTGAGAGGCTTCCTGGTTTTGGAGTAAGAATAACACAGGAAAGCGTAAGAAAGCAAAAGTCAAAAAGGCTCTTGAAAAAAAGCATGTTATCCACATTCATGTCCAAAGGTATCCTCAACAGCTGGAGTGATGTTCCGAATTGCTGGAACAAGACGAAGTAACCCAAACACCTACACAGCTTCAGCACGACAACTTGCAAATATCAGAGTTAACAGCACTGATATCTTGACTCGGATTTGTGCCAGTGTTTGTTTACTAAAAAGATGGATCAAGATGACACATATAACAGAATTGGGCAACACTGCAGAAGTCAATCAACGTCACTGTTAAAAGTTCATCTCTTGCATTGTACTGTGCTCACATGAACCTACTGCCTCGGATCTGGCAATTTACACTTGGGTACTGGAACACAATTTGCACCTTTTTCTACTGCCAGAAAGCACTCAAGACTTTTTATCTCTGAGGTGTACTGTTACCAAACTGAAGGAACCTGACCTTCAGTCAAAAGCAATGCTAAAAACTAAGCGTCAGGGGACGAAAACAGTAAGAAAAGCTTCGTCTGATCCACACATAAAGGGGTTTCCTGCACACAAGCAGCATTACAACAGATACAGCGCATTTTAACAGTCTCAATGACATTCTCGGTCCTCAAAAGAAGAGCATGCAGCCTTTTATCCCCCATCTGGTGGTCGTTAACTCTAGAGCACAAACCTCAGAGTACGTCACTAGTACTACTCCATCCCTCCATTTTGTACACGCTGCTTGTGTTGCAATGAATCATACCCTCACACGGATCTCCAAAGAGCTCCTGCTTCCAGTTTCTCAAAAGGCTGGATTGAAATGGAGAGGGCCCGTCTAACTCGTAAGTGTACCTTCTTAGGCAAGTTAAAACTGCTACCTGCCCATCCTAGCTGTTTTATCTCTCCAATAATTGATCTTACTCACACACTTGCTAGCATTCACAAACTGGCAGAAGACCTAATACGCTCTTCTTATTGCTCAAGGCGCAATTAGGAGACACTCACATCAAGGTGGCACGTATGGTGCAAGAGACTAACCTGCAAAGTACTTGATACTGGAACAGCGCGCACAGACCAGGAAACCACTGCTCTCTCTCCTGTAAATCCAGTGATTTCGTTAATTGCGAAACCCACCACGCAACATTTTCGTATTTGTGAAATAATTTAGTACCACAGAAAAAAATGCACGCTTTAGCTCGAGATGAGTTCTGCATTTAAGAAAAAAATTACAACATACGCTAAAACTGCAGAAGCTCCTTTTTTTTTTTTTTTGTACTAGCCACCTCAGTCTTCAGCTGGAGAAAGAATTAAAAATCAAAAACAAAAAGTTCAACTGGAATTGGATCTTAGTCCCAGTCAGACAGCTTTGTATCTATTTCTGTGCTGGAAGAAATCACTCCCACTCTGTTCTTGTTTCTCCACCTCTGAGAAGAGCATACTACTCCCTCTTTTCCCACTGTGTTGCCTATTTAAACAGTATGGCCTTAGGACAGGATAACAATGTATAGTACAAAGGACCTTAATCCCAGGCATAGCGTCCCTCCCCAGTGCTTCCTGCCTTCAGCTTCAGAAGAGTCGCTCTTCACATTCAACCCTTCATCTTCACACGTCTGACCAGAGCACCAAGCAACACAGATGACAGCTGGCAAGACAGCATCACACTAAACCAGAAGCTGGAATAAGAATTGCCAGCTTACTTAGCTACTCGTCTCCCTAAGGACGGAAAGAACTCCATCCACTTGCATCCACTGCAGAGCAGATGAAGGAAGACAGTCCTCCGACCCGGTTATCAGGTCTCCAAACCATCTCATGTCACAAGCTATGTTACAGGGTGTCTGTCCCCTGCCACCACCTGTATTTTTCTCCTCCTAAAACCCTGCTCACAGACCACAAAAACAGAAGCCTCTTAGTTGTGCTACCCTAACTCCAGAAATCTCTGCATTTCAGTTAGAGTTGAGAAACACGTAGTGGTCTGCTATCTCCAGATAATTAAAAATCTGCAGACACTTGCCATATTTCAAAGAGAAAAAAGAACATAGAAGGCGAAAGTCCACTTTTCCCTCACACTCTCCCCTAAAAGGGTCTTTTTAGGCCACGTCTCCAAAACAAGAAACTGCAACCTCAGAGGAAGATGAGCAGCTGTTTTGACAAGTCTGGCCCTTGTTCAAGTAATGGAATATAAGCCTTGAACAGTAATACATTGCCGTCAATAAAAAGTTCAACTAAAGTACATTGCCCTGGCCCTAAAACACAGGTCATCTCTTCCACATTACATACAAAGGAAAAGCACTGCCGTTCAAATTTAAAAGATGTACAGAAGTGGCAAAGAAAAAGAAAAAAGGTCCTGGATAACACTACAAGTCCGACTTCTCACGTGTCGGACAGTGTTAGGCAATAGATCAGAGAAGTGACAAATGCCAGGAAAAATTAAAAAGCTATCTGTACTTGGGTACTGCTCCATTCCTATTATTTTCTTGACTCTTTACCATGAAGCCACATCTCTGCTCAATGTCTAAAAAAATTCTTTCAAAAAATTCTTAAAATTATTCCATTTAGACACTGCCACACATCTTCCAGCTGCACCAAACTGACAGACATTTGGATGGAAACAAGACAATTTCCAATCCCATGCAGTATACACTGAGTAATGGAACGCGCCAAACACTTCAGAAATCACAAAGCATTTGGTAAAATTCATTCCAGAACAGCCAGACAAACAGTGCTCGTGCATTAGCTCAGCGGGTTTCAGACAGGACAAACTATATGCAGTCTTATCCATGTTGAACATGAGACCTCATATATCATTTGTTCCTATCGTTTACGCCCTAACACAGCAAAATGTTCTACTATTGATGTCTTAGATGCTTGCTGCAAAAATTAAGACTGTGAAAATCAATGTTTAGGATTTCAAAGTGAGCAGTAAGTAGTAAAAGTCACCAGGGTCTTATTTTTAGAAAATCATTAAAAAATAGCATTATGGGAGAAAAGGGGACATTTTGAAGAATCGGTACTATGCCTTCATTGAGAATTGTAAGAGTCTTGCTCCCCCAAGTAAATTGGACTATCTGCTAAGTACTATGTGTCTGTAAGAGCCTATGTCAGCTGTACACAGCAGCTGATGCGATGTAACAGGCACTCAGCTAGTATACCGTCACCACGGAGCATGTCTTTAATGGACACAGATATGACCTCGCCAAAGATGAGTTACATACGCAGATCAAAATATTTTAGTGAAGCTACAAGTACACTCCAAGCTTTCCTCAGGCAGAAATCAATCTCTCTTCAGTCATGGAAAGATACAGCCAACTGCAGAATCACTCTGCTGCGGCACTGAATTCCATGAACGTCCATCTGCCTTTAACAGGCAACCATCTATGTTGGGCAGAATTATGAACGGCTAAATCTTCCTCTTTTGGTGGGCACCATGAAGCTCGGTGCCCTGCAACACTGCTAGAGAAGGAAGTCATTGTCTTTGTAACATTCCCTAAAAAACCCCTTCTCTGACGAAGGTATAAGATAAAAATACATGCGTGCACACCCACACAGTTCACAACTGCACAAAGCATATGGTAAGCTTCTGAACACGAACAAATACACTCATGTCAAAAATATCGATAAGGAACCCAAAAAGATCTACCGATCAGAAGCTTTGTGGGAAGCAACTTTTGGCTCTAAGACTAACAGGAGCCTTCCAATAAAACAATTTCCCAATGGCCTGATGCTGTCCCTCTTTACCTTGCAATCATCCCAATTTCAGAAGTTACCACTCTTCAAACTTATAAAGGGATTTAAGTACTTTAGGTGGAGACACAGGTTGTTTTTCTTGATAAGGTATTGTGTGCTGAGGCTGAATGACAAGCACCTATGCTAACTTTCCAGCTACGCCTCCCATATTTGAGCCTGCACTGCCCCCATCCCATCAAGATATGCATTTCAGACACTTTCCAGCCCCCGCCCCCAAATCTTTCCAAGACAGGAGTAAAGCATGCTCAATGCTCTCTGTCCTTCGGACTCCTTCATGTTGGGAACTGGCAGTTTCAAAACACACAGCAGCTGTCAGTATAAGTTAATTGTCTACGCTGACTACTAATGTGACCAACTTCAAGTGAAGCTATTGAGATTTAAGTAACAGCTATGAACAACGGAAACTTCCCCAGGGTGAAGCAACAGTAAGTATCAGATGCAGCATTCACGAGAGCTGTCTGCCCGTTTCTTCTTTTTCGCGCAGAGTATTTATTCCAGCAGACAAAAAGACCTTGAGATGACAGAAAACATCACTAGAACTTCGTGATAACACTCTAGCAAATTTGTGAGGCAAATCTTATTTGAACCTCTGACCTCCTTCTACTCATATTTCCTCATTACAGGACCCCATCTCTATCATTAGCTACTAATAGGGAACTAATTGCCAAGGACTCCCACTTCCCCTAAAGCATCAAGTCTGATCTCCACCTGTTGTGCTGGAGGATCTCCCAGAATATTGTTTATTGCAAGGACTGGCACAAAACTATATTTTGTATCACCACTCCTGCTGACACTAAAACACAGGCTGAGGTTTAACAAAACCTACTTTTACCTCAAAGAAGTCCGAGAATCATTGATGTTAAGTAGGTGCTACAAAAGAACAAGTTTCAGGAAGACCAACTGCAGCTCCATACTCTCCCATTCTCAAGTCTGGAGTTCTCACTTGTTCATAAGCTAAGTAGCTACAGAAGTCAAATTTAGGAACCAAGTTTCAACTTGAAAATATGCACACATGCTTATGTTTCTACATCCAACAGCAACTTTCTACTGCTCTTTACACCTTGCAGGCGACAAAGATACAGAATTCCCCTTTCTTTTCACATCACCTTCCAAATGTCCTAACTCTCACTGTGACACCAGAAGATATTACTGCAGTTCACTCTTTATGCTCAGTAGTTTAAAAAGCGAGCGTTCAAGATGAAAACATTTCATCTATATTTCATCTACAAATCTGATAAAATCCACTGGAACTATTTAATATTTATGTCAGCCAGGACATTTTGAACAAATGCTGTGCTAAAAATACTGTAGTCTCATACACACCAGGAAACCACTACTACAACTTGTTCAGTTGAACCACGAAATAGCAGGAGCCTGCGGTAGAAAAGGCGCTCTCTGCTCTGCCCAGAAGAGCACTCCAACACTGTATTAATTCCAGCGTTCAACCAGTGACAAGCAGTGGAAGCCACCAGAGGCACATGCGGTGGGAGCTCGCCAGAGCAGAGAATTAATAGCAGAGTAAGGAGAGCAGTAACTGGGAACACCATTTAAAGGGAATAATTCTACTGTAGCTGAGAACTGGGTTTTAAACTGATTTTCTAGCTGTTCCTTCAGGAGAGCGGGTCAGCAGTAAACTCACTGCTGAAACTACAGCAAGTGCATACCCTTCTCCTGTTCTCTTAACGGGAAGAAGCATTTTGAAATCTAATGATGATACATATTTAAATGCTGACAGTGCTAAACAGCTCAGAACTGATAGTCATGCAGGGAGAAGGTATGGCCAGGCAAATTTGTCATATGCTGCTGTCTCAGTCAAAAGAAACAGCCCCAGAAAAGCAAGGTGATAAACACCAATTTCTACAATGAACATCCTCTCTCAGATTTGGAAACCTAAGACACAGTCAAACTGCAGTCGGGAGCACAATACATAATGCTAAATAGTATTTTGCTCCCATGTTTCAGAGTGTGAGGTTTGCTATAAAACTTGGGGCAGAGTTCCTATAAAACTAGTGGCTGCAAAGGCAATTCCGTTTAATAAGCCAATAAATATTTCTGAACCACTGCATGTCTTACAAGGATATGAGAGATTATATTAGCACAACCAACTCAAGCAGATGTGAAAGAGAAACTATCCCACCTTGAAAAGCCGAAAGAAAGAAATCCAGTGATTTTTTTTTTTTATGTTAAACTCTTTTCTTAAATAGTCACTGTATCACTAAAGCCCCTCCCTGCAGTCCAATAACAAAAAAAGCAGATACCCTGTCAGATTTTAGCAGAACTAAAACAATTTATAACACCGGTAAGAATCTGACCCGGAGCCTCTCTCTAATAGGGCAGTGGCTTGTGCTACTTCAGCAGGTATTACTTTAACAGGAATCCAGTGAAATCATTAACAGAGGAATTTGAGTCAATGAGATGTTAAGTACTTGCTATAATTACATATTATTGCAGTTTCTGCTGACAGCGCAACTCAGGAGGTTGGAATTCAATGAACTATCCAGCAAATATCTGATGTCACAGTTGTAAATGAAATTAAATCTGAATTTGTGTTCAATCATGTTTATGAGCTGTGTGCCTAATTTAGGTGAAGCCATGTAAAAAGCCACACTTTTCCATTGGTCCCCTGGTTAAAAATTTTTCCTGTTTTACGAAGTAAACAAAGTAGCCCTGACAGCATCTTAATAACAGATAACGTTTAACATCATAGTAAATGAAAAAACATCCTAAGAAAATCTGCTACAAGTAGGAAGCACACAGGCCATTAACCCCCGAAACACATCTTCCAGCACATTTAGTTAATTCTGCTGAGTTTTAACAAAAACAAAAGTTGGCCGCAGCTGACAGAAATGCATTCAACTCCCCACTCCCACAAGACACCCATTAAGTTTTAACCTGAATGCTGAATGTGTCAGAACAATTAACACAACAGACCTCAAGGTCTTTTAATAAAGCCCTTCTTCTGAGGCTACTGCTGGGAAAAGCAAATGCAAACAACTTATGCACATGATATTTAAGAGCAGCTTATCAACAATACATTTATTTACATTTCTGGGTCTGCATTTCTGAGAAGCGTCAGAAATTATCTATTTACTTCAGAGTACCCTTACCTGTAACAATCTGAACATTCCTACAGTAAAGCTACACTTACATTCTACAAGCCCTGCAGTAGATTGCTGTGAACGTATTGAAAATCAATGCAAAAAGAAAATTAAGAAATTTCGCAGAGATTGGGGTCTGACGTTAAATCCTAAAATAAAAAAAAAAACTAAGTGGTTTCAGAGTTAAAACTCCGGCGGGTATTGTTCTGAGGCTGTGGGCAGCACTGACAATGCAGCTCATCACCCAGCACTGCAGTCTGGAAGCGAAGACAGGGAGTGACTCAAGGCTTGTGTTGGAAGGAACAAATTACATTCTTCAGGATTCACATCTCCATGTATCACAAAAAAGGGAAAGGAAATTTTCAGTGGAGATATCAATCTGCATCTAAATACCATTAACTACCTTTTGTATTTTGGATCCCTTGCCAAACATTTGACATTTAAAGGCGCTGATGACAACATGCTCCCAGGGAACTTAAAAGACAGTTTCGCCCTGACAATAGTGCACAAGAGTTTTACCTTCAAGCTTCCTAACTTCATCGAGTTTGTTTAGTACAGTGGCTCTAACAGCAGCACCAAGGTACACAGAGCCCTGGGTCAGAGGTGGCCCTGCTCTCCTTCAAAAAAACCTCACTCATCCAGAAGGCGCCAACAAAGCAGCAGCAAGGAAGAACAGATCTGGTCTCCCACAGACTTGTTTCACAACCCTTGAGAATTCTTAAGGATCTCTGTTATGTCGCTTTTCAGTTTGTTAGCATTTGAATCACCCCCACCTTTTACGTGCACAGCTCTATTACACGTGAAGCATGAATTTAACGCAAAACACGAAGCGTGCTGAAATTCCTTAACTTGTAAGGCATCTGTTCAGCACTCTTGCTATTTAATTTTAATTTCCCTCTTGCTAACTCCCTTTCATATCTTCACACTGATATATACAGAGGTGCCATACGAGCGCCCAGGCCAACATAAAAAAAACCTGCCAGTTTGCGATAAGATGCTGCAGCAGCAAAGGCTCCTTTTTCCCCCTAAAAAAATTCAATGCTAAAGCAAGCCCCTCCTTCAAGCGTGTTTGACTTCCAGAAGCCACCTCTATGACGCTGGACAATCAATTTCATACTTGACTCCTGGTAATATACTGTAATGGTTACGACAGTGATACCAGCCTCAAATGGCATCTTAGTATTACTGGCCAAGTCAACCAGAGAGAAAAACCCACTGCTTAGGGTGATGTCTTCACCTTCTACACAGAACAGTTCTGGATTTTACACAAGTTCTGATCACAGGCTGATGAACAGCCAAGACACTACCAGCAGTGAGCGGAATTTAGCAGCTTTGGAATACAATTTGATTATTTTGCAAACAAAAGTAGTTTTTATCTACTGCACTCTGCAAACACAATGGGAGAACCGAAAAGTCAAGATAAATTGCTTTTAGTCTCAACACTCCCCTCAGTAGTAAGAGGTTGTTACATTCAACCTTAACAACAAAGCTCTTAAAGGCAAAACTCAATAGAATCCAAACAGATTTTGCATCTGAAGTGATCTGCATTTTTACCAACTGAGGAAAAAAAATAATCAGACTGGTTCCCTCCCTAAGTACGTAGTTGTGTTTCAACATTTGCATCTGTGAAGAAGGGGTCATTTTCAATGACCAAGCTCTACTTGGAAATTACAGTTTTAGACTACCATTTCCCTTCTACAACGCTGAAAACTGTGAGGATGTTACTTGCAAAAAAAGGCTCGCTCTTTCAGAACAATATTGTTCTCAGGATGGTTTGCAAACAGGCAGTGCTAGGACTGAGCACGGAAAATTCTTTGCAGTGCGTACTGATACTAAAAATACAGTTAAGGTGAAAAAAATACCCACTATGGCCAAATTAAACAGGAGGGAGAATCTGGATATTGAGACGGAATGCAATTACCCAAGTTGGAATTTGCCCAGGATGCTCTTGCTTAGAGTGACCTGGCTATTTAATGACAAGAAATAGCCAGGAACACATATTTACTGCTGGCATCCTCCCTCATACCCAACACTACCCTGCTATCAATGAAAGGGGTGTGTAATCAGACCCGAGTTCTCGGCTACAACCAGGGTGCCCCTGGCTGACCTGCAATGGGACAGCAGATCCACCCCCACCCACCTTACTTCAGCTGCAACAGCTCCTGTCATCACAACAGGAGATGGGATGTCCATCCACCCAGATCGGAACATCAGCAACAACAGGAAGCTTCAAAGTACTTAAGCTGCTCTACTACTGATACACTATCCAGAAGTCACCCAAAACATTCTTTATTAACAAAAATGTTTACTGGTGGTACTTTCAACATTTAGAATGAGTCAGTACCAGCCCCCAGAAAACCTTTCCTTCCCCCGAACATAAAGAGGAAAGGCAGCCTAACAGTAGAGCCAAAGTCTCCTTTTAAGTGCTGCCTAATAATCAAAGTACAAACCAATCCTAAACATCGGGGGGGGGGGGGCGGGGAGGGGGAGAAGTACTTTAGATTCCTACCAGCCACTCCTGATCTTTGCCACTAAATAGGATGAAAACAAGAATATAAGGGTGAGACTCACCACTATGCCTAGATGAGAATTGCAGTTCCCGACACAGAAGTGCAAAGAACTCCTGTGTAGAAGAAACAAGGCTTGGAGCAAGCAGAGGTGACAGGTTTTCAGGGAGATCAGTCCTGGTCACAAGGTCAGAGAGGACAGTGTCTATTCTGTATTATTCCCTTAACAAGACTAACAGGGTTATACGCACCTTTCAGCACTGAAAAGGATTTTGGGTTTTAGGGGCCTCTGATCAGTCACAATGTTGTTACACGACCATCGTAAAATAATTACAATAGGAGGAAAAAAGTGCAGATACCTACACTGGTGAGAATTTCTTGGGTATGTTTGATTTACCAGGAATTCAGTTTTTCCATCAAGATGTCTTACTTTGAATTTCTGTATTGAATTCCTCCAACACATGGTAGAAATAAAAACTGGAGGAGTTTTAACTGCTGTATACCTAAAACCCTTAAAAGAATAAAACAGCACATGGTCACAATAGAGAAGAATCCCTCTAAGAGGTCCACTGGAAGCTGGAGTGGAAAGGTCAAATATGCATCATTTCCCTATGTAAATCAGTACATAGCTAAAGCTTACCAGGGAGTAGTTTTCCCTAAATAAAAATGATCCTTAAGCAAGGATTTTCCAGCATAAGAATGCTCCAAGAATTCAAATACACACTTATATTTAAGTTGCTTCAAGAGTTCCTCCTGCACTTCTTGGGAAATACACTGCACCCCTTTTTTCTGTTAAGGATTATTCGTAGAGCCCTACTATAGATTCAGAATGGAAGTAAAAGTTCAAAAACTGCATATTCGCTACTGTCTGCTCTTATTGCACACGCACAATCACATTCCAAAGAACTGACAGAAAGAAAGGTGCACACAAACGGAGATCTGTAAATATTTACACGCAGTAGCCTACAAAGCAGCCAGGCACATGGACATTGTCCAGAAAAGCATGCTAAAAATCAGCGTAACTATAAGTCAACCAGGTATCTTCAACCATTTTTTGTCCTCCACCACCTCACCAGTCGGAGTTCCTCACGCATCCCAGTGACAATAACACATACACACAAAGGTAGGTGCTACGTCCTCAACTCCCCTCTACCCTTGCTTAAGCCCTTCAATTTGTCACCTACCAACCTGGGGGATGATTGCAATTAGCTTGCTTCCTTGAAAAAAATGAATAAATGATCAAAAAAAGTTAGCAGCCATCAGGCTGACTAGAAAAGATTGTATGTGTGTGTATATATATGAATACATAGACATGTAAGTGTATATATGTATATAAAAATATATACATATATATAAAATTACACGACTCCTATAGCGTTTCTGAACAAAATTAACAGTTACCTTGCAAACTTTCTGAAGAGATGCTGTCTACCTTTCTGGAATTGTCTATATTGCTTTTCTTTTTTTTTTTTTAATGTGGGCTTTTATTTTAATTAAAAAGCCCCACCCAACAAGGTAAAGTTACATCAATTAAATGGCAAGAAAAGAAATAAGACTGATCTTAAAATGGATGCAGCAGACTCTTTTAAAGAGCAACATGTTGCAATCACCTTTCATTTTAGGGGAAGGGAGGGATTCCCTGAAAGGAACAGAGACGGGGAGCAGTGGGGGGAAGGGAGGCTGCGATAAAAAAAAAAAAAAAGGTCTTGGGGATGTATTTTAGGTAAAAACTTTGCTTTCCCCCGGGTTAAGAAGGGGCTGGGGGCCGGGGATCGCCGCCCGGTGCCTCTGCAGAAGGCTCGTCTCCGGCAGCTCGGGGAGGAGGAGAAGGAGAGAAAGCCACACAGAAGAGAGGAGAAAAAGAAAATGGCGCAGAGACTAAGTCCCGACCGTCGACAAGGCGACTTTCCAGGGAGGAATCGGGGCCCAAAGGGGACCCCGGGAGAACCGATGGGCTCGGATCGGGGGCCTGCGGTGCCCCCACTATGGGGGGCGGGGGTCGGGGTGGGCGGAGGCCGGCAGGAAAGGGGGGTTTTTGGCGGCTCGATGGGAACAATGGGGCCGGTGAGCGAGGAGCCGGGACTTAGTCTCTGGGACGCCATGTCTGTGCGCGGCCGGCGCGGCGCGGCCGGGCTAGGGGAGGGCAGCGCCGGGGCCACACTCACCGTTCGCTCGGAAATCCGCCTCGATCTGCGGGGAGAGGAGACAGGGAGACACCGTGAGAAACGCCGTCCCAACGGGGGAGAATTTTTTTTTTTTTTTTTTTGGTGGGGTGGGGGGATTTTTCCCCCCCTTTTCTTCATTCTCATTTTTAAGGAAATTAAATACCAAATGAGAACGGCACGATTCATTCCCTCCGTGGCTGGTGGGGGGGACAGGGTGAACCGGCACCCGCACAGCTCCCGGGGTCCCCCCCCCCGCCCCCGACCCGAGGGGACCGAGGCCGGGGAAGATGGCGAGCCGCCCCCCTCCCCTTCTCCCAGGCGGAGGGTCACACACGGGTCCCCTCTCCCCCACCGTCACTCAACGGGTCCCGGGGCTAGGGGGGACGCTCGGTGGATGGGGGCCCCCCAGCACGACGAGGCGGAGGGGACAGGCCGGGTTGACAGGGCTTTCCCCAGACGCGTGGCCCACCCCTGGCGGGGACAGGCAGCGGGCAGCAGCCGGGCACATCTCCCCTCACTGAGGGTAAGGAGGGGAGGGGGAGATCAGCCGGGTCCCCAGGACTGACCCTGAGGGGGAGTAAAGACCCCGCGGCCTCGCTGGCGAGGGGCCGGGGGGTCCCCCGGGAGCGGGCGGTGAAGGGGCGCTCACCTGGGAATCGTTGTGCAGCTGGTCCCCGCTCATGCCGGAGGGCGCGGGAGGCCGAGCGGAGCGGGAGGAGAGGAAAGGCGAGGAAAGCCGAGGAGAGGAGCCGAGCCCGGACGCGAGGAAGAGCACAACCCCTGCCTCGCCGCCGTTGTGTAACAGACTAAGTCCTCATTTCGGCGCACTGCGCAGGCGCAACGCCTTTTATAGGCGGGGCGGGGCCCAGGCGGCACAAGGCAGGACGCGGGGGCGGCGACGCGACAAACGGCACTTTGGCGATTTGCATTCAAGCCACACCCCTCCCCGCGCGCCAGCCGGCGGGATTTGCATACGGGCGCAAAAGACCCGCGTTTTACATATCCGGCCCCGCCTCTTCCTCCCTCCGCTCCAATCGTGCGGCGGAAGCCGGCCCTTATTTGCATGATAGACCCCGCCCCCCCGTCGCGGGAGGGACGCGGCGCATTGTGTAAGAAGCCGTGTCCCACGGGGGCGCGCAGTGCGCATGCGCCTCGCCGCACCCTGCCGGCCGCCGGCTCATTTGCATACCTAGCCCCGCCTCCCGCCGCGCAGGCTCCGCCCCCCTCCGGCCTGTCAGGGGAGCATGGCGGCGCCCGCACGGCGAGAAGGGGCGGCGGGGCGGCCGTGTCCCCCTCCTCGGATCCCCGTGAGGACCGGCACAGTCACATCGTAAGCGAGGCCCCACAGCCCCCGCTAAAGAAACGGGCCGCTGGGTTTCCTTGGAGGCCCTCGTGGCAGGCCCTGGGCCCGGCCTCGGCCTGGTGGGCCTGTCCCCCACCCCCGGGCAGGGTTTAGCCGTGAAGAGGGGCAGGACGTCTCCGCAAGGCAGCCGGGAGCTGGTTATGGCCGTGCTTCGGGCATCCTGGTCAATGTCAGGCAGGGCTGCGGCGCATGGAAACATTGACAGTGTTGTCTGGGCTGGGCGACTCCACCTGGGTTGAGTCTTCCCTACAGATGGGCTCCTGGGGGGCTCAGGGCCTGTGGGACTTTCTCATACGCTGTCTCTCCACGGGAGGAACTCTGTGAGCTCGACTGAGTCACACTCCTACAAAACCTGTATAAGCACCAATGGCATGATGTGCAGTTTGATTTCAAGCATTTCAAAGCGATGCAGCCATCAGTTCCCTTTGGCAGGAAAGGAGATGAGCTCGGTGTGTGCATCTGACCTGCAGAGAGCTCAAGTATGTGACTGACCTGTAGTTATTTGGCTACGTGACTGTATCGGGCTGGAATGCAGAGGCCACAGTAACCATGCAGAGAATCCACCGTGCTACGTGCTGTACAGCTTCCCTACATCCAAATATGAGCGATACTAAGGAGAGACACAGATCGGGCAGGTTTGGGCTGATGTTAAAGTCAAGGACAGCAAAGGTGCATTGCAAATGAGAGCTTTCTGCTTTAAAAAGGGATCATTCAGCAAGATTTTTCTTTGACTGTAAACAAGCCCTTTAATTTTTTTCTCTCATAAGGAAACAGAGGGTAAAAAGGAAACAAAAGCTTTATTTTCTTTCACCTAATGTGAGACTGAATCACCTACCTCCCTAGAAAAACACCCCCCTGCCACAACCCAAATCTGAAGACATTTATTTCTGTTCTGCAGCAGCTCTACTGAAGGGGTTTTATTTTCAGTGTACTAAATGGCAGGTTTAGTATGCATGGCTGGTACATGTCTCACAGGACTGCCTCCAGTCTTCTTGGAGCTTCCATCCTGTGCTGCAACACAGACTGTACCTTTCCTCAGCTTCTTTACACAACCAGAGCTTTGATTTGACACTAAAATAATCTGGCGCTGCCAGGCTATCTGAAGAGATACATCAAAATGTAAGCAGCGACAGCAGCCACCTATTTGCACTGCATATTTATATCCTGTAAAGGGAAAACTCTGTCACTTTCTTACAGTCTTCAGAAGAGGATCTGAGGACTTCCTTTTTTTACGAAGAGCAGGCAAATATTTCTGGCTCTAGAGCTGTTTATTATGCAAACTGTTTTAGTCACTGTTAGGTTTTTAAATATAAACATAATGAAAAGGCTGTTTCAGACACCTTTCCTGTTGGAAGATGTGTTTGCCCCTAGCTCACAAGAATGAGATGAAAGGGGGCTTTGAGCCCCTCCTCGCTGCTATCCAGGGGTGGAGAGTCTGCATCCAGAGATGCAGGACAGCCTGGGAGCAGTCCAGCACCTGCATCTTTAGGCACGAGAGATTCCTAAAAGCCGTTTCTTTGAAGCAGCAATTTCACTTTAAATCTTACATATATCTCCCTCCCCAGGAAGCCTTGCTCAGGTGGCTGTGTGCTGCCACAAGAGAGGGACCGGCTGCAAGCCCCACCACACTGCAGCTGCCGCCAGCCCTCTTCAGAGGAAAGGATCACTACCTCTGCTACCAGCTGCCATCTTTACAGGCATTTGCGAACGCCTGTCTGGTTGCAAAACACAGCCTCCGAACTGGCACATGAGAGGCTCAGCGCCGTGCTGCCTGCAAGAGTCTGCTGGCAGCCAGCTAGGAGAGCTCTGAATGTAAAGGGAGCTGCCCAGTTCGTTAGCTCAGGTCCTAATAAAGACCACTCCCGGATCCATTAGTGACAAGCAAAACCTTGTGCCACTGCTGTGAAATACCACTCATATGATGAAGGAAACCTCCGGCTGAGACATCCATACCCAAACCAGGCAGAAGTGCCTCCCCTGGATCAGTTCCCATCTGCTACGTTTCGTCTCCACTCTCCCATAGTGTTTGCTTGGGGCCCAAGTGGAGCCCTGCAAGGAGCCTCTGCTTCCCTGTTAGATCCCAAGAGACAGGGGGATATATAACTTGTTCAAAAGCAAATTAAACTGTAACACCTGTGTGGCCACATCTGTTGCAACAAGCCGTGCGATAAAAAAAACCCGCCTGATCTCATGGGACTCCCTCCAAACCTATAACCTGCACCATTGCACTCCAGGAGCCTGCACAACCCTCGTCCTTTTCCCACCTTGCATCCTTTGCTGCTGGGGAGGCTCTACCAAAGGAAGAGAAAGGCCCATACAGGACACACCGCTGTACAATCAGCCCTTTCCACGGCAGAGGCTGGCAGTGAAGTGGTTAACACACTTAGACCTGTTTCCCTGGCAAGGCTGTGCACACCCCATCAAGATAAATGGGGGAAGTTCACACCTCTGAGTGCTGTTGTCTCTCTCGGTCTCTCCAGGGCTCCCTGGGACTGCAGTACATCACCATCAGGTTAATGTAGCCTAGGTGATTGCTTGCAAAAAGAAATGGCTGGAAACTACGTGTTTAAATTAAATCATAAATCGTCCTGGATATAAAACCTGTAGGAAACCTTCCAATTCTTGATCCTGGCGAATTGTGAGATTTGATATATTTGGTGCAGCGGGGACTTCTTGCTGTGCTCAGAGTGCCTGTTTTGAGAGAGGGGTGCCTTTTTTCTGACCAGCTTTACGGTCCTGTGTCAGGATGGGATCCTACACCTTGCTCCAGCTTGAGTTCCTGCTGTTGTGCATGGACGAGATCTGTAAATGCGGGAGATCCCCTGGCCAGACCACACTTATGACTGTGCTGTGCCTGCAGGGTGGCTGCAGCCTCCACTTCCATGCTGCTTCTTTCTGGACGCTGGAGCAGAGACTTGGGGAGGGCAACAGCTTCCACAGACCTGCCTCCCTCATGTGGCAGTTGGGCCAGTGATTCTCAGAGGGCTCTGCAAAGGCTTTGTCAAAGGTGACCCCAAAGGTTGGATAGCTCTCCATGCAGCAAAAGCAGGACTCCGGCCTTCCCCGGGCATCGGAGCCAGTGTGGGCTCCATGGGGTTGTGGTGCCCAGGCTAAAACAAGGCTGTCCCAGGCCTAAGAAGCTGAAGGTAAATACAAAAGTGAGGCTCTAGGATCAACACAGGACATGAAACCTATACATCCAAACCCCTAAACCCTCCGTAGCTCTCTTTTCAAGCCATTGCCTTGTTTTTAGCCTCATGTAAAGCTGTTTACATTGCGTTCTTTCAGTTAATTTTCTTCTATATTCAGCTTTAGTATGTGATACATTTCAAGCTTGCAAAAGAAACAGATTTGCTAATTAAATACATCCAGATCTTGATATTTTTGATTACAAAATTAAAAGTCCAGGTCTTTCAGAGTGCAGGAGGAGGGAACGCAACATTGCCAGTTTGTCCAATTTTATTAGCAGCCCCATGTATCCACATTCACTTGTTTTGTTTTCCTTGGTGTTACTTTGTAAGAATCTCTACTTTTGTTAGAGGCAGCAGCAAGTTTCTAGTACTTATGTTTTAGAAAGAGAATATATATATTTAAATAAAAGGCTTCTGAATATGAAAAAAGTGCATTCTGCTAATGAGGAGGTAACAAAAGCTCAGTTGCAAAACAGATTTAAACCTAAAAATCTGATTTTTAAAAGCTTGTCACGATTTTTGAATCTTAGCTCTTTTGTAAAAGCTATGATTCGGATACTTACATTGCTAGTCTACGATTTTTCACAGCCAGAGAGACCTGCCTGATGCGCAGGATTGCAGATCAGTGTAACCGTGTAAACCTGCTGTCACCATAACAAAGTTGACACTCGTACAAAATAGGAACAGTCAGATATGTGACTCCCCTCATTTTTCATTAGAATAACCTGCTCAAAACACTCATACCTATTACGTACTGTCAAATGTTTGGAAACTAAATGATCTCGGTGCCTCGAAAGCACTTTATTTTCCACTTTAATAAACCACAGCAATTATTCACAGTTTTACATGCAAGACGGGAGCAAATTAAGCAGAACCAGCAGATACCATTGCAAGTGGGAGCCTTCAAAGGTCAGTCTTAATTACCAAGTTTCACCTGGGATGGGAGAAGCTTGCAGAAGTCCTGGGAAATTACTAGTTTGAAAACAATAGCTGATATCAATTGAACTTTATTGTGTCCTCATTTGCCACGGTTAACGGAGCCAGGACTGGTAGAAAGGTTGGTATAATGGGAAAAAAAAAAAAAAGAACATTTGGATCATAATCTAAAAGAGTATGTACTGCATTTTCTCATGGAGCCAGCTGACATACACAAACACGCATCCAGCTGCTGTGATGGTTTGTGGCTGCTGTGTGACCATTGCCTAATGCTGAACGCAGCCGGGTGTATATATTCCACCGTGCCACATTGCCTCCCTGCTCCTAGCAAGTAGAAGTAACTCTCCTGCTTGAGAAAGCAGAGAAACCCATAAGCAGGACCTTGCTTCAGCCTGTTTTACTGCTTAGAGCGGCGCCTTGTATTTGGAGATTACCCTATCGTCCGGGCTCCCGGCAGCCGAGCGTGGGTGCTTCGGGAGCCCCAAAGCACACGAGAAAAGCCACCCTTGCATAATACAGCAAGTGTAGGAGGCAATAGGATGGCTCTTTTTAAGCATTAACATGTTGCAAATATAAGCGAGATAAGGAACCATTTCATATAATCTGTGCCCCTGGAATGAATTTCTCATGAATTTAGGCTAGCCGGTTTCACTTCTTTTTTTTTTTTCCTCCTGTAGCTGATTTCCGTTGCGATTTCTCACGTAGTAGCATAATTCTGTGATGCAGATTCCTGACATTGCAAGGAAAGGGTCCAAACGCTTCTATTCATATCACAACTGCTATTAAAAAATACCCAGAGTTAAATTTGGTACCTACAGCTAATAAATGGTTCTCCTTCACAGTACAATGCGATAATATTTCCCCTGTCTGTAGTGTTTTCCATCCAAAGGAAAGAAGAATCCCCATTTTGGGAAAGAAACTGCTCACTTGGAGTGCTTCCACTTCTGGAGTTGTGCCACGTGAAGAATGCTGGGCCCAACTCCAGGAGATCTGAGCAGCCTAAACCCATCCAAAATCCACAGGAGCTCTAATACTCATCACTCCGAGCGCCAGGCCAGACGTATCCCAGGGACCACCCCTGCTAAACCCAAGAGCGCTTTTGAAACGGAGCCTTTAAAAACTTTGCCTAAGTCAGTGACAAGAGCTGAAAATCCAGCAGAAGCTTCCCACCCACTGACGTGCCAGCGTGCCATGTCCTCCTACAAGACCCACTTTAGCCTGAGGGCTTTGAGGTAGCCTAAGTTCAGCTTAGCCTGGAAAACTCAACAGAAGAGAGCCCCCTGCTCCACCCCCCTACCCCAAGCCACACAGAACTGCCCTTTTGCTAGCTTGCCTTGCAGGCTGGAGGGGAGTTTTGACCAAATGTGGGATCTTTCAGACTTTCAAGCCTGAATGAGGTGTGAATCGCTCACGCCTTAGTCAGGAGATGACATGTGGCCTTATTAATGGCTTTATTAGCTTCAGTGGTCCTATTGTAGTTGGGCAGTGGTTCCCAGGGAGGAAGGACAGTCCTGCACTCGCAGGGCTTCAAGGGCTGCTCAGTTCCTTCTCTGGCACAGACTAACCCTTGGGTGATGCTCACAGCTATGGCCATGCTCACCAAATTGCTGCTTTCATATGGCAGCGGTATGGATGGGCCAGCAGGGACTGCCACGAAAGCACTGCATCTTGCTCGGTGCACAAGGCTGGTTTTGGGGGGGTCCCACCCCCACCCCTGCATCCCCTTTAGCACAAGCTGCTGTCCTCAGATTGCTGTGCCAGCACCAGGGACTCTTACCGAGTGCCTTGCTTCTCAACAGCAGCTCCAAGGGTTTCTGCCACACGGGATCTCAGCAGGCAGATGCAGCATCTGTCCTCTTCTGTGGCTCTTTCCAGGCTCTGGGTGGACCCGATTCCTTCTCAGCACAGAAGGAAAGTAAGCCAGAAGGCATTTTGCAAGTTGAGATGAAGACAAGCCCTGCTTGCAGGCTTGCAAGTCCTCTACAGCAAGGGCAGTCTGCTGTGAGTTACCCAGCTCTGAACCTCTCTGTGCTTATACTTGTCATCTGGCATTAAGGCTCATGGTTCCTCCCTGCCAGCACAGGTGATGGGGTGAGAAATGCAGGTGTGGGATCTTCCACGGATGAGTGATTCAAAGGAGCCAGGGCTTTTCAGGTCAAAGCTCATCAGCCTGATGAATAGTGCCATTAATGAGCAGAAGTAGCCTAAGGCCAGATCTGCTAAGGGCTGTCCTCTCCCTGAAGATGGGTTAGACCTTAGCACCCCCTCACACCCCAGGAGGGGCCCACCAAACCATGCCTGGGTCCAGCCTGGGTGCAAATCCTTGGTGTAATCATGGAATCATACGGTTGGAAGGGACCTCTGGAGATCACCTAGTCCAACCCCCCTGCCAGAGCAGGGTCACCTGGAGCAGGTGCATTGGCAGATGCAAGTGCAGAAGATGCCGGGGCCGTTTGTTCAGGGCAGGACCGCCCCACAGAGCAAACCCATGAGCCAGCAGCACTTGCACCCATGGGTGCCAACCATGAGTGCCATGTCGCAGGGGGATGCCATGTCCACAGGCAGCATCACGTCAGGCTGGAGAGGCTTTTGGGAGACACTGGTGTCCCAGCCTGGTGCTGTCCTGCTCTCGGGCTGAGGCTGCGAGCTCCGAAAATCCAATGAGCTGCTATTTCAGCTTTTTAATTGACCCTGCAAATCAGAGTTGAAAGGGCCACTGTTGGAGTGAATCTGACCAAATTTGTACATTTTGTCAAATCAGATAGCTCTGTATAAAAGTGTCTATGTCACCGGTTTTAAATTTATTTATCATGGTTTTAGCTGGAACATAAATCTTTCCTAAACTAACTTGCAATGTTAGTATTGTAACAGAGCTACAAAAGCCTAAGCCTGAACCTCCTGGTCAGGAAATCCACCAAAACCTCAAGTGGAAATAACTACTTTAAAGTAATTTTGTCAGGGAGGAAGTAATGAAGGTACTTTTTAAGGAAACAATAATCAATCTCAAATCACGAATAACAATAATTATGAAAAAGATTTTAAAAATAATGGTGTTTTTTTGACTAACAGTTGGCTTCCTTTTTTTTTTTCCCCCTTGATTTTTAAAAGTGGGTTGTCACCTTCAATGGGCTTAGATTCATAAACTCCTTAGACCCTTCTGGAACATTAATAAATATTTGCATGTCATACAGAGGTCTCCATAAAAGAGAAATGTGAGACGAATATTCCCAATGCCAAGGATTTCATAGCCCCTTTCAAAAATCCACATCCCAGAAATAATGAGACTGGGTTTAAAATGATAAATGTAACTTTCTTTTTGAATTCTTAGCACTGATGTCTTGAAGGTGCTTTTTATTATCATTTTTTATGGTGAGGTAGAACAGAAACTCAGACCTGATCTGCTCAATATAGCTGCACTGATTTAACGTGGTAGCAAATCAATTTAATTAGATCAGTGATTAGACCTTATGTGAGCACTTCTCTATGCTAAGGGAGGTGTAAACTACTGGGGAATTACATCTTTAGGTCAGAGAAACAAACTACTGACTTAAAACCAAAACAAATAAAAAAGTTTTTTCCTTTAATACAGGTCTTTTTCTGGACCAAACTAGAGAATGGGGTGGGTAAGTTGGGAGGAGGGAAGATGTGGTCACCCCCCTGGGTCAAGGTGGCCAAGAAAAGGTGGTAGGAGAAGCTTCTTATGGTGGTAACCTCTGGATGCTGTTCACCACCATGTTTACATCTGGTTGTGCAAGACAGAGCAAGGCAGAAGAGCATAGACTGTAACGAGCAAAAGGATGGTCCAACAGTTCTAGTCTTAGCACCGTCTACATCTCCATCAACATCTTTGTGTGTGTATAGAGACATAAATAGACAAAACTAATGATGGATTTAGAGACCTCAGATACTACGGAGATAGCACAGAAACATGGGTAACCAGCTATCTAAATTGATCACAGTTGATGATCACTAATTGATGTTTAACTCGATCTATGGCCAGCTGCCTGATGCCGATGAGGATGGTTATTTTTTTGCCACTGTTTCTATCATCTGCAAGAAGCTCTGGCAAGCAGACCCCGGGGCCTGCTTGGCACACCGACCCAGGCAGCTGGGTGCGGGATCTCCTGCTCTCAGATCAGATCAGGAGGCCTCTCTTGGTGTATCTGAGGGTTTTTCCGTGTAGCCTTGAGATCACCGGGCAGCAGGCTGTGACACAGACAGCAGCCTTCATCAGGATTGTGCACCTCCAAATTCATCAGGGAGGCACGTTAACTCTAATTAATAAAGTAAGGGTGCAGTTACAGAGAGAGGTTTAGTCAGCCCTAAGTAGAAGGTTCTTTTCCTATGGCTAGCATAGCCGGTGTGTTTATATGAAAGCGTGGTAGCGAAGGCTGGTAGCGAAGCATAGCTCGTGTCACAGCCCAACCGCATGGATGTGAAGTGGTCTTAAAAAATAAATAGAAGTAACAAAGAGCCCATGGGAAAGTGTCTCTCTGGAGGCTGGGGCTGCTGTGGAAATACAGCAATAGTGGTTTTGTCCAGCTCTTGGTCTCCCTGAGTTTCTGCTGCCATGAAACTGGGGCTCACACCTTCCTCCAGAGACACACAAGAGGTCCCACAACCCCGTTGAAGCACCTGCTGTGAGCAGCTGTGGGGCTGTGGCTCCGAGGGGGGAAGGCTGTTGGTGACAGCAGGGAGATCGTGGGGGAGATAAGAGAAGGAAAAAAGGTTCAGGAGAGGATGGAGATGCACGGCAACTGCTGTCTGCTTCCAGGCACCAAGGCAAGCGAGAACCCAACCAGATGGAACCATCTTCTTCCTCACCCCTGAGCTGAGCCCCATCTCTTGTTGTCATCCGTCCCCCTTTCCTTTCCCAAGACCTCCTGGATGCAGCAGGAAGGAACAGAGCTGGAGAAGGGGCTGTACAGCCACCAAATGTCAAGGAGCAGCAATTTCCATTCATGCTGCCCTCAAAGACCACAGCCCCTGTGACCCTGGGAAAGGATTTCTGATGACCACACTTAGAGCAATCTAGATGCAGAAGAAATAAACCTGAATATCCTGGCCAGCTACTGACACAATGCTTGATCCAAAGCCACTTAAAACTAATAAGAAAGGTTCGTTACGGTTCACAGCGCTCCAGGATGGGGTACCAAGCTGGGCACGCAGAGAGAAGGGGACAGATGAGACCAGAGAGGCTGCTCAGCTCAAGGGAGCAGCATGGCCTGGAAGCACAGGGTGAAATCCTGGCTCCTGGGAGGCCACGGGTGCTGGTCATCAACTCCAGCAGTAAATGTTTGAAGCATAAGAGAGTTCAGTGCTCACGTGACTGGATGCTGATGAGCCCTGACCTGGCTCAGAGAGGGGCTGGAAGGGTTTTCCCAGGAGTTCGGGCAGAGCTCTCTGTACAGAAGGTGTTGGACAAGCCAACGAGCTGTCACTGATGGTTTTACATGACATGCCTCCGGCACATGATGCTGACGAGTGCTTTGCCAGCTCCGTATCTTTGTTTTGCATGAAGCGTGTGGAAATGGGCCATCCTTCATCTATATTGCCTTAATTAGTAGTAAAAACACAAAGCGCTGAACGATGCAGATGGGTTGCAGGCCAGCTGTTCGCGTTGCCTGCCTGCCCGAGGTCCCATCCCTACAGCAGGGATGCGCCTCTCCCAGGAAAGCCCTCCGACGGCCAGAGTTTCCAGCCCAGCTTAGCAGAGGGAAGCGTCACCAATGTGGGCTTTGCTGCTGTGCCAGGACACGAGGACGCAGGAGCTGTTTTCCGTGCAGCCGTGCCAGCTGGCAACCTGGCAAGGTATAATCCAAAATAGCCCTTGGCAAGCGGGCATGGGGATGGGAAGGGGCTGGGAGGGGTGTGCGCACCCCAAATCTCTGCCTTCCCCACCGTGCGCTGCTCCCGACAGCAGCAGAATCCCTCTGCGCCTCCATCCCTGCAGCGAGCCACGCTGGGCTGGCAGGGCCCGCTGTCACCAGAGCAGGGGACTCATTCATAAATCCAGCGCTGGCCGGGACAGGGCTTGGGGAGGAGCTGGGGATGGAGTGAGGAACAGGGGCTGCTTTGTTGCGATGGAGCCGGCGTGGAGAGCACGTGTGCTTGGAGGGAGCCGGGGGAAAAGGATGGGTGGCTTTGTGGTTGGAAGTTCCCCGTCGGCTGCTGCTTGCACAGCTCATGGCTGGGATCAGCCCACCCGCGGCTCCCAGCAGTACCTGGAGTCCCTGTCTGCTCGGCCAGCCCCTCCCCAGGGTCAGCACACCCCAACAGCCCCCCTCCCCGGTTCCTCCCTCCCCGAGCAGCCCTGGCAGAAGGGCTTACAGCAGGGAATGGGGTCAGGAACCCCCCCTTACACCAGTGCACAGGAGAAACCCCTGGAGACTGCAGGCTCTTCTGGCCACTTGCGTGGGGGAGCTCCCGCAGGCCTCAGTTTCCCCCTCTGCAAAACGGAAAGAGGTGATGTTTGTCTCCTTGAAGCGCTTCAGAGGGAAAAGCCCTAGTGCCGGCATGGGACAGGAGCCTCCCACCAGCATCACTGGCCCTGGAGTGGGGATGCCAAGCAAGGCAAGAGGGTCCCAGCTGGCAGAGTCATCTGTGGGTAGAGATGGGCAGCTTGGCAGCCAGTTTGCGGCCACTTACGGGCGCAGGGCAGGCAGTGGGGCAAGCGATGCTGGTGCCCGTGGTCTTCATGCAGTGCCCTTAGTGCCTCAATGGACCTATTTAAGCATCCCACGATGGTGGTGTGACACCTGTGACACAGGAATAGAGTGACTGGGGAAGGTGCCATGTCAGGGTGCACCCGGGACCAGCACCCGGCCCAGGTGTTCCAACATCATCCCCTTCCTTACTGAGATGGACCAGGTGACTGTGAGACTGTGTCAAGGACCCTGGGACCCTTCCCAAACCCCAGCACGTCCCCAGGACTCATTGCCCCCTGCTGCCCCGGCTCACCCTGCTCTGCTCACATTGCACCAGCAGCTCTGGAGTTACTCCTGATTTACACCTCGTCTGGCCTCATTCCTTTGCTCCTTTGTACCAAATTGCAGACGTCTGTCTGAGATCCAATTATTTTCATGACCGTTATAAAAGCTAATAAACTTCAGCAAAGCCTCCAAGAGCCTCAGCCGCTCTGTTTGTGTGTCTGTATAGTCACCAGGGCAAAAAGCATTCGTACCGTCAGCACGTACAGCCTGATACAGGCACCCCCGGGGCAGTCAGACGCGGTTGTATTGCTTAAGACCACGCACTGCAATTGCCTGATGGGTAATTTAAATATAACGCAGCTGAATAGCACCAATCCAAATTGCCATGAGCAAGAGACCAAAGAGGCAGGGCACTGGGAAGTGTTTTCTGCTTCAGCCAGAAAGGCATCTCTGCTGGCCCCTGAGCACGAACCCAAATCCATGGGCGAAAAGATGTTTTTGCTCTTTTTTGTTCAGTCTATTCCTGTTTTGACCAGGATAATTCCACCAGAATGAATCGCTTGTGTCCCAGCAGGGGAGGATGGGTGCTGGGTTTTTACCATACCAGTGTCACCACAACAGCATCCCATCAGAGGCTTATCCTTAGGCAGGGATGGAGGATGCCCACGGCCAGGCTCTGGGCTGGGACCTGGCCCTGGGAGCAGCTGATGGTCACAGTCACCGACAAAGGCAGGAGAAGCCCCAAATACAAGTGCAGCCGGTTGGAAATCTCTGCGGCCCTTGGTGCCATGACCTTTGGGGCCTCCAGTCTGCCATTAGCATGGGCTTTGTGCTGGAAGGGTCTTTTCTGGGTCCTAGTGCTGCTGTCTGATGGAGGGGTCTGGCTGCAATCAGCTTTCGGGTGCCAGGAGGGTTATAGATAAGAACAGCTCTGTGCAAACACCTGCATTGCATAAATCCCACCAGATGTGCTCCGAGGCATGGTCCAGAGAGCAGCCGTGCAGCCAGAGGGCTCTGCCTGGGCTTACAGGGCTGTGCAGCAGGCGCTCGGCGCTGAGTCTTTGGGACCTGACTTGGAGACACCCCTCTGCCCGGGTCTGGGCAGGCAGCGCAGGGACCTCAGCGCGGAGCCAGCTCAGCCCTCACCAGCTTCATCTTTTCTGAAAGTTTTTCTGCCCTTTCTCTGAAACCGAGCTGGCCCTCGCTGCAGCAGAGCTGCCTTCACTTCCCCTTGGGCACCCAGCGGGTGACAACCTGCCCTCCCATGAACTGCCCTGGGGAAAGGCAGGCACCACACGTGGGTTTGCTTGTGGTCAGGTGTTGCGGTTGTGGGTCAAACGCCCAGTCCACTGCCGGGCTGCAGCCTCGTGTCTCCCAGCTGAGGACACAACCCATCCTCTGCTCCCCGGGAACAGCTCATCGCTTTCTGGGACTGGCTGAAGGGCAGGTGGGGTGGAAACAGGGGCCCCTGAGCCTGTCTGTCTCCCGCTGCCATCAGGTAAGTGCTGCCCTTCCATCGCTGGTGCTGCAGCAGCTCCTTCTTGCCATGGATGCCACCACGAGCTGGGTCAGCCGTGAGCGACGTCCTCCAGAGCCGGAGCATTTGGCACCCAGCTGGTCCTGCCCTTCCAGTCCTCCACCCACCCACGCACATCCCATGCTGGCAAGGGAATTTTCAGAGGAACACCTTGAAACGCGCAGCTCAGATTCATTTCCAAATTACTGTGTGTGGCTTCTTCTCTTGAACCCGTGTGGGGGGCTATGGGAGAGGGCAGCGGTCCTGCAGAGTAGTCGCCTCCAGGTTTTATTACGCTGGTGAGGCTGTTTTTCCTCACAGCCCCGGCTGCCCCTCGTCCTGATCATCTCTCCCTGCTTCATGCCGAGGTAAATGACAGCAAAAGTCAGGAGGACTAGCGAGAGGCTGGAAGACTGTGGCGATGGCGATGAGCATGGGGGGCACAGGGCTGAGCTGCAGGTCGCCTTCTGCTTGATGCATTAACTCCTTTTCTGCTGGTCTCTGCTGCAGCCTTTTGCTGCAGGTCTGATCTGCCCTCCTAGGGGCTCCACCAGCAGCCTCCAGCCTTAGGAGCCAGGAACAAGGAGCACCAGCAAAGCATTTGTGTGCATGTGTCGCAGGTCTCCTCTGATAACCGAAGATCCCCGTGGATGAGCAGATCTGCGTTGTCCTGAGTGTGTCCGCTGAAATCTTCCACTATTTGCCAGCAGTAATGCCTGCCTCGTCAGTGCTTGGAGCTGACAGCACCTGCTTGGATTTTCATGCTTTCAGACTGGTCTTTTTTAGAATTCAGAACTTGCAACCTATTTTATTTTTTTACGTTTCATTCATCTTGGTGGCTGAAAATAGCCTACGCAGTTTCAATTCCTTTTTTTCTTTTTTTCCCCCTCTTTGTTTTTTAAATCATCAGTTTCATTCTCAGACAATCTCTTTGCTGCAAAAAATAATTGTGTCTTCAGACTAAGAGCTCTGTCTTGGTTTAAAACCTACTGGGAGCGTGGCCCAAATAAGTGCTACCTCCATGTGCCCTGCCACCATAAATCCTGCCTACGCTCCCTGGCTGCCGATTTCTCCCACAGCTAGCCAAACTCTGATCCTGAGTCATAAATATCAAAGGGCTTATTTTCGCAATTAACAAACTGATTAGCAGACGTGCTTCCAAGGAGAGGGGCTGTGCCTGGGGGGCTGGTGCCTTGTGTACAGGATGAAGGCATCCCCGCGGCTCTGGGCTCAAGCCCCCCTAAATCACTGCGCCCCAGTCCCTCTCTCTTTCAGGGACACACACAGAACATGCACAAAGTTTCTAACTACAAAAAATTTAAATTGAACAATATTGTGATTTCAGATAAAAAGATGCCATCAGTAGTTTTATATATATATGTGCATTTATGCAAAGGCATTTACATAAATATTGTGATTTCAGATTAAAAGATGCCCTCAGCAGCTTTATATCGATGTATGTGCATTTATGCAAAGGCAACAAAGCACACCAGCAACACCCGGCACCATTGCACCTTTGAAGGGGAAGTAAGGCAGCTGTGTCCATTAATCACCGAATGGTTTGGGTTGGAAGGGACCTTAAAGATCACCTCGTTCCACCCCTTACCCTGGGCAGGGACACCTCCCACTAGACCAGGCTGCTCAAAGCCTCATCCAGCCTGGCCTTGAACACCTCCAGGGATGGGGCAGCCACAGCCTCCCTGGGCAACATGTTCCAACTAATGCAGGGAGAGAGAGAGGATGCGATCGGATATTGCAGGGGAACGGCAACTGTTAAGACTGACTGAAACCAAAACTGCGAGAAGACTTTCCTGCGGGGTCCATGCCACCAGTGTTTCCCATCCCGGAGCCAGGGGCAGGAGCGCATCACTCCTGGCGGAGCCCTGCGAGCTGAAGCCCCAGGACCAGAGCCGGTCCCCGGCCAGGATGGGTTCACGGGCTCACAACAGGGCTCAGCTGAGCTCTCAGGATAGCAGGTTAACTATTAGTCACCACACATAGCTGCCGTCACCTGCCTGATGCTAGATTAACATCTGGTTAGTGCCACCACGAGACTGTCTGTCTCCTCAGCCCCAGCCCCTCGCCTTGTTTCTCAGCTTGTGGCTGAGTCCTCGCCCGCTCGGGCCAGGAATGAAAACAAACAGAGAATCGCAGCTCTGCTGCCAGTTAGGCAGAGGGGACAGCTTCAGGTCCTCGCTTGGGTTCGGTTACAGCAGCCACAAAGTTATAACAGGAACTGATATTTTTATTCTTTCAATTTGCATTTGAAATGCCACTCTGGGGACATTATTATTATTATTATTATTGTTATTATTGCAAATGTGCGCCTTGATCTTTTCCAATCATGACCGTGCTGCATGCACAGACACAGGCTCATCTTCTGCCCCGCAGAAACAGGTCATCCAAATTTCATTGCCTGACAGAAATTAATTGGGGCAGGAGGGAAGCAGACACCCTCCACCTGAGGAGCTTCTGCACTCAGGTCCACTTAGACAAGCTCTTAAAATCAGCTTGGCAACATTAAAGTTTCTCCTGAGTGTTATGATTTATTAATGATTAATTACTACATAGCCCAGAGCAGAGGTTTCTATTTTAAAAATATTTTTGTGGCTAGTAATTTTGGAGTAACGCCCACGGGAGGACCATCACGGCTGGGACTCTTTCTTGTAAAGTGCTCTACAAACACGCGACGGGAGGGTAATCGCAGCCGTGCCCCAGAGGAGCCGAATGCTGTTTTCTAGGAGACCTCACCAGCCCCCCAGCACCCAAAAACCTTATTGCAGCAGCAAGAGGGTCTCATGTGAGCAACGCGTGTGGCCAGAATAGGTGCAATTGTTATTACACATGAAAAGAGTCTGGGTCCTGGAAACAAACCCTTGGATTTTTCCCAGGGCAATGTTCTTGTAGGAGAATAACAAACAGAAGATCACAAGGGGCTCTGTCAGGTCATGCACCATCTGGTGTCTCATTCTTGGCTCCAGCAAGACCGAAGGGCTTGTCTTCAGCCCACCATCACTCTTGAAAATGGTTAGCATATGTGAAGGCTCTTGGCAGTCCCCAGTGCCGGCCAGGGACAACGGGGCGTTGGGAGGAAACTGAGGCACATGGGCACGAGCCGGCCTCCCCCGACCTTCCTGGTTAATGCTGCACCAGAGAGACTTGGGTGCTCAGATCTGCGCTCACCAAACTGAGCTGGAGCCCATCTCGCCATCTCAGGTGATGCTGCGATATGGAAAGACGGGGGCTGGTGGGGTAGCAAGCAGAGGAGAAGACACCCATTGCACCAACTGGTCACGACCACCAGACAAGGAGCGGCTCCAGATGCTCTCTCTCCCCGTACCTTGCCAAGCACCATCGCTCTGTGTCTGAATGGCGATGGCTGGTACCATCTGACCATGCCAATGCGGTTGTCCTCTCCTGGGCAAACCCACCTGGCTCCCTCTGGCTGTGACAGCTGCTGGTGCTTGCTGTTGGCAGGTAACAGAGACCCACTGCTGGAAAAAGCTGGGATCTGCGGTGGTGCTTTTATTTCAGATGTTCACATTCTTTCCTCCTTGAAAACGCTATTTCTTCCTCCTCAGCGGTGGGAGGGGAAGGGATCTGGAACATGCTAATAACTGCACCCGCCTCTCGGGGCACATATCAATCTTCCCACGACGTTCCCATGGAGATGACCCAATACGCCGTTTTCCCCTCCTTCCCTTCCAGAGCTCTTTAACCTGCTGCACAGGCAGGAAAAGTTTATAAAAACAAATCTCTGCAAATCTGGCTTCAAAAGTTCTTTTGGGAAGGGAGAGGTAGAGCTGTCGGGACTTGGGCTGCAGCGGAGCTGCCGGAGAGGGGCAAAGAGACGCACGGAAGGGGAGGTTCACCCCTCGGGGGGGAGGACAAGGCCAAAGGAGAGAGGGGGACACCTGTCTGCTGCCTGGGGTGTCCCAGGAAAGCTGCGGGGTGACCTGCACCCACGCTTGCCACGGCACGATGTCCCTACCTGTCCCAGCAGCTTCCCTGCAGACTCTGGAGTGAAAGGTAGTGATCTCAGGGAGCTGGTTAACCCGGTCTCAGAAGACAACGTCATGCGAAAGTCATGGATACATCAGCTGACGGACTAGTAACCAGCAATCTCACTGTTAGAATAAGCCAAGTGCTGGCTCATAAGGGCAAAATCCAAGAGGAACAGGGGGAAAATATAGCTGTTGAATGAATACATCTTTACTCAATGAATTCCTCAGTTTTTCAAGTCATCTTGGAAAATTTGGGGAAGAAAAAGGCTTGGTGCTACATTGCTACAGATTCCCAGCAATGGCATCGTGAGGCTGGCATCGCAATGTAAGAGGGCACTCTCATTTTTAAACATGCCCGGCCCATTTCTTCCCTCTTTCTGAGCCACTAAGATGTACCCTGTCACCGATAAAAGCTCTAAGAAGAACCCCTACATCCACAGGAGGTGCAGTTTGTACACAGCCCAGTGACCCAAGACGTGGAGAACTCAAAGAACCACCATGGAGATAGACCAGAGTCCTGGATGGACCAAGGTGAAATTTGAGCAATTCACGGTGGCAGATTTAACAGCAGCATCATCCCGCCTCGAGGCAGAACCTGTCGGTGCCAATGTGACCACCCCATGGAGATGCAGCCTCAGGTGCCCAAACACGGCTTGAAGCCTGGAGCGCTTTCCAACGACAGCCAGGTGAGGGGCTGGGCAGGGAGCAGAGGAAAGCGTAGACACCATGGAAAGGGGTCTTCTGATCTACACGTGGGACCTGACTTCTCCAGGGGCCAAATCTCCCATGGCTTTCCCATGGGAGCCTCTTCCCACGCATGCGTGATCTCTGTGCCCCTCACTTTGATCCCTGCCTCCTCCCCTAAATCTGTCAGCTGGTGACTGCTGTAACTCCCCGCTCCCAACTTCACAGGCTGAAAACACTTCTGTTTTAAAAAAAAAATTATAAATAAATCCCCCCATCACCCCAGGCCCCTGACAACACCATCATTCTCCTTAAGTGTGTGTTAAAGATGCTATATAAAAATAAAATGTATCTTTTCTGATGACACAGAATCCTCGTCTTAAAATGTAATTTATGAGGGAGGCATAAATCGCAAATAGCTAGCATTGCTTTTGCTAACTCATGAGAAAAAGCCTTTGTTCTGAAATCTTGCCTATGGTGTTATTGGCAGCAATCATTCTTCCCAAAACCTCACCAAGTTTTATCTGAATTCCTTTGCAAACATCGCTGGAGTCATCGTTTCGCAGGGAGCGCTGCCTGCTTCCAGGCGGCCTTCAGTTAATCGGGGCTTGGGCCACAAGTGGCCTGGATTTGGTAGATGCTGTTTCCCCTTTTCCCCAGCACAAACTGGATGGGGGCTCTGGTTTCTCTCCAAACCCACCTGAAGGTCAGCTGCTGTTTGGGCTAAAGGTCAGCAGGAATACAGGCGCACTTAGCAAGGCTTTATTTTTTTTTAAAAACACGGTTCTCCCCCTGCCCCAGCAAAGAGGTAAGCACTGATGTTAAGGGGGGTGGGGTGAGATTTATCTTTAAAAAAAATCATGAATTTTCATCACATAAGAAGATATTTGCCGAGTTTAATGAAATCAGATAGGGAAACCTGCTACAAGGGGCTTTGAACACCTAACACCTGCAATTTCCTTTGAAAATCGGTGCCCCAGGTACCACTGATCCACTCAAACCACTCTGTTCCAGCATTAACCGAGGCCCCCAGCCCCGTCCCCTGCAGCCAAGAGCTGCTCCATCATCACGTGTACGTCTGTCAAAACCACACCGCGGTTCAGGCTGGAACGCCCTGTTCGCAGAGCGGGGCTGCTCGGCTGGGACTACACACACTTTGTTTTTCAAACGTGACTTCAATCAGCTGCTCAGGAGACCAGCGAGATGAGCCGAGCTCCGGTTTTCCACCTCCTGTCCCTTTCAGTACCAGAGCCCAATACCGACTGACTCCCTGCCAAGAGAAACTCTCTAACTTTCCACTTGAAGAAAAAAAAAACCCACCCTGGATTATAACTTCCCATGTTTTCTTTTGAGCTGCGGTGGTGGATGGATGCTCCTGGAAGGCCCAAGGGGCTCCACCGCTCCCCATCCCCACCTGATGCTATTTGGCTGCCTGCCCTCTTTCTCCAACGCCGAGACCTGATGGATCCACACGGCCCAAAGATTTCTCCTGCCAATAAAGCCAGTGAAGCGACAGAGCTGATGCTGAGGGAGCCTGGGGAATCGCACTGCTGGGGGGGAACTTTTGCTATCAGGTTGGATAACGAGTTGTCAGGGTTACGGACCAGAGAGCTGCTGCAGGGGAGGATGACAACACAACCTCCAGAGAACTTCTCCAGCCTTGTTTCTGCTCAGTTTCCTTCCTTCAGATCTACTGGGCTGTTGCTTGTAGCAAGGTGATGAATAATTTTCTAACCCCACTATGGCCACAGAAGGAAGGGATTCAGCTGCTGCGTGAAGACGTGGAGATACCTCCATACTTGTAGCAGAGTAGCTAGCAATAAGAGAGGCCCAACCTAGAGATGCCGGCACTGTGACTGCACAAGGGGCAGTCTGCAGGGGCTGTGTCCATGCACTGCATCTCCCTGGGAACAGCAGGGTGGCAGAGGTGACACCTCTGGGTGTGCAGAGTGACACGATGGGTGGCAGAGCTGGGATGTACCGTGATGGGGGCCATTATGTGGTGGGGTGCAGCAGAGGCCCTTGCTGAGGCACTGTCACCCTACGGAGCAGCATGATCCCATGCCATGGGCAGATTTTACCCTTCCCTGGGTCGCGATGGGAACTATCAACATGGAGAACCGGACAGGCAGCGAGAGGGAAGTCGTGCTGCGTCTAAGACTCTCCACTCGAGCCTCCGCCAGCCCAGGAGGGACGCAGGAGAAACCCCTGAGCAGATGGAGAAAGCCCTGGCAGCGCTGGCCTGCGGGGAAAGCAGGAGCAAGAGCTCCGAGCACCATCTCGTGGCCCTGACCGCGTGGGCGTACGCTCTGCGCGCGCCGTACGTACCGCACCGTGCCGTACAGACCGTGCACCGCTGGACGAACTGGACCGTGTGCTGCTGTACGTGCTCCGTCCTGCCCTGAGGACTGCACCCCGCCGTACTAACCCCACTGCGCCTTGCTATACCTACTGCACCCCGCCGTACATACATCCCCGGGCAGTGCCGTATGGACGGCACACAGCCTGCTGCTGGATGTACCGCGCGCTGCGTCCCGCTGACCGGGCCACACGCTGCTGCGTGGTCTGCGAGCCACTTTGCGGACCCAGCTGCGCACCGCTGCAGGGGCTGCAATAGGGAGGGACAAGTATTTTTTTTTTTTGGCATCCCATCACCCCCACGCATTCCGCTCTTCCCACAAAGGCGTTGTAGCGCCAGGCGCCAGGGAAGCGTCTGCCTCACCTTGAACCACGGGAATCGCCGCCCTGATATTCAAACAAACTCAGGCGCACTGAAAAGGCCAGTTCTTTGGCTTCTCACAAGCACAGTTGCCCTGGGCCAGCCCGGCAGCACCCTCTGCGGCACTGCAGGCTCTGGCGGGGCAGGCACAGACAGACCTGCTCCCTCCCCTTCCATTACCATAAATCAAACCTCAACAAAAACCATTGATTTGGTTTACAGAAAAAGAAACTAAAGCCTTTGTAAACCTCTGCAAGAAGGGCACTGTCCCCAGGTTATTGCCTCCATCTCCTTTCCTGAGATGCTTTGACCACCTTCCGCCTCATGGCCCTGGGCTCCAGCTCAGGCAATTCCTTCGTTTTAAACAAATATTTAATTCTAGGGTTGCCCTCCATTGGGATTTGGCTAGGAGTTTGTGATGCTCCGGGGGTATCTTAAGGTGCACAATTCTGGAGTTAACTATTTGTACAAGAAGAAAAATCATCTTTCCTTATTAGAAAATTAAAAGAGAAAAGAGAAAGGAGATTCCTGTCGGTTTCTTGGTGCTAGGAAAGAGCTTCAAATTGAGATCAAGCGTGTGGCACGACCGCACCTCCTGATCCTGAGCCTCCTGGGCATTTCAGAGGCCACATAACACCCCAGACCTCCCTGTGCGTCTGAGGGGGAGCAGAGAGGCTGTGTTATTTCATGTCTCTGCCTCAGTTTCCCCCCAAGAATTCGAGGAGCATCGTGCTGCCCCCCCGACTGGTGATGCTCCGGTACACAGCGGTGGGAAGCCCAAGGGGGAGGCTCATCGCAGAGAAACTTTTTCCTCTGGATTCGAGATTTATGGCATAACGGCGGGAGGCTGCAGAGAAGGGAAGGGGAGGGAAGCAGGGCTGCAGATTCCCAGAAGATGGCACTCGTGGTCTTCAGATCAAGCCCCGGCCCGCCGAAGATGGCTCCCTGCGAGGGAGCCAATAAATAACCCCGGACAGGCTGTCAGCCTGCGTGATTTAGGGACCAGAAATAGTGAAACTGTGGAGGTTTCTCAAAAATTAATTTTTCTAAAATGGGAGAAAGATGAAGCTAAGTAATTTTTTTTTTTTTTCCCCTTGCAAGCCTCTTCCCTATGAGGAAATCAAATTTAACTCTTTTCACTGTTGCTGCCCCAGCAGGGTCAAGGTGGCTTTTGGTGGGGAACGATCCTGCCCGCCCTGCCACTGTGCGTTAGCGGCTGTCACGCTGCTGGCCAGAGCCACACAGGGCGCTCAGCCTGGAGCATCTCACGCCTTCACCGCCACGGCCCACGGGGCTGAGCTGGCCGACACATTGCAATGTTGTTCCACAGGATGGGGCAGGCAGCAAAGCTTTCGCCCAGCGTCATCAGGACAGGGCTAATTCAGGAGGGAAGAGACAATTTCCAGAGCTACATTTTGGCTAAGGTCCTGAGGATCCCCATCCCTCAATTTTAGATCTGCAGGTCCTGTTAGTCTGGCATACACAACACTTCTAAAGACACACTTTAGCTTTAAGCTGAAGCATAAGGTGTTGCACAAACACTGTTCTTCCTTCCCGCGACAGCTTGGACACAGATTTACAAGAAGTCTACAGGGTGATCCCCCTCCTCGTACACATCGGGGAGGCATCTACCCTGAAACTCTCAGGGTTTCTTTAGCTCCTCTTGTGTTACGTTAAGACTTTTTCTCCTTAGGTCTCCCTCGTGTTCTACAGAGCCTGACAAGCTGGGTCCCCGGGTGGAAATGGGCTTAGCTTGGCTCTGCACCCAGAGCACAGCCATCTCCTGTCCGTGGGAGGTGGCCCCGAGGACAAGATGTGCCTGTCAACAGGAAAAGCGAAGGTGGCTCATGCTGAACCCTGCAAGCCCGGGCAGGGCAGGGGCGAGGGCGGCCAAGCAGGCAGGAGAGCTGCAGCCTGGCTGCAAGGCTGCTCCGTGGCTAAAAGGCAGATGTCGCATTGCATTATTTTTACCCCTGCCCCAGGCCCTGAGGATGGCGATGGGTACGAGGTGCCAAGCCCCTCGCAGGGCACAGATGTGCTGGAGCCACTGAGCTGGGACTGTTAGGATGCAGGAGATGAGCCGTGGTACAGGCTTGCGGGGATGCTCAGAGCCTCCAGCACAGGACAGATGATGTGGGTTAACCATCAAAAGGGCGAACAGCTGTGCCAAGGATCAGAGCAGAAAAATCTGACCTCCTCATCTGAAAAAACCTGTAAAATAGTCATTATGGGCTCACGCTTTTGAAGGAGAGATGGGAGGGGATGTACCAAGCCCTGCCGTGTGGGTCAGGCCAGCTCTGCCTGCAGCAGCATCCTCTCCCCTCCGAGCTCCGGGACGGACAGCCAGGGGAGGAACAGGAGAACAAACAAAACTGCTTCTCTTCTCCCACCACCAAAACCCGCTCAGTGTAAATTATGCCCTAATTATTGAGCGCCGACTGCCCCCTATAAATTATGGATCTGTCACTGTTTGTTCCCCCAGGAGGTGCCGGGTAATTTTTGTGGTGTCTCTGCAGCTGCACTCCCTGTGCTGATCAGCCCTACAAAAGCGCTTTCAAACAGGGATTTTTTTTTTTTTTTCATCATTCCTGCCTTGCTTTTAAACAACTATTAATTGCGTAATAATTTAACAATTATTTGCCGCTGGTTTTAGTGTTCCCTCTTGGTTATGGACCCTGTTGTTAATGTGCTAATCACACCGACATTCCCCCTCCCGCTCCCCTCCGCACTTGTAAATCCGGGATGGCGTTATTGTGTTATTGCTTGGCCCCCTGTAGTACATCGTGGTGCTCAGCCACTGCTGCTCTGGGCCAGGAGTGGCTGCATTCCACAGGACAAGACGGCTGGAATCAGCAAAGCAGAGAGATATTAGTGGGGTGGGAAAAGAGAGGCTCAGTTTGAGATCTCACAGACATCATCCAAACACAGAATAAGAGACTCTGTCCCAAAGAACGTGTAAGCTACACCTAATATTTTCAGAGAAGCAGAGCAATGAGAGACTTGGACAAGTTGGCAGAGTAAGTCAACAGCAGGGCTGGGAGCAGGGCACCAGGATGACAGGAAAATAGCCGTTATGTACCGCATTTACATGAGGTTCTTAATTACAGAGATCAATCAATACCAAAAAGAAAGAATCTCATATAATCTATGCCTGTGTAAAACTGAAATACAAGGGAGTCTGGACCCAGCGTATTCACCGCGGACCTATTCGAGTGATGGATAAAGAAGAGGAAAAAAAAGCTTCTTTAAGCGGATGGAATATTGTTCTTACTAATAGAGGTGATATCTTTAGTAAAAGATCAGGAGAAAGAATGGACCCTGTAAATGCATTTGTGGGCAGACATCAAGGTGAAAAAGTTAAGAGGATGGTTCTGGTCTTGGCTCAAAAGGTTGGAAACTGGATTATGAGTAGATTTGATTTGCTGCACAGCGGCAGGGTGAGGGACTCCCCTGCACCCAGAGTCACCCCAGCTTTGCCTGGGTTGTGCTCTCTGGTGCCCTCAGGCCTTCTGCTGCAGGAAGCAACTGGCATTTCAATCAATCCTTAGAGGTATTAAAGGAAAAATATTTGGGCTGCCTCTGCCTTGATTGGCAAGATGAATTGAGGCTGGGGAGAACCTCAGTCTGTCAGAGCAAATCTGATGCCCCAGCACCTGCACCCCAGCAGGAGAATAACGCCGTGCAAGAGAAAGAGGGGGAAACCAAGCGTTCCTGCTGCACCACTATGATCCAGCCCTGGAAGCATCGGGCTCAGCCACAGCACTTTGGAGAGTGTTGGAGCCACACAGGCTTCTGCTGCTCTTTTAATAGTTGCTCCCCAAGCAGAACCATGATGAGTTTAAGGTTGGGATTTGCAAAGAGTACTTCCCAATTGATTTTAGGAAGAAAAAAGTGGCATTAAAGCTGAGCAGCCCTGGGCACTTGGTGTCTTGTATTGCTCTAACACAAATGTGAAAAGGCAAGTGGGCTCTGCAGGATTTCTTTGGGAAAGACCCCAAAATCCCCAGGTCACTGCAGAGTGACTCTGGCATTGCCATCGCCTCGTTGGTAGCACCTCTTCTCTGGAGGGAGTGGAGGTCATCCAGACTTCTCAGCTGCACAGCCTGGAAAGGCAGCACAGAGCTGCCCAATGTGTCATTTGAGAAGCTGCTTTCACCTTGAGATTACACGATTACAGGTGTAATTGTTTAATAGAGTCACAGCATCGTCCTCTTGCGCGAGGCGAGGGAACTGACCACATCTCTTTGTCAAGACAGAAATCCTAGGAGCCTGTATTAGCCAATTACTGTAACCTACAAGTGTTGTAAAAGGCATTTCTGATGGATGAAACTGATTTAGGGGCTCGATAACTTGTCACTTAAAAGCAACAAAAATTCCTTTTTTCCTTTTATGACGGCTGGAGAAGTTCTGACTTTTGTCAGCTCCCCAACTCGATTTTAAAATCCACAGGGAAGCCCCCTTTTTCTTGCATTTGTGGCTTCTTCTTGCTCTGTAGACCTGGATTCGGAAACACCATGCGGCTGTTCAGTCCCAGGCTGCAGCGAGGTCTGGCGAGGGTTTGCAGATGCCTATGAGAAGTGGCCAAGCTGGGAGCGTTTCACCTGATCTGAATTACACGCTTGAGACATTTGTGCAATTGTCCAGCGCTGGAAACATGAGAAATGGACTTGTTTCCTCAATGTGCAATTTCAGGACTGTTCCTGACAAACGAAGCCATCTGCTTACCTTAATCAAGGCATCTTGTTATGGGCTGGTCCTAGGAGTAAGTATTAAACATACTGTACTGTGGCATTATTTATGACTTGCACTGACACTGCATCACTCTGTTATCCATACTTATAGAAAAAGACCCACTGTAAGTATAATTAGTTAATAAATCACCATGAGTGATAAACAGAATGATGGATGCAGGTTTCAGTTGATCACTTTTTTATTAAGGAGAGATAAATCAGCATCATATTGTTGCTGTAAACCTTTCAAATTGGTCAAAAATCTTGCCATGCTGAAATGCAGCAGGGTGGGTGATTAACGTGTCAATTGTGCAGCAACAAATTGCACCTGATAATTGATATCAATCAATCCTTTTAATTTCTTTCCGATGTAATGGGTGTTATACATCATTCTGCGCTCCTGCTTCTTCAGCATGGCTTCTGCAACCTTTCCCCCCCACCCAGACACCTCTCTGGGCATCTCCTCCAGCCTCCGCCCATCTCCCCGCATCTGGATGCTACAGCTCCTGCAAACCTTTCAGCCTTCTCCAACTAACCTTGCCTGGTCCCACCTGATATCAAGAAAGGACAACGAAGCCACCATACAACCTTTCGGGTTCGTTTTTGCTAATAACATCGCCGTCAGCACCACAAGCCTTACTAAAGTTTGGCTAAAACCTTCCAAAAGGCAGAGGCTGGGGAGCGGTGATGTTAGCAGATTAGGGTGCCTCCTGCCACCCATCCAGGTGTTCACCCCAGGTTGACTCAAAGTCTAGAAGTTTTGACCTGTTTTATCTAATAAGGTGATAAAATGGCTATAAGAGAGCAACGTCCCCTCTTGCCAAGGAACAGGCTGGTCAGGCAGAGGGGAGGGGAAGCCCTGCAGTTCTCTTAGAGGAAAGAGCTGAATCAGAGATGCAGAGACCCTTGGCTTTGCACAACAAGCTCTTTGGTCTCTTGATGATTAGCCTCTACTCCAAAGTCAATCATTATTTCCTTAAGGCAGGGCTCACAGCTCCGCTGGGTGTTTTCATGATACCAAAGGAAAAAAAAAAAACCCAACAACGAAACCTGAATTTGAGCCCCTTCCCTACACACAATGCCCAGGGAGGAATACCTATGGAGATCAAGACTTCACTGCAATTGCGATTTACATGACGGTTGTGCCGCGGGTGAGCCCGTCAGCTGGATCCCTGGCTCTGCAACCCCTGGATCCAGCTCTGCAGGAGACCCTGAGCCCAGCACTAACCCAAACACTCCTGGGTGGGCAGGAGCAGGCAGGTACATCCACAAACCCCTGATGTTGGGGAAAAGCGCCTTTCTCTGCATCATTTACTGGATTATTCGGCCACACCAATGACTCGTGTGCCTCACAACTGTCTGTGCTTATATACAGCAAGGCGGGGGGGGGAGCAGGAGGCAGCCCCAAGGCCCCCCACATCCCAGGTGTAGGACACCAGAGGGTCAGGGCTTGCACCAAGAGCTCTATTTGAATTCACAGCTCCAATTAGATAGCTGTTTGATCTCCATTACCAACTCAAACACTTTCTAGTGCAAAATTTTGCCTGCAGCTAAATGCAAGGGAGAAAAAAAAAAATGCTTAGGAATTACTTTCTGCTACAATTTTGCCAGGCTAAACTGGAGAGGCTGACTCTGGAGCAGCCCGAGAGCTTGGCCTGTGCTGCGCGTTTCAGAGGAGTCAGATGTGTGACAGACAGGAGAGAAAAGCCGCTCGGTTTGCCAGCTGGAGCGAGCTCTGCGAGTATCCAGCTATATTTAGCTAACAGTGATATACGTGCTTTTCTGCCACCTTCCCAAGGGACCCTGTTACTTCCTCCATAAGACCACGCAACCTTTTCCAGCCTACGTACTTGCGTGGCAAAGTCCAACTGTTAGGTAGAATATTATCAGAATTAATAATTTTTCCTCTTTGTAACAGGCCCATACATTCACAGGTCGTTCACAGCGGTCCAAGCCCTTGTTGCCACCTGTACAACGATCTGCTAGAATGAGCAGGGGCATTACGTGCCCTGGATTCACTTGTCCACTGAACCACAAAACAAAGCTGAGCAGCTCTTCCAAAGAGCAGGTGGTGAGTGAGGCTTGACCTTGAGTCGTGGATGGATCTTCAGGGCTGGAATCACTGGCTCACATCCTCAGCTGGTGGGTATCCATGTGGTTCCATGGAAGCAATGGAGCAACTTCAGCTTCCACAGGTGGAGGACACGGGTGGCATCTCCCAATTCTCACAACAGCCTGTTCTCCTGCCCCATCCTCATTCAGCCTGTGGCTCTGGCTCTTCCTGCCTGTTTCATCATGGTCTCCCTCTGCGTACATCGTATCTGTCAGGTCTCATATGCCCATGACATAGCATCCTCTCATATTATACTTGCCATAATACAGAGAAGATGAATATTGCCCCATAAATGCCTCTTAAGTTAATGTAAAACTACATCTCGCTACATCATGTATTCAACAAGCCGTCATTTTCCTCATAAATTTTGAAGAGCGTTTTAGCTTCTTGAAACGATTGGCTTGTGCGTCCGGCTGAGAAATAATCACAGCCCATGGCCTAGGCTGGATGCAGGGGCTGTAAATCATCCCAGGGCCGAGCAGCCGTTCTGCCCTCCCATCCCAAGCACCCGTGTTTGCTGCTGACTGGCTTTATGGCATCAGCTCAGCAGGAACAACCCCATTCAACAGCCAGCCCTTTAAATCAGCACCAGACAGGTGTCACTCTGCAAGGAAAATAGCCTGACTTTTCTTTTCTCAGGGAGGAAAAAGAAGATTCCTTGCGTCGTAGCATGGGTCTGCTATGACAGTCATCACTCAGAGATGCATTGGACACTACAGGGCTGTAACTTTTTATTTTACTGGGATGTTTCTGACATTTTCATCCCCGCTATGGTGAGTACACACCACTGGGACCGTTTGACTTCTGAATGTTCACCAGATTTTCCATTTTGGCATGGGGCCGTTGAGCCCAGAAACCTTCCTGCAGACAAGAGTCAGGCTCCATGCTCCAAACCGTGCTACTGCTTTTCCATGGGCATGGACCAAAAGGGAGGACCCTCTCACTTGGGATGCTCAGCTTGAAGGAGGCTTTCAAGGTTTTTACTTACAGAACAGTGACCACTTTTGACTGCGCTTGTTCCGAATTGCTCTGCTTAAAAAGCTATAAAGATGCCCAACCAAAGGGATGGACCCACCTTACTCAAAATATGATGGTGAGCTGCTCACTTCTGTATTCTTCAGGGGTGAAGAGAGATCAGGGAAGCAAAAGCAGCCAAACCCTCCTCCCAACACACACCAGACCCTTTTTTTCTGGTAACCACCACAACCTTTAAACTGCAATAGCAGGCTGAACCCTGCAGCAAACGAGTTTCCAGGCTTCCCTTGGCAGTCATTCCTCTTGACAAAATTCATCATGCACTTTGGCACAAATAGCTAGCTTCAGCTTCTGTGTTTTTGGGGAGGTTTGTCAGGAATGACGCAGGATAATGTACGCTGTATTTGCCTGAAGTACACTTAGATACGTCTTGGGATGAGTCCCTTATTTTTCCACACACAGCGTTAGCTGCCAGAGGAAGCCCAGCTAAAGCCAAGGGATAGCAGACTAAATGCTCTTTCCATCACATTTTTCCTACCTGACAAGAAACCCCCCTCTCCCCAAGCAGGGACACACTTGCCACGGAGCTGGACATGCCCATGATCTTTAGGCAGCACCTCCCAGCAAAGCCCAGCTCTGGCCATCACGTTCATGCCGCATTTTCCCCTGGAAAACTGAACTGCCTAGAGCCTCCCTTGGAAAAGGAAATGAATTTCCTCCCGGCTGCCGCTTCTCTGCAGAACTGCCTTTTGGGAAGCTTCAATAACACCAATTCCCTCCTGCATTCAAGTACCCCTGAACGAATGACCCTGCTAGTGGTGCAGTTTTTTTTTTTTCCCTTCGCCCGCCTCCCCCCTTCCCTCTCTCCCCCAACTTTGATTTGATCAGGCCAAATCTGAAATGATGTGTGAAAGTAATGATATTTTGTAATTAAATCTCTGGTGATGGCGCCTCTAATTTGTGGTACATGCATTGTTCATAAGGAAAAAGGCATCAATTCATTTTCTGACTGGCTACTCCAGGGACTCGTAATTAGACCCAGTTCATCTCTTGCTGCCTTGCATATTAAAGAGCTACTGAAACGCAAAGGGAATTTGGGAAAGGTTTGTTTTTTTTTTTTTTTAAAAACCTTCTAATAATGTTAGCTCAATTAGAAACACTCAGGAATTAAAAAAAAAAGAAAGTTCTGGATCATCCAGAAAATACAGAAAATAGAGGCAGAATTTTGAGCAAGTTGGCCAGGGCAGGGTATTCACTGACCTGCTGCCAAGACCAGGGACCGGTTTTACCTATTCCCTTAGAAGTTGTGATGTTTTCAGTATTATTTGTAACAGAAAAACACGCTGCGATACACAAGTCAGAATCCTGCCTTAAGATGCTGCCCTTCTGCTCTGCCTCCAAAATAAAAGGGAGAAAACTCAGATTTACTACAATTTGAAGAACATCATCAAGGAAACACATGAAACAGCACAATGTTGTGGAAAGGGAAATGAGCCAGTAGACACACAGGTTTTGTAGGGTCAACGCTATAAATGTGTATTTACATACCACATTACTGTACATTCACAGAATTTGCTGGGAACGTCTTACAGAAAGTCTTGGATGGAATATGCTCAATTCTGTCATAGTTACTAAATAACATAATAAAAGCAAATTCAGAAGGTACTGGCAATAATAAAGCAACAGCCCCCAAAGATTCCCCGAGCTTCCCACTTGCAGCAGCATGAGAAACTACATTCCCATCCCACGAGGATTTTAAGAGAACAAATTCTCTCCCTCAACTAGTATAAAGTTGAATTCTCAAAATCATTTCTGTCCTGGTCACCCAGCAAAACAAAAAAAATAAAAATAGAGTCACTTGGGTCAGAAGCATTTGGGTTTGGTCTTTTTAACACTTAAAAGGAATCAATTATGCCCAGGTTTGCTTCCCAGTGGGAAGTTGCTTCAATAAGAGAACCAAATGCTTTAACGCAAAGATGCCAAAAACGAACACAGACATTTTCAAAACTCTCTTCCACCTTCACAGTCGCTTTTAAAGGAAGAGTCATCCTGGTGAAAGATTTTAATCTGAGCAGTTTGTATTTCTTAACAAAACCACCCAGCAGTGGCTTCAGAGCACCCAGCCCTTTAGAGCTCCCTGCGCCCGGCTCTGTGGGCAACTCCTCGCCCGCTGTGTACGACCTCTATTTTGGCAGCGCCAGCTATAACAGGTCCCTTATGTCCGTGGTACCCAAACATTCGATTCATACAAATGACGCACTATAACTGTTTTAGGCACCAGACACCCCTGCCACCCCGACAGCCACCCCCTGTGGGTCTCCCAGTGCAGACTATTAATCAGAGAAGCCTTCCTAGCTCAGCACAGGGAGTTAAAAAACAGAGTTTCTGCTCAACGTGTGGGATTTGTGCTCATCCTCGCCATGTCACAGGGTGGCAAATCCTTGGGTTGAGGGAGGGGAGGAGGTACCCGCAGGCTTTGAGGGAAGCAGGGCAGCACGCGAGCGGGATTTTCACTACGCGCCCAGCCAAAAGGAGCACAAGGCCAAGGGAGAGGAGCAAGTGATGGAGGCACAGATGAGGAACCTGAAGGAATTAGGATCTTCTCTGTCAAGAGCAGCCAGGCTGGCGCACACATCTCCGGCACAAACCCCAGCCAGGCACTGGGTAAAACTGGATATTTACTGTGGGACCTTTTCAGGGTGCAGGTTAAAGCACTGCAAAACAGCAGCACCAAAAAAAAAAGTAACAGAAAAGCAGCGAACACACTTCACCTGGAAACGCATCCTGACACTTCAGCGAGCTGAGGTGCTGCAGAGGTGAGCAAACTGCATAACAAAGTCCACACACTTTTAAAAAAAGAGACATTTTCAGTTAATTCCCCTGCTTTTACAGGAAGCCCCAGCATCTGTCAGAGCCTCCCAAACCCCTGCCATGCTGAGTTCAGCTCCTCTGGCCAGGCTTCTTCAAAAGAAGTTGCCAAGACCCTGTTTCATGGCAGGGGGCAACAGAATGAGGGCAAGAAGCCTCCTGCGCTGCAGGCAGCTGCCCCTTATCTCCCCCCCCACACCCAAAGCCCCCGCACCCATCACCCACCAGGGCCACCCCGAGGACTCGCTAATGTGTTGGGCCAGGGCTATCATTTCTAACAGGGGAAGGTATCAACATTTCAAAACAGTTTAATTATTCTGAGAATGCTTAGCTATTAGCAAAGACAAGAGAGCTCAGGGCTATTTTTCAGCATTAATTTTCCATTTGAAATGAATTCCTTTTGGTTACACTTTTTAAATGTTTCTTTTAATTAGACGCAATTACTTCAGAAGAATTGCTTTTATTTCTAAGCCTGAGATCTCAATGATAAAGCTGTTAACTGGCCGAGCTGAATGCTGTGTATGGCTCATTTAGCCGGTACACTAAAGTATATTGAACTAGGAAATTATACAGTGAATCAGCTATTAATTCATTTTATGATCCTTTCACTCTAACATCGTGAATGAGATCTTCAGGGGGAAATTTAGTCACAATACATATAATTGTTCAACTATATATATGCCACCGGTTTACTACTCTAAGGTTACAGGCATTGCAGAGCTAATCGGAGTGCAACTGTGCAAACAGCATTGACTCCTGGCTCCCAGTGCCGGAGGAGCATCACCGCAGCCTGCAGGAGGTCCTGCACCTCAGGCAACCAAGGGAACAAACCATGGACGTGTCCTCTCTCCAGAGCTGGAAAAAATGAACTTTTCTATTTGACAGTGCTGGCAATCAGCTTCCAGGTACATGTCTGCACGTGGGTGCTGTCAAAGGAAAATCTGTGCTTTCCTTTCAGGGCCCAGTTGTATTCTAGAATTATAGGATGGTTCATGTTAGAAAAGACCTTAAAGAACATCTAATTCCAACCTCTCTGCCATAGGCAGGGACAATTATCACCATGTGAGCTGCTGGGAAGAACCGAGGATGGTTCCTATGCGCATTGGGTAGCAAACTGCATCAAACCACCTGCAAGCTACAATTGATGTTTTCCCCGAGAGATATGTTCCAAATCAACACCTCAAACCACGTAATACTTGAATCACAACTCATACCCTTCATACTAGTGGTTAATTAGGCACCTTCTACAGCAGCAGTTGTCCCGTGTGGGTAGGACCAGCCCTCATGTGGCATCATGCAGCACAGGATTCCTCTCTTCTGCCAAAACTGTGCCCATTGCAGCACCCCAGCCTGCAGCATTGGCCCCTCATTTGGGTGTCTGGGTGCTGCAGGGGTGTTGGGAGAGAAGAGGTTTGTCAGCGGGAACATGCATGTCTCAGCAGGGAGTGGGATATGGGCTCTGACCCTTGACTAGCTCCTTGGAGCCTGCCCGGGAAATCTAGACCTGGGCTGAGCTCTTTTCTTTTAGTCTAAAATCCTACCTGTAATACTGCTGGTTTCTCAGACCACTGACGGCCTGCGATGCTCATTTAAACCCATCCTCACAGCTCAAGAGGCTATTAAAGTCTGGTAGCCCAAGAAACACAAATCCTTGTGTCCTTAACTCCTGCGAGGAAAGACTAATTCCCATCCCTAGGACACAGCCAGTGTGGGAACCCAGCGAGAGCCCCATATCCAGCACGGGATTTGCCAGGACCTCGCGAGCCCTGCTAGCGTTGCAGCAGGCTTGGGATGCATGTTAAGCAGTTGTACATACTGCAGAGTCACCATATGGATATCTTTGTAATTGAAAATGTAATGTAAACCTTGGCATCCAGGGCCTTCTTCTGGAGAAATCATTGTGGAAATGTCATATAATTAATGAATTGTATCAGCTAGCAGGGAAAAAGACATTTTAACCGTGGGATCATGGGACTTTATTACTGTAGATGGACTAAATCTCTATCTTCCAGCATAGATCAGTCCTGACAAAACTCTGAGGTTGCCAACTGGCCAGGTTTGTTTTTACTAACTTAGTTCTCTTATTATTTTAATGAAGTCCAACTGATGCTGCATGGAAGCCAATTCTTCTAAATGCTGCCAATAAATTAAAATAAAGATGTTGTGTATGAAGATTGGCAGGTGTCTCCCTGCAGATTTTATCAAGCTTTCAAGACGAGTCCCCCACTTCAGCAGAAGCCATGGCCAAACATCGCCTATGGAAAGTGGCAAGGCAGTAGAGTTTAGAGCAATTAGCAAAATTGTAATTAGTGCCAGCTCAGCACCTAGCAGCGGGGGTGCGCACAGAGAGAATCCCTTTGGACCGTTGAGGTGTAGGTCTAGGGCTTGTAGCAAGGGCTTTGGGCTGGCATTACAGCCCCCATGTGAAGGTGGGACCAGTCCTCCTGCCCTGGGGCTTGAGTCGCAGCAGTCTGAATTTGACCACATTCAAACTTGCACACGACCTTGGCCAGTTTTTGTATAAAAGGTAGAATTTGGCAAAACCCCACTCCCTGTGGGACTGGTCCTGTTCTGACTACGTGCCCACAAGTGCCCGCGAGCCGGGGGAGAGGAGGGCTCCGGAGCCAGGCTACAGACAGAAGCAATGCAGCTTGTGCTTCCTCCAGCAGGAGGGAAATCAGCCGAGATTTTCTTGGTCTGGGAATTTAATGGCAAACTGCCACAGCCTACGTGGGAGGAAGTTGTTGGGCAAGCGCTCGCTCGCTGCTGCAATCCGGGTTTCCCAAGCACAAAGCTCTTGTTCTTCAAAGCATCTACAAGAGGCAGGAGCACTCACACATCCTCCGTTGGAGCAGGCTGCTGTGTTTGGAGGACATCCATCCTCCCCTCAGTGTGGGACAGCCCAGATCCTCAGGGTGTAAGCCTTGTGCCTCACACAGCCATGACATCCAGATGTCCCCAAGCCACCTTTGCTGACACCTTTTGGGAATCTACGTGGGCTAGCCTGTCCCTTCCATCCCCTGCTGTCCATAGCAAGGGAGGAGGAAGCATCGCAAAAATGCACATCTGTCTTTATGCTCTAACAAATGACTCTTGGCAGTCTGAAAACATCCACCTGTGGGAAATAGCCTCTTGTGACATTAGTGCAGAGCAGAGGTACTTCCACCCTCAGGCAGGTGAGGGGCTACAGGGTGAAAACTGCTTTGTGTGCAGGACAGGGCGGAATGAGGACCTTGGGTCTGAATGCTCACACACGCTCATAAATTCAACATCTCACCTGGGGGTTAATCGAGACCTACGTTATCTGAATTTCTCCTAGAGGTATTTCAAACATATAGCAGAGGTGTTAAACCCCTGCGTTAAAGGCTGTTTAGTGAAAATGAGAAGAGAATAGAGTTTAAATATTAGAGCCCTGTCCATCATAATTCTGTCTCACATCTATTCAGTTCCAAGAGACTTAGTACTTTGTTGTTCAAAAGTGTTTGCTTAATCCACAAAGTGATAGTATACAAAAATGCACTGTTCAGGAAGCTATAACTTCACAGAAGTTCTGCAAGACTATGCATTAATATAAATTCATGATTTCAGTTAATTAGCCATGTAAATTAATACTAATGTAGTGCCCTTCATTGTGTTTCTCAGTTAATGAAGAAGCTTTTTAGTACTGCTGTTTCACATGTTTCCATACATCTAACTGGAGACAAGTTTCAGTAAAATTCTTTGAAAATTCAGAGACAGCTGGGCTCAAGCACTCCTGCCACCTCCAGAAACCCACCCCAGGTTCGATAGCTGTCTCCAAGCTTTTTGCTTTGCACTTTTGTTTCACTTGCCAGAATAAGCTTGAATAATAAGTGCAACTGAAGCTGCCTGAAAAGTATTTTCCTATTATAAAAAAAACTGAAGCTACCCAAATTTTGCGCAACTTTGCAGCTGACTGAACAGGCCCTGTCCATCTCCAGCATGACAAAGTCTTTGGCTACTGAATCCGATACCCATTACCATAGGCAGCTCCATCTTATCACCCCTTTCATAAGACAGGAGAAATGGGACAAATTTCACAGTTTCAGTCAGAAGCTCAGCCTGCAGGATCTGCCCAACCTGATCTGTACCCGCCAAGGGCACATGCTCATGGGGGTGCCCGAGCCATTCGGACAAAATACCTTCGCTCCATGGGCTACAGCTGCATGTTGAGTCAGCCTGGACCAACTCTCTAGACACTGCTGCAGCATCCCAGCTGGAGATGTGCACGCACGTGCACACTTCGTGCTCTCCACAGCTCACACAATTTGTTTGTGGTGTCCCTTTCCTCCCCCCCACCACCACTTTCGGCAGCCCAGTCTTCATCTCCACTGACACCTTCCCCCTGATTCATGGTGCTGCTTGACTTCATATCAAGCAGAGGATAGATAGCGTTTTATAAAGAGAAATAAAACATCCCCTCTCTCTGAAGCAGAAGGTGAACAACCTATTGAAACATACAGACCTGCTCTCCTTTCTTGTATTCCTGCTACCCTGAAACATACAGCAACAAAAGATATGATTCCGTAAAGTTATTGAGTGCCAGGCCTTCACATTTGTCTTCCAGTGACTCTTAAGTCTTCCTTTTCTCTATTGAGTTCCATCTCATTGACTTCCTATAAACACTAATACAGAGCCACAGACCCGCGGACATGCCTGGAATACAGCCACACACCTTACAGACACTGCCAGGGGCTGGGCTCAGAAAGCCCAAACTAACACGGTACAACCGGCAGAGTGTCCAACACCACAAGCCTCCTCTGTGCCCCTCAAAACCACTCCAAGCTTATTTTCTATTTCTCTTCTGTCCATGAGTTCCACCGCTGAACTTGTTCCACTTTGAGGGATTTTTTCCTTATTTTTTTTCACCTCAAGTGGAAGCTGAGATTTACACATGTTTACTCAATTCCAGAAGTTTTGTGAGAAAACCCCTCCCTTATGCTCCACATACGCCCAGACAATGAAACCACCAAGCAAGACGACTCACCGCACGACACGGAAATGCTGTTAATGCTAAACTAGACGCGGAATTCAAAGCGTGCCTCTAATTAATCACCGGTTAGCCAGCATCGTCAGGTGGCATCTTCCATCTTGTTTCAGACACAATGGGCTTCCTCCCCTTTTGTAGTCACACACGTTCCTCTTCCTCTTGGGCTTAGTGCTTGACATCTGCAAACCTCCTCACCCGCTCTCCTGCCATCCCACCCTCCCGTCCATCCGCCCTGTTGAAATATTAACCCAGGGCAGTGAATGGCTTTGCTGACTGCTACATAAACAACGGCCGTGTAGCTACCGGTCTGCCCCAGCGTCGGCTCTGTTAACATCTGAATGCTACCACCATCGCCAGGACAACAGGAGAATGGATGGATGGACAGAGCTGCCGAGGGAGATGAGCAGAATTAGGAGCAGGAGCCGAAATGAAGCTGAGGAAAGGGAATTGCTGTGGGCAGCCTGTCTCCAGCAGCACACCCTGCTGCTGCACTTGCTGCTCCATGATTTTTGCTGTATGAAATCTCTCTACTGGCTCATCTTCCTGCGCACGCCCCAAAAACCGCTGCCCCCGGCAGCTGCGCTCCCTTCAGCACATCAGTTAGGGGATATTATGCTTTAATATTCACTCAAATCTATATTACTGCTGATGGACTCTCGTACAGGTCCTTTATAAGAAGGATATTAAAAAACCCACCGATTGGACTAGATAGCTCTTAGGGCTTGTGTAGCGCACATGCTGAGAGTATAAACTCCCTTCCTCCTTTGGACACAAGACCTATCGCTTGTAGCTCACAAGGAGTTTTCAAAAACCTCAAATAATAGCCCAGAAAAATCAGAAGCCACTCAATGGGTTCAGAACCCTCACACAATGACATTGGACTCTCTTAGCAAATTTAATCACAGGTCTCTAATCCTTCCTTGGGATATGAAAGTGGTGTCCAGGCTGGTCCTCGAGGGGTTTGCTCATGATGCAGACAGCTCAGTTTAACCTGCCTGGAGGCGTCTGTAATCCCCTGAATCCTGGCCACAAGCGGGGACAGCCAGGTTGCCCTAAAGCCTTCCCAAAGGCAGCCCTGCAGTCTCAAGCACAGGTGGGCACAGACCTTCTCATAAGCACAGGTACTTTCTTAAGCCAGTGCTGAGGAAAACAGCAGCCTGGCAGGGAAGCAATGCGACTACCTGCGATTTTTCACACCTTCACAACCTACACCAGCTCCCACGCTCGCCTCTGCTTTCCAGCCGCTCTTTGTGGGATAAAGCGGAGAATGTGATAAAACATCTGATGGTGCAGGTGGCACCATCTGCTCCCTCACCAGCTGCTGCTGCCACTTAACCATCTTTCTCCATGAGTTATTAGAGAGCCAAGGTGACCACAGATGAAGCAGCTTTCGGGATGGTCCCAGCACAGGAGGGAGCAGTTCCCTTGTTAGCAAGTCCTGAACCTACAGCCACCAGTTGTCATTCCTTTCCTATAAGTCAAGTTCTGGGTGTGATATAAAACCTGACACCGATGAAATTTATCCAGTTCCCAGAGTCTCCAACGTCTCTCTCCCCATGGATTTATTTCAGAGCCTGAACACCAGGCCCCCAGTGCAAAGCACGGGACTGTGCAATCCGGGGACTGAAGTTACCACGCTGAGGAGAATTTCAACCTCCCCGGAGAGGGAATTAGGTCTATTCTACATGCAAGGTCTGTCAGACTGGTGCATGGCCTCTGGCACCTGCCAGTTTTGCCCCCTCTGCAGGTACCAGCTAACCTCTGCTATGAGTTTGCATACAAGAAGCACCTGCAGTGCTTTTGTTTTGCAGAATACAGCTGTGACTCTGTTGCTGGATAAGAAGGATCCAACCCTGTTCTCTAAACTGTGCTCCCTCCCATCCTTGCTGTGTTCCTCCAAGGGAGAGCTCAGACAGACTAAACGCTGCAGCACCTAAATGGAAGCACCAGCACACTTGGCCTATGGTCTCCTTCAGGAGGGCTAAGACACCCTTTCATTTTACTAAAGGTCACATCCAGATAAACTGTACCCTTTACCCTTGTATGAGAAATAGCTCTAGCCGACCCACTTCAAAACGCATCCTTAGCTGTTTCAATGACAGTTTGTTCTCCACCAAGCTCTTGGTGACATTGTCCTTCTGCAGAAACTTGTGCGAAGCAAGTTAGTGATACTTCACTCATCGCTTGATTTTGTCATTGCAATGGAGTTTAGTTTTGGTGTCAGGTCCTATGGCAAAAGAACAAGAAAACTGAAAGGAAGAAGCAAAAAGCTGCTAAAATGAACATTAAACCAGAGTCTTAAGATTCAGGGGTCCAGCAACATCACTGCACAGTTTCTAAGCATAAAAAGAGACGGTGACACTGTGGTCCCCTCAGGTGCAGAAACTGAAATGGGTTTGGGGCTTTTGCTGCTGCCTGTGTATCCAGGGTATTATATAGCAGCTGTCAGACCAGGACAGGAATGGGTGGCCTAGTGATCAATCATTATTCAGATAAGATACTGATGATATCAATGCATTATTTGGTGATTATTTCAAATCAATCTGGTCTTAAGGGCAGATACAATAATTACTCAATAGAACAGCAGTGGCTGGACCCTGACAGCCCACTGGGGCACAGTAATAGGATAGAGTGATGTCCTTTCCTCTGTTAGGCAAAGGGAAGAAAGGTGGTGTGCAGCTTCCCCTCCTTATTTGCATTTTTACTTTCCTTTAAAACAGCATGGCTTTCATCTCACCTCTGCCAGCATCCCTATTTTGCTGACTCCTCTCCAGGTGTGCAGGGGAGGGAGGCTGAACTGCACTGAGCCCTTGCAATTAAGGCTGAGCAAGTTTGTCAGCCAGATTCCAACCACACAAGCACCTACCAAAACCCAAACTATGCTCTGTTAATGCGGCTCGCTCAAAAATGGAATGAAAATATTTCTTTGAGTCTATCAGAGTAAGACTGGATGCTGCTTATAATAATTTACAGAGCCTTTTACCTTTTGGTTGTTGGTTCCAAACACCAGCGCTCAAAAGCCTGCTGTAAGAGGACATGAAAACAATTTAAATCAATCACCATTTCACCAGTACCCCAATTTCCAACAGTTGCTTAGAGAAGAATATAAAGTTATCAGTCCCTCCAGACTCCAGCTCTGCAGCTCAGGGCCTCCTCCCTGAGCCAGAAAGGATCATTTTGTTTAATGGCCATGGCTGGATTTTTCTCCCATGCATTTGTTTAATTGCATTTGGAAGTCTCCTAACTTGCCACTGTGGTTAAGGAGCTGAGCTGAGATGAGCTCGACCAGCCCCAGCTCAGTCCTTGCAGGAAGGCAGCGTCCCACACACCATCCCCCAACACACAGCATCCTGGGGACACGACTGGTACTTTTAATTTAGGTACTGGAGGTTAAAGGCATGCCAGAACTGCCAGATCTAGCTGAAATCTCATATGAATTGCTTCGCAAGAGCAGTATGGCATCTGGAAAAAAATCATTACACTTGCTGGGATAGGAAGCGTTGCTCTCCAACAGTTAATCCTGCCCTCCTCACTAACAGTGAAATCCAGGGGGGTGAGCGGGGGAGACAGATCAATGGACAGCATGTTTTATCTTCCTTTTAACAAACAACCCAACCAAAGGTAAAAGATCAGTTACATCTCTAGGCTAGAAAAAATTGCCTCCGTTTTAAAACAAAGCCACAAAATTGTAAGTCACTGCTGAATTTTATGTTCAAAGGCTTCTCTTTGAGAGGCAAAGTGTAACTAGATAAAAGGGAATAATTAAGCAAATGCCTTTCCCTCTCCCCTCACTGCCAGCCTGTCCCTTGGCAGCCTGGCTTAGGGGAGGACTACCTAGACCAGCGTTTTGGGGGACACACCAGTCATCCCAGGACCACCGCTCCAGCCTCCATGTTCTCAGGCTTGTTGCCAGCCGAGCCTTCCCAGAGCAGGGCTGATGAGGAGGCACCAAACACACACCCCACACGCAGAGCCATTGGAGACTTGACAATGAAATATTTGGCTCCCGGATTCAAGATTAGAGTGTGTCCACCAGCAGACCAGCGCGACCCCAAGGCTCAGGCACATCCGAAAGATGCCCCTTTGGCATCAGAACACCTGTAGGGTGTTACCCAAAAGGGAGGAGACTTATTCCACAGGGGTGGCTAGTCACCTCCTCAGGAGGAGGACAGTACCTGGGTTTATTACCTTTTGCAAACAGCTGCCAAATTCATCACTTAGGAGTTTGCTTGTGATGTATTCTTTAATAATATCTAGAAAATACATTACAGATGCAGGGTCTTTTCTTTGCCAGTTGATTTTAATGTTATCGATTATTCTCTAAATCACTTACTGTGATTTCGCTCTGAAGCATTTAGTCTTTGGGCAAAGGTACCAAAAGCAGCTTCTCAATTTATAGCCACAATTTTTGCTTCAGCAGTTCATAGCCTGAACAAGCCCTGCCTTTTGTCTACACCAGTAAAAGCAATTTTTACATGCAAAAAGTGCCAGGAAATTTTAAATGCTTCTAGAAATTGGCCCTTACATGGATGTGTGTACATAAACACTTGATAAACCCATCACCTTTGATGCTGGACTGGAGCTTGATTGTGAATTCACCTTAGCTACGTGGGAAGATGATGGAGAAGCCTTGTGCTTTCTGGGCTTTCCTTCTGTTTTGAAACATTAGCAAGTTATTTAATGACTTATTGTATTTTCCCTTTTATTCACTTGAACACTATTGAATTTTCTAATGCTAACATCCAACTAAGAGTTGCACACAGAAGGAGGCCATGGCCTAGCCACAACTCATTTCTCCTGGAAGACAGTTTTGGCAGGTTACCTCAAAGTATCAAGCTGTTTCTTTCAAAGGGCCTAGTGACAAAGCAAATTAGTACCTCTGAAGGACTAGGATAAAATAAATACTTAAAGCCAATGTAAAAACTTGGTATACAATGCACCCACATTGCGGAGTTGCCTGTTACAGGATTGCAGAGTTTTGAAAAAGCAATCCCTGTCGTTGCATCTCCTTGGCTTTCTCAGTCTTTATGGTATTTGCAGCCTTTTTCTGAGGCTGTCCTGAAAAGTTTTAGCTCCACACAGCTGAAGGAAAAGGACCTTTAAGCTTAAAAGCACTTCCAGATCATATTTCAAGTATGACATCTGTGTTCCAAGTGCCTCTGTAGTTGCTTCCCATGCTGGAGAAGGCAGATGCCCTCATGCTGTGATACTGCAAGGGTAGCCCAGACTGTCTTTGCTCTGTACTCTGAAACCATTTGGTGGTCTGCACCCCAAAACCCATCAACTGAAAACACCACATCAACCAGACCACCAACCTTGGTGTGCCCAAGTCACACCAACCTCTCGGGAAGCCCTGGCATGGGTAGCAGCCTCTTCCAGCTGCTTTGCCTTGTCTGAAGCTCTTTCCCTTCCCCTCTCGGCAGGAGGTTCAGGGATGAGCCCGTGTGAAGGCTGCAGTTTGCTGATGGCTGCACTGGGAAGTCCCTGGGTTGCTGCTTTGGGCATCTCTTGGCAGCAGGAGTTAGTGACACACAGCTGCTCCGCCAGCGAGCAGCCACCTGCCTCCACAGCACATGACAGCCGGTTGTCCCCGTTCCCACCTCATGGCTGGAACACCTCAGGGTGAGCTGCTCGAGCAGACAGCTTCAGGCTTCTTGCCTCTGCTTGCCGTGGTCACACCACACACCAGCGTGAGCTGCACATCCCTGCAGCCCATCAGTTTCCTCCTGCAGAGACGTCCATAGCAACTGGCACCGATGCAGGTAGTTTTGCAGCCATGTCAAGGGAAGGGAACAGACTGGAGGGGTGTAAGCAGAGGGAGGTGCATCCAGCCCCTGATCTCTCCAGCTGTAGCTTGCTCCTAAGTACCAGGCTAATGAGCCATTCCAGAAATTCTCCCTTCATGCACTTCACACCATCCTCCTCCCCTGCATTAAGAAGTGATGCTGTCAGGGGGAAGGAAGCTTCATTTGCAACCTGCAGGTGAAAATGCCTTCCCCCTGCAATTTTTGCAGTGTCAAGCTGAGCTGGCATAACCTAACCCAAGCAGGTAACATCACTGTACGCCATGTACCATGACACATGTCTTAGGATGGTCTTTCTAGACTGAGCCTTGATGATTTTTGCTGTGATATGCCTTCCTAGCATCCTCACCTGGCTGGGCATAAAGCCTCATGGCTCATCTGTTTTGACTGGGGAGTCAAACTGCAAGGCCAGCACTGATGCAACAGTCCCACCATTGTCCAGACACCCTTGCTTTCTCTTCTCCCTCTCCCCAAATAACACCTCCTTCCCACTCCCCTGCCCACACAGGGCCTCTGGCCCTCTTCTGCTTCCCATGTGCACCCTGAGCATCTCCATCTTGCCTGCTCAATGATTCACTTCTGGAGCTGCAGTGGTTAGAGCTGGGAAATAGCAGCAAATAACCAGGAGACAAGGAAAATGCCTTTACCCAGCAGCATGGGAAGAGATGCTCACATCTCAACACTCGACAAAGCGTTGTTTATTTAAAAAACAAAATACCAAGGGACATTTCCCTAAGATGAAGAAGGTCTGAGAATCAAATCCAGCACTGGAAAAGCCAAAGAGCCCTTGTCATGGTCAGTCAAATCTCCAGTTCAGCAGGTGCTAAGACCACCTGCACAAAGCACCTTTGCTTTATGCCCTCATGGCCTGGAAGGCCCATGAAAATCAATTCCCACCACAGAGAAGCTAAGTAGCACTTTCCACTGGTATTGCTTAGCCAAATTCCTGGCAGGGGTAGGCTCTTGCCAATGCCAAATACATTGCATTGTCAGCAAAATTCATTCATAGTGGTGGGGCTGAACTGGGGCTTGAGAACCCCTCCAGCACCCCTGTGCCACGGGGTCTGCTGCAGGGAACCCTCCAGCTCACCCCCCACAGGTGTAACCTCAGCCTCCTGCTCAGAGGACTGAGCTTCTCCCAGGTACGGCTTGTCCTCTGGCATTTCATGCCCTCTCCCCAACCCCAGGATTTTATTCTAGGCCCAGAAAACAGTAAAAAAAACCCAACTCAAACATTCCAGAGTCAGAAAAAGGTGTCTGAGGTGGACATACAGAGTTCCTGGAGCTGGAGGTCTCTTGCTTCATAAGAACCAGCTCACCCACCTTGAGCTGATTCACTCTCCCACTCCTATACACGTCTCCTATCTCTGGTAATCTAGCACCTATTGCTTCTCATAAGCCTCCAGCAAAAAGAGTCAGACAAGACTCTAGATTTGTTCTGAGAGATAATCGACAGGAACGTTTTTTTTTAATTCCTAGAGCACTTTGCAAAACAGCCTGAGCATTATACTGCTATTACATTTGGAGGCGCAGGAATGAAAGGGTAAGGAGGTTTTGTTCCCTTAGGAAGGTCTAAATGTTATTTCAGCGTCACCTGCGTGGGGCCTTAAACCAGCTCTGGTGAATTTGGCACATTCACAGGGCACAGAGCACTGTCATAACACAGTAAAGCTTTCAGTCCCAGGGCAGGACGGCTTCTTCAGCAGGGCACTGCCCTGGTAAATCCGGCATCTCTTCTCTCAGGGGTGAGTGAGCCTGGTGGGGACTACAGGTTGTTTCTGGAGGTACCAGTGATGCCTTTCCACAGCCCCGTACAACAGGGGCACGCTTCTTATAACAGCACAGGGACAGGCTCCCTGGCTTTTGTGCAAGGGGCCAAAACCCACAGACCTGAGAGATGGGAAAGAGCCCTCCATCCCCCCGCCTGTAAAATCTTTGCCAGCCAAATTGCCACGTGCTCGTCTCCTTTGTATGGCGGTGCCTGCGCCTGCCTCTCCTCCGCGAACAGCAGCTGCCCTGGGAAGCCACCCAGAAATCAGGGCAGCGCAGACCGTTTATTACATTTGCATGCCTGCGTACAGTCCTGGGCGCTGCGCAAATCGCAGGTCAATGGGAGCTGCAGGGATTCTCTCCTTCTGGGGGAAATATATTCAGGCTAAAAGCAACTTCAAAAAAACACATGTTTAACCTGAACTCTTATCTTTTATCCCTTTAAATATCCAAGCGGCCACTTTTGCAAGCCTGAAGCCTGGACTCCAGCTACATTTATTTCCCTCTTTCATCCCAGCTGCAGCTCCTCAGAATTTATCTCTATGGTTAACTTCCCCTTTCATAATATTAGCACAGTTGAAGCACTTGCTTTCCTGTTGCAGGCAGTGATTATATAGCAAATTAACCACAAGCTGTTCAGTCCAAGTCCAGCAGTTGGAAAGACGCTCCTCTGAGTAATGGTTTGTGTAGTTGATGCTTTCATCTGTAATTTGCATTTGTAATAAATGCAGAAATAAAAAATGGGGTCTATATTTTAAAAAATAGCCTAGGATGGCAGGGGCAGGCAGGCGAGCTAATGGGGAGGGAGAGACCTCAGGGGTTTTGAGGGCTGCACCGCGCCATCTCCTGCACAGGGAGGGGGAACCCATACACATGCCTCTCCCACACAAATCATGGGCTTCCTGCCCAGCCTGATTTTACACAAAGAGAAGGGCCACAAAAAATTAAAGCAGAAGTCCTTGCACGGCTTGGGCTAACAATTACACACCAGCAATTTCCACCATCAGGGAGATGGGCTGTGTGCACATACCCAGTGGTGCAGGGACACACAGCAGGTAGCCTGGCTGGAGTTTTGCATGCCCTGTGGCCTCCCTGCTAGTGATGGGGGTACCACATCACCTCTACAAGACCCACGCAGGCTGTGTCAGTGCTGCTGAATAGCAGGGGAATATCTGAGCCAGCTTTGCCAAGCTCCAGCCCGTGGGAAGTGGGTCACCCCAGGGGCATGAAGCTCAGCTGGGGCAACCTGACCCCACCAAGGAGCAAAATACCCAAGCTGCAAGTCAAACACATTGCCTTGACAAGACTGACTCCAGCACTGCTGCTGCCTGACCACACACCCAGGGACACACAAGCCTGGTGACATTAAGCCAGAGGCCAAGTTGAGCATATAGCTAAAATGCTGTGGACGAATGGAGATGCCCAAAAACAGGAGTGCTGCACCAGTGTCCTGGCAAAGGGACAGCACTGGAACAAGAGACAACGTCCAGAGTGTCTTGCTGACCCAACAAGGTGCCACGTAGCTTGTTGGGCCCTGAAAAGGCATTTGGAGGATGGAGACTCTTCTGTGACAGCACCAGTCCTGTCTTTGCCTCTCACCTGCCTCCTCGGTAACTACATACATCACTCCTTTGATCTCAGCTTCCTCAAGTATAAAACAATCCATGGTTCTCAGCCAGCACCGAGAAGCACACCAAGATGTGAATAAATACCCATTACTGCCATCACAGTAGCCACAGAGGCTGGCAATGCCTTCAGCAGCACCAGCTCCCTGCATCCCTCCCTCCTGTGCCAGGTCTTCAACGAGCAACTGCCATCTGCCAGGTCACACCACCCGCCTGTGGCTCAGCCTGCACACGCTGGCTTGGTGTTCCCTACCTGTATTTACCACGTAATTCATGGGAATAGCCAGTATGTATTTATCTGCCCTTGGGAAGGTAGTCTCCATTAGGTGAAGATGGTTACGGCGTCACATGGATGTCTCTTGGTAGATGCTCCCCTTTACCCCACCCATAAATCCCAAGTTTTGGGACACAGACCCACAATCTCTCAATTAAGGAGAAAAGGAAGAAAAGCAGACTCCAGATTACATCCTCCTCCCCATGGACAGCAGGAGACAGGCTGCCACAAGCGTTTTCCCCTTCCCACAGCACAGGCATTGTGCTCAGCCCACACAGGTGTACACAGCCCTGGGGCCGTTCCGTGGGACTGTTCCCACTGCTCAGGACATGCAACTCCTGCTCATTTTCTGAGGTGACACAAGGGAAGTGTCTCTGCTTCCTCGAGAGGATGCCACAGTGAAAGCAAGGTGGCTGCCTGTGACTTCCGTTCCACAAGAGAGCCCAGCTCTCTGTTTAATTAAATAAGAAGGAAAGACCAGAACAGCCAGTTTCTTAATGAGATTTGGTAACATAATTATTTGCTACAATTAGGAACCAACTGAAAAGGTTCCTTTCTAACACTTTGGAGAAGCCCAGCATTTTAAAGTTGATTTATCTGATGTCAGGGACCAACTTTAACTTTGCTTCTGTGCAGCAGTGAGCACATTTTTCAGTACTATACCAAAGTTATTACTTATGAATCATCACATAGCTACACATTTTACGGAGCTACTGAAAAATATATTGGCCTACCTAGATGGGCAACCCCAGGGCACACTGCGCAGGACTCAAGCGCCCCTTGTAAAACAAAATCCTCTTCCTACAGTGATGCTGAAATACACTGGGACACGCTCTGCTGTCTCCCTTTACCCAGCTGCAACAGGGCAGCTTGCAATGCTGAAAGAGCTCAACTTTCTGGTCCCCTCTCTGCCCAAACACACCAAGCCCCAGGCTCAAAAAAATGCAAGTTTTAAGGACTTGCATCTGAGCTGACACAAGCTGAGCTGGGACAGGCAAGTGGCTGAGCAGAGCCCTCCAGCCGCAGGGAATCCAGGCAGGACAAAGCAGGTATTTGTGGGCAGGTAGGAGCCACAGCCTCTTGCACTGGGAAATGGTGGTTCTTCATCCAGATACTACCCTTGGTGGTCCCATATTTCAGTTTTCCACCAAGCTATCACAGATAATACTCCTTCCTGCTCTGCAGCATTTAGAGGCCACGTATGTGCAGGCAGCATCTAGTGGCGGGGAACTCCTGCTTTGTCTGTGGCATCTACAAGCCAGAGGGCAACAACTAGCAAGGAGGTACCTTTGCTGGGGGGACAGAAGGCACATGGGAAAAGAACCGTCCTAAGAGACCTCTGGGGGCACACCTAAAAGAATAAAGGTAAGAGATGGATGAACAGCATATGCACAGGAGGGAAGTTACACACATTGCACAGAGGGGAGAGGGGGGAAAAAGAAGATTGAATCCTCCTGGAGACCAGTGAGATTCTATAAACATAATCAAAATGTAATAGAAACTTTTTGGAAATGCTGTTAGAAGGAGAAAGCATCAATCTTCATGGAACTCCACTCAACAGGCTTTCTCCAGCTAATCAATCACGGTCAAGACATGGGCCGTCCCATCTGTCTGTGCAAGGGACCAGGAGGAGATTGCTAAGTGCCTGGGCTGGAGCTACCATCTCAGTACCAGGCAATTCATCATGCAGGAAGAGAAGGGGGGAGAAGGGAGAGAAGGAAAATAATGTATAACACTAATAAAGTTTCTCCCCCCGCCTTCATTCCCAACCAATTTTTAGTAAAGGAGCCCAATCCGGAGGGGTCGTGGGGAGGGGGGTGGGAAGGGGGATATGCACTGGGGAGGAATCTGGTTACAAGATGTACTCCAGTAAACAGAGACAAAAGCCATCATCTGCATAGCAGTCCCTCGGCAAAGCCCCCGCTCGCCACCTCGGCCGGTGGCAGCAGCACAGGAGCCAGGCTGCAGCCAGCAGGGCTGGTGTCCCTCTGCTCCTGGGGCTGGGGGAGGACACCGGCAGGGACAGCAGTGCTGGGAAAAGGCAGAGGAGAGCACCAGGGAGCTTCACCAGCTAGCACCGCGTGGAGAGGCCAAGCCTCTGCATGCAAACAGCATCAACTTTTTCCTAGGTGCTGCCATAACCATTTTGGGGGGCCCTGAAAGTGGAATCAAGTGGAGCTGAAGGACATGCAGCGCACAGCCTATTTCTTCGGCAGCAGACGTGGGATTTTTCATGTCACATTATACCAACGTGTACACAGACAGGGTGGGGACTCACACTGCACAGGGGGAGTTCTGCCCTTCACTCTGCTCCCCGCTGTCTTTAAGCTGTTGTTTCAGTCCTCGCCACGCAGAAGTCCCTTCCTTCCCCAGCCGCTCCTCGCTCTGGGGCCCAGCCTCCCTGTCTGGAGGCACCAGCAGCAAGGCTCCCCGGCACATCCCTTACAGCCAAGGGCTCAAATCCGCATTTGCACAAAAAGGTACTATTTCCCCCGCTAAATCCACCCTGAAATGCCGCAATCCAGCATAACTCCCTTTCTATCCACCCTCCTTCTTTTAAACCTTGAGGGTTTCTCCCTTCTACTGAATTTCTGAAGACAAAAAGCACCCGAGAGCATCCTCTGCCAGAACCAACGCTGGTGATTTGAAGTACCACTTGCCTGTGTATAACACAGGTTCGACATGGGCTGTGCTACTCTTAGCATCAAACCTCATGGACTTAACCAAACTCTCCTCATGTTTACAAACACGTAATAAAATACCACAGGCTTTCTTCAAGGACTCCTTTGGCCTCGGGAAGGGTTCAGTCCAGACTCAATCCCAGCCCTCTGCCATTCCCAGTGCTTCCCATCACACCTAGGAGAGCCCTAGCATGCATCAGAAGACAGTACCGAGTTCTGCATAAAGGAATTTTTTTTTATTCCTCATTTTAATTACACAAATAATCTCCCTACAAGTGTTTTGGCCAACTTTTGTAGAAGTTCTTGTACGTTCAGGACCAGGTGAATGGGAAACCAGCACAAATATGGTCACATTATTTGCTTAGATTAAAGTGCCATTTGAAATAGGAAACCAATAGAAATTTATGCCCTTAAACCTTTTTTGTTGCTCTAAATTTAATCTAGTGGATTGACTGGACCGTACAGGTGAAGTTCAAGAAGTGAAATTAAGTAGGTGAGAGATTTATTCTTCCAGAATATTTATTCTTCCAGAGCTATGACGAGGCCGTACCTTCCAGTAAATGTCAAAATTCTTCCCTCCCTCCATAGATAAAAATAGACTCCACTTAAAAATGTAGTGACACAGGATTTTAGCTTCTACTGTAAGTGTAAATATAGCAACAAATTAAGTAGAAACATCTAGTAAATAACGTTGACATCCCTGAAGGTGAAGTTGCTTCAAGTTTAACTCTTACAGGCTGGTCTGCAACCAGGTGGCAGGAAGGCTTAGTTTAACCATTAGAATGGATTTCCTTCAGGGTTTTAGTCCCATCTTGTGACACCATTTGTCCTCTTCTGTCAAAGTTAGCTTCTCCTCCCCCTTACAGCCCCCCAACAGTGAAATTGCCAGGCCGATTTTTTTTTTATTCCGGTGTTCATTACTATGAGGAGACAGCGCAAAACTCTGCTCAGACTACAGACACATCAACAGAGAGTTTACAAACAGCTTAAAAACATGGAGTGGCTTAAAACTTATCAATCCATCAATTGTCAGGAACTTAAAACATCAACACAGGGCTTGTAGCTACCTCCTCTACTCCTAGACATGCTTTTAAACACATATAACCACCTGCCCCTTATGCCCTAGTGTGCCTGTAACCGTAGTTAGCAATTTATTGACCCTTTACTGCCAGAGTTTAAGGCACAGCTCAGCATAAACCAAGGTAAAGGGGTCAGCAGCATACACAAGAGGTCCGCTATTCTTTACTGAATCCCACCCCCCACCCCTCCCAACCCCAACTCTCACAATGAAGTTTTAGAAAAGCCACCACCACCAAGTCTTGCATAAACACAAGGCAGGGACCATGGCTTGAGCCAGACCTCCCAGCTCAGCCCTGGCTCAAAGACCACACAAGCCTGGAGACTTCCTTCTTTGACCCCAAAAGCCTAGCACAAGTCTCTGGGAAAGACAGCAGCTAACATGACCAGAGCTCTTACTCAGACGTCCTCACCCTCTTTCTTTTTTCTCCTTCCAGGAAACAAGGAGAAGCCAGCTCATCACAGAGAGAAACCAGTCAGGATATCACAGCTCTTGCACAAGCTCAGCCTCTCAGAACGCAGTACACCCCAAACACAGTACCTCTCCTGAAGATCCATCCTTCCTCCAGCTCCCCTCCAAAGCAAACCAGTTCCCACTCCTCCATCAACCCCTTTATATGTCATCCCACTCCTTTCTCCACCTGGAAGGGGCAGAGACTGGCTCAGGTGGCCCCAGATCGTCCGTCCTGGGAGAACTGGGGGCAGCTGCTGAGGGGTGGAGAGGGGTGGGGTGGGTGTCTGCAGGAGCTCTCTGGTGAGCACAGGTGAGCACAATTTCAGTTTGCTTGCCAGCCTGGCACGGCCAATTTAGGTAGCAGTGTTAGGGACAAGTTTCCCCGCAATAAAACTCTTCTTAAGTTGATATACAGTTATTCTCAAACCATAACCTTCGTCCCTAATTACCATGAATGTAAATGACCTCTGGTGTAAGGTTTATTATAACGATAATTGAGCTGTGGATTTTTTGGATAATAACCTCCTGGATTTTCCACTTGATTTCCTGATTTGCTTTATATTTCCAGGAACACATATAAGGGTCTGAGACTTCATCAGGCTGTTTATATAAAGTCTGACCATGACCTTCACTGGTTGTCCAGGCCATGGTCTCTTAAACTGTTAGATGCATCCAAACTTTTGGGTTTTCAAAGGTCTCAGGGATTTAGGCAGTGTGATCTGGGTTCCACTGACTTGCTGTGGGATGGGGATACTTGTGTCCCCCTGGAAAACTCAGGCTTTTTACCTTTCATCTCAACACAGGCAGACAAAGCACGGACCCCATCCTGGTGGAAGGAGGGAATGTGTCCAAATAGTGACATGGCTTAACAGGGAAGGAGCTCAGTATTGAAAGTCAGGCAACCTAGTGCCTTGCAGAAAGCTGGGAGAAGAAAACACATTGTGTAAACTGCTGAAGTTGGAATTGACATACTCAAAATGTGCTCTGTGGAGCTGGAGTTTGCTCAGAGCATTGGAGAGTGATCTCCAGGCAGGTCTTAGGTCCAGAAGGAGACTTCCAAGGCGAGGCAGGGAGATCCGCTCTCCAGTCCAGTCCAAGCCACCATCCCCATGCACAGAGACATCTCAGGTGAAGACTTGTCCTGGTTTTTCAGGAAGCTAAACAGCTAACAAAATCCCATCTTGTTTAAAGATTATTCCATTAAAATGGAACACTGTGTTTTTACATTATTGCTAATAGAGAAAAGTACACAAATAATTAATAAATGTTAACTTGTCTCCGGGGCTTTCCCTTTTTTGCATGTTTATTTTTGTGTTATGAATTACATCCATTTTCCACAGCTCACTAAATTGGCAGATGAGGAAAAGAGTCCAAAAGAAAAGCCATAATCCTCAAGGGGAAGAGCAAGCTGTTGTTCCAATCAAGATGTATCCTGACAAGTCAAGTTGGTGAAACCCATTAATTAGCACTTTTGGAAACAGTTGCAAAGTTAATTATTCTTCTTTCAGATGAAAGAAAGCTAATTTCTGGCATTTGCTTTGACAGTGACACGCGCTAACATTTTTAGAGTTGACATCCCTCAAGATAAATGATGCTCTGAAGTGTGCGTGCAAACATTTTGACTGGGAGCTACTGTGGCGAGTTGACGGCACTGGCACCTCTTACTGCAAATATTTTGCATCTGCGGGGATCGTGATCAAAGTTTGGAGGCTGAGAAGGAGGGTGGGGAAACTTCATTTTCCAGTTCAGGGAGGGTGTGGGTGACTCTGGCTTCGGACGGGAGAGAGTAACATTGTGCAGGCAACACAATCTATTTTATCTAGATAACGCCAATAGGGAATGCAAAGCTTTCTAGCTAACTGTGCTGGCAAAAAGAAACTCCTTTTTATACTATCTGAGTTTCTCTGCTCAAGGATCATCTTTTGTTCATGGGTCGGTAGCAGCAGATGAAACAGAAGATCTCCAAAAGGAAGTTCTCTCTTGGTATGATCAGGTGCCAGCTGGTATCAGCTCATGTTTATTTGACGAGGCAAGACTGGGGATGTGGAAACTCAACAGAACTCTTATGCCAAACCCCAATGTCCTCAGTGGGAAAAACATCAGTGTGATTTGGGATTTAGTCCCAAAAGCCCTTTTGCAATTTTGGAAGCTGCCTCGATCACGTCTTGCACGTACAAGGGCAGAGGGGAAGAGGTTATCTGTACATATAAGTTGCTTAGGCCTGCGTTTAAGAATGCATTTTGATCTGGGATTGCACCAGAACACGCACTTCAAATCTCACTCTAATAAAATTCAAGTATATGCCTAAAACCTGGGCTTCCCCTCGCAATTTTTAGGGAGTTACAGATCCTCTGTTGTTTTACTCCAGCTCTTTATGTCACTGACATGACTCCGTGACTGATCCAGGCTGAATTACAGGACCCTGTTCTTTTAGCTTTAGTCTTTATCTCGAAGCCTAAAGGCTAGGGGTGAGATGGGTACGGAAAGTATGCCTAAATCAGAGAAACAGCTTTATAGAGGAGCATTGCTTGAAGAACACGCTAAACGAGAGCTACTATTTGGAGAATCCCAGGGTGATGAGCAAGAGAGCTAAATAACTAATGTAAGAAGGTCAAAGTCTTCCTGATGGATTACAGAAGACCCTGTGCCTTTAGTTGTCTCGTCCAAGCCACACCTGGTTTGGGTGCACCATGGGGCTGGCCTGGCAGGGCAGGATGCTCAGCTCAAAGCACTTCAGAGCAATCTTCTCCTAACAGCCCAGTCCTTAATAAATTATCAGCCCAGCGTATCACCTAGGGGCCAAACCACCACTTTAGGAACCTGTTGCTCGTTTGATAAGATTCTTCAGCAATAACAAGTGCAGGCAGGCACATGAAGAAAGGAAATTGGTGGTAGAAAAAGTATTTCATTTGCTTTTCAATCAGCATGTAGGGGAAAAAAATTGAACTAGGAAGGTGATCTAAAGGACTACTTAGTTGGTATGCGATTCACACACGGCAGGGCAATCAAGAATGTGGAAACACCGGGTTCAGAGGGCTCGATCCAACGTGGGAGGTGAACACCACCTTTTCCTTCAGGGGAGCCAAAAAAAAAGGGACATGTGCTGGCACGCGAGTCCTTGCAGACAGGCTTGCTAGGCTGAGACAGTTTAGTAAAGACAAGACGCGAGAAAATAGAAAAGAAATAAATAATTAAAAATTTGCTGCCAGGAGTTCCGGGCTTTGCGAGGAGCAGGGAGGTGGCAGTCCTGAGCCGAGAGACTCGGCCTCCCGGCAGATCTGCCGCGCTCCTTTTTGCATATTCCTTCGTCGTACGTAATACTTATTGCTGCACAAATTGCAGGGATTATTTTCTCTTAACTGCTGATGGTTTTAGAGACTGTAATTGGGGGTAGCGCTTTGTAATTTAGTGCCAGAGGGGAAGGTACCTGTACAGGAGACTAACTTTTTTCTGCGGGCACGCACAGTTACAGCAGGAATGCTGGCAAAGGGGGACATAACTTATCAGTTCCCCACTTTTCTGTGCTGTACTGGAAGATTTAAGAAGTTTGGAGCATTTTTCAGTCAATGTAATCAAGAAAACATTTTTTAATTTATCAATAAATCAACCATATTTCGTCCCCTTTTGCAACATTTGTGATAACACTAGGGTTCACTTAACTGTAGTAGAAAAGATCTCACTCTATATAGTAAAGAAAAATCAAAGATTAAAACAATTTACTTACTGTGACGTGCTGTGTTGAGTTATGCCCTGAAATTGTTACTTTTAAACCCACTGTCTGATAATGTGCCCCGTTTATCTAAGTATGATTTTAATCAGGGTATTTATCAGCCTTGGTTTAGCGTATTAGTGTTTGATTTATTTAGCAATGCATATATTTATTTACATTTTAGCTTCCAAGTGACTCATTCTTCTGACTTCGCAGTCAAAGGTTAAACAGTTTGATCCATCCTGGGGCGGACACAAAATGTGGAATAAACAAATACAGAGAAAGGGCAGGCCATGAAAAACAGGATTAACTCTACATTTACACCCCTAACAGGCAACGCTCGTTCAGTGTTGCAAAACCAGTCTGTACAGTAACACCATTTCTGTACCCCCAGATAAGCAAATTACTTATTGTAATTCTTGTGGTGTGCTGAGAAAAGAAAATATGTATGAAATTCGAGGGGGAAAACCAAAGGTAGGAGAAGGAAATAGATGCTGCTGTGGTTGGAAACCCTTGAAAATGTAAAGTTGGGTCCAGAATCTGGAAAGAAAATAAAAACACCCTCAGATATATTGTGATTATTTATTTTCTCAGGCCCTTTAAGTCCATGCCCTGGCATGTGGGGAGCATTCTCGGGATTTCTTCACATGTTTTGGGCTGTGGGGACACGTGTGCGGGCTGTTCAGGCGGCAGCAGCTGGTGCTGCGTGTTCTCCCTGATGCAGTCGGCACCTGTAAATACACCGGCACGGAGATACATCTCAACCCTCCGTTCAGCTTCACCGTCTCCTCTCCTGCCTCCTCTTCCCAGGGTAAAATGCAGCAGGGGTTTTGTGTAAAGAGAGGACACAGCCCATTGAACACCCCCGCCCCGTTAAAACGCGGCAGCTGGAGGGGGTGGGACGCCTGAGTGGGATGCGGGGAAACTGCTGGATGCTGCGGTGCAGCCTTCGTCTTGTCGCTCAGGGACAAGACATCTTCCTTGCTGGATAAAATATACTTTAAATGACAGAGCAGGGAGAGGGCAATGGGCATCCAGGGACCACATTCCCATCGTTTTCTCTTACCTTTGGTGTCCTCCTGGGGGGCCTGGGCTGTGCCTGCGGTGCTTGGCGCTGGGGGACATCGGCAGGGCTAAGGCATGGACCGAGGTGCTACGGGTCAACTCTGCTGAACAGCTGGAAGCCAGCTGAGATGATAGCCCTGCTGTCCCCAAATCTGGGTGACAGCCTGGCTCCTACAGCTTTCGCCTGCAAACTGGCGGTTTGGGAAAGCGGATGGGTGCTCTCCAGAAGAGGGGAGGTGGATCAAACTGGAGCTGTGTGGGCAGGAATGGAGATGGGGACTCCTGGGCTCCCGCCTGGCGCTGCTAAATGATGATGATAATGGTTCCCTTTGGGAATGCATCGGGGTCTATTTATCAATGTTGGCTGAGCGCTTTGGGATCCTTGAACAAGGTGCTGTGAGGCTTATGATAAATGGCCTTCTTCACACTTGGCTGTGGTGGCAAATTCCCGTTCTGCAGTTCTAGAAATAAACCCCAATATTTTGTTAATCTGGAATGGATTTTATGCCTTATATACACCTATATTTCTCAATATAGTCCCAGTAATTAACTATTGGGTAATTTATATATATTTTTCTCTCTCTCTAATTTATTTCTAATTAACACAGATAAAGGATTGTATTCTTTATTAATGCAGATGGTTACTTATTTCTACTTGGATAAGTGGAGTAATGTCCTGGCCCTGATCAGGATCCTGCTCCGTAGGATAAAAGGCAAAGCACAGAGAGACACAAGTCCCTCCCATTGATCTCCTGCGTACAGAACTCAATGCGGTGGAGGGATAGTTTTTCCGTTAAAATCACCTTATTGCGGCGTGCGGGACGGCCCCTGAGCAGAACCTGCCCGCCTTGCACACATGGTGACTCCAGACCATTCTTTCTCTCCCTGATGGTTGGGGATGGCGAAACCAGCCTGTATTTGCCAGGAAAATGAGGGTTCATTGGGGCTGGCCCCTCCAGGTGCGTACCAGCCTAGCGAGGCAGGGACAAGGATCAAGTCTGGCCCAGAAGGGGCTGCAAATTATTTTCCTAGGAAGGCCGTTTCCATCCCGTTAGGAGCCCAGTCACTTCTCCATGCAGGGCAGGAGCCCACCTGGGGGGATGAGCACTGGTTGCTCTTGGGGGGCAGCCAGGCAGCTCCGTCTCCTGCTCTGCCGCCTTCAGCCCCGTGTCCAGGCTGTGCGAGGGGGGAGCAGATGTCATTGGCAGCAGGTGAAAAAATCCCGAACAGGCAAAATTATCCCAAGGAATCTGGAGAGGCAGAGGTGGCCACGTGCACGGCGCTGGGCTGGGAACCCAACAGCGGTGTCAACAGGGACTGATTGCATCACACACAAAGGATGCACTGAGGTGTAAATCAGGAATGATCTCGCCAGCGTGAAAGGGAAATCAGCATTGGGCAACACCAGAATTGGCCTGCTGAGCGACAGACGTCCCTCTCTTTCGGTCCTCCGTTAAAAGATCACTTTGCATTATATTGCAACTCCCTTCCCAAGGGAAAAAAAAAAAGGTCTCCCTGATTTTCTTGAAGGGACTCAGAGATAAAGACTGATCACATTTCGCAGTAATTGGACCTTCATATCTATAATTGCATTGATTTCTCCTAAGTTTCAGGCATCGATGCTGGTGAGGAGAGAGCATCGCAGCAGGATACGGCTGCCAAGAATCCTCCTGCATTTGGGAGGTGTCAGGCTGGGAGGCTCACTGTAGTTTGGTAGCCGGCATTGCAAATTGCTTTATGAACAGTTTAATGCATTTAAGAGGGTAATAATTTCAGATCCTACCATACAATTTGTTGCAGTGGTGCAGAAGCGTATCTAAAAACTTCCAGGGTGAAGGGAGGCAGGAGAAGGAGGGAGGAGAAGAGGGGAAAGCGAAGGGAGGGAGACATTGCAGGGGGGTGGAAAACCTGATTGTTTTAATCATGCCTGATACTACAAGGTGAAATTATAATTAACTTAAGAAGTCAGTCAAAACCAGTTAATAACTGTGGTGCAACTTGGCTGATCTGGTATGTGGAGGGGAGAGGAGCCCGTGGCAGCAGAGCTGCTGGGCTTCAACCTTGCAAGCTGAAGTGGTGCAAAGGCCCCGCGGGCGGTTCGGAGGCTCTGCACAGGCGGGGACCAGCACACACATCATCAGCCAAGCCCGTATCACCAGTCCGAGGTCCCTGCAGCACTCCTGATGGCGGATTGAGAAGCGCTTTCCAAAGGAGGATCGTCAGCAGCCTTCCCAGTAGGGGAAACTGAGGCACGGAGAGAGATAACCATTGGTGACATGTCAGCAGGCCACAGCCAGCGCTGGGGAAAGCGATGGCAGCCGACTGAAGAAAGGATCAGGCCTGACTTTCAGCCTGTGCTTATGTGGTTCTTGAACGGCAGCCCCTGGAAATTAATCCGTTTGTTCTTTAAACACCCCTTTTCTTTCGCTCGTCGGAGGGCAAAGCTTTCCCAGTGACTCTGTTGCAGTCAGAAGAAATGAAGCCCTTAAAATGAGAGTGCACATATGGGCAAATCCTGGTCTCCTCCACCCATGTAGCTCTGTTAAAATATCTGGGATTATATAGTTAAGTGGGAACAGAGTTAGAGCTGTGCAGCCTTCATTGTGTGTGTCCTGTGTTTATACGGGTTAAGGAGCAAGCAAGCTGGGATAACAAGAGTGTCTTGGTGGTATTAATATCCCAAAATACATACATCGATGTGGATAGTGCTGAACCCGACGGGAGGCCGACAGCGATAAGGGTCGTGACACTGTAACTGGCTACGAGGAGCAGAGCAGAAACATTTGCCACAGAGAAGGTGCAGCCAGGAAAGCTCTGTGTGTGTGTGCGCCAGATACTGCTGTCAGTGGTTGCTGGAGCAGGGCAGCAGCATATATATTTACAGTCTGGAGGAGATATTGGGAGCGCTGGGTGATGGGTAGGTATCAGCATGGACAGAAAAACATGAGGGGAAGGAGTCGGGGCAGAGTGTGGGAACAGGTCTGAAATCTCTTCTCAGGAGATGCGTGTTGGGTGTCCGGCGCTGAATTTGTGGGTAGCTTTTACCGGTGAGACGCTGCAGAGGAGGAGAGATGTTCTAAAACGGGAGCTGTAGCACTCCAGGGTTTGGGTATTTCCTGCAGCCAGGTCGGGTGAAACACAGCGCCGGGGAGATGGCTGTGCTCTGAGGGTCACGGTCCCATCGGAACGTGGGCTTTGACCAGGGACGGGTATCACAGCAACGCAGCTGGGGACAGCTGTGCCACGTCCTGTCATCGCCGTTCCTTACAGCAAGTTACAGGGAGGAGAAGTGGCTCCAACATGCTCAAATACAGCACCAACACAAGTGCATGGTGCCCTGGGTGGAGGCTCAGGCCAACTTTCCCTATATTGGACTTTAACGCATCTCCTGGAGGTGCGACCCTGAGGTAGTTGAGTGACTGGCCAGCCCAGGCTGAGCTACGTTCTTGCTTGCCAAGTGTCCTAAACCTATCCTTCCGTTAGTCTCAAACCCAAGAATAGACAATTGCTTCACACGATCTTCATGGTGACAGCCAGGCCACCCTCCTACCCTCTCCTCTGTGACTATTGTAGGGGTTCCGTGACCATTGCTAGCATGGTACTTGCCCCAGAAGAACAGTGCTGCAGCAGGTCCAGGAGGTTGACAAAACCAGACAATTTTGGATGAAGCAGGGGAAATTCCATGGTGAAGGCCCCTGCCCCAGGTTACACCAGCCGTACCTCCTGCTCTGGGGCACCCATGGCAGGTGAGGAAGAGTCATAGGACTATTAAGAGCTGGGCAGGCTCTGCCTCCCTGGGACACCTCTGTCACGCTTGGGCCTTGCTGCTCAACTGCCGGAGAGGAGGTGTGTTGGATTGTTTTGTGTTACGCATTCATTATCATCTTTGGAAAATACTACAAAACATAACTTAGAACAGAAATATACAAATATTTCAATATAACAGAAATATTACAAAATATAACTTAGAACAGAAGAAACTTGGAACATACTGACAATTGTAAAGTTCCTTGGAAGACAACTGACAACTGTCCGTCCACCTCTGCATCCTACAATCGCTTTGGTTAGGGACTACTGGTAGAAGTAGTCTGCCAGTAGTCAAAATCGAAATCAAAAGCCCTAAAAACATTAAAGGGTTTCTTCCTCACCCCGTCTTTTTTTATTTTATTCCTCGTCAGTATTTCTGTGACAACTCAGCCCCAGCAGCCCCAGGGGACAGGACAGAGAGACGAGAAGGAGTGGAAGTGCCCTTTGACTAAGTGGGCATTAAATGTTGGCTAACAACCGAGAGACGCCGTGTGACTGGAGAGAGGGGGAAAAGTTAAAAAGAAAGAAAGAAGAGCTTTTCAATATGAGCATTCATGTAGTTTTGACAGGAGCAATTTATCATGGCTATGAAAGGCGGCTCTGCCTCCGCCGCTGAAAGACGGCCTGGTTAAACTTTTACCTGCCCCTCTGAAAAGGGTGCTGTGCCGCAGCCGGGAGGGGATTGCTCCCTGCTCCGGTGATGCATCTTTCTGCGGGATCTGGGGGTGGGAATGGCAGCGCTTCCCAAACAGCTTGTGCCCATCTGTTGTGCACAGAAAGAAACCCTGACAAGGAAGGGGGGAGGGAGCGTGTGAGCCAGGGAGACGGGGGGTTCCGGATGCCCGCACCGCGTTGGGAATGCCGTGATGTGATGGGAGCAAGGCTGGGAGCTGCCCCCCCCCGGAGATGCAGCGAGTTAGCCCTGAGGTTTTCACCACCCCCTTTAGCTGCCCTACAGCTATGAAAGATTGCGGAGCAATGCTCCTAAGCTGGAGAGCAAGGTGACCTGACATTTTGGGGTGTGCATCAGCGCTGGCGTGGCAGGTAGGCAGCGGTGGAGCCGGGGAAGCCATGGGGTGCAGGAGGCAGCACGCTCCGATACGCAGGAGGTCCTGTTGGCATCCCGAGAAATTGCTTGGAAGGGAAAAGAGGTACTATCCTGAGAAAAAAAAAAAAGCAAAACACCATAAAAACATACCCCAAGGGTATTCAGCTGAGATATTCTTTTGCCCCAGGGTTTGTCGTGGGGAAAAGTGTTGGTTCTGCACCAGCTCATGGCGGGTGGGAGCCCAGGCTGGCCGGGATGCCCTGCATGGGCTGCTTTTCGCTATACTCGTGTCAACTGAAAATTCCCTGAAAAACTAATTTTCCACTGAGAGTAATGATCCATCTAAATTAAAGCATTCCACTGCAAAGAGTGGATTTTGTTGAAATTTTTGGTGGAATGATTAACAGCTTCCATAGCCACATTTTTTTTTGTCCCAATAACCAGCTGGTATTAGGCTACGTTGTACCGTCTCTTCAATATTTCACATACTAAAATTATGCCATTTAAATGGCTATATTCTACATTGTGTGAAAGAAGCCAACCAATATCACGATAAAACTTTTCATCCTTATCAAAATTAAACTTTTCTTACCCTTCAAAACCTTCAGCATTTTCCATTTTACCCCCCCTCCCTCGCTGAAGACAGAATGGCGTTTTGAAATCCCAGATCCGTAGCCACATCTGACTCCTTGGTGCCCGTGCAGCCATCAGCACCTGCCCCTGGTTAGGCATGAGCGGGACAATTTATGTTGTTAGAGAGAGGAATGTGCTAAAGCATTTCCCACGTTGCAGGATGAAATCCAGCAGTGCTGTTTCCCCAGAGTAAAACCCAGCCAGCTCCCGTTCGACAGCTAAGCAAGTCCCTGACCGTGACATGGTACACCGAGTCGTCAGGGATGTAGAGCCACACACCAAAGAGCTGAACCCACCTAACTTTAACCATCACAAATTTACGCTTCTTTTTTAAGCCAGTAATCTGCCTTCTCTCTAGACACAACAGGGAGAAAGAGGGAGATACAACTGCAAAAGACAATTTCTTCCCCTCTGAAATGCAGCGTCTAAGACAAGGCTGAAGCTAGCTGAGGGTGAAATTCATCTTATTTCTTACCCTCCATATGCTTCAATCTTATCCAAAAGCCATGGGACATTTGATCACATTGAGACAGCTTCACAGAAATACAAGTTGTTCCAAAGACTACTCTGAGAGCCCTCACGCCAGAGACTATGACTGCATTATATTCGAAGCAGAAGGGGCATTAAGTGTAGAGATATTCCCACTAGGCTTTTCATGTCATTAATTGGTGATCTTCCGACTCTGAAATAACATTTTTCCCCCTCACATTCCTTATTTCATTATCCCCAGTTCAATACACATCAGTGCAGTATGAGGCAAACTAGTTAGATATATTAGGAATTATTTAAATTAGAGAGAGATGTATGGGTAGTTAAATACTCAGTCTTCTATTCTACCCTAATTACGTATCAAATTACACTCAAATTACACCCCAATATAGATGCAGGGAGGTAATCCTGAAATCTGCAGGAGGTATCAGTGGGAGAAAGGTGAAATTAAGCAGGTGGTGCAAGCAGATCTGAACTAATGCAATATGAAAACCGCACAAGACTATCATTTTCCATTGTGTCCTGTTATTACCAACATTTGCTTAAGATTTCTTTGCAAACAGGACTCAGTAATGAATGAGCGTTCTCCGAGCCTGGAGGAAGCAGTTTATTCTTCTAACGCCAAGAGAGTTTTGCTCTTGATTTTAACGTCGCTCTGATTCTCATTCCTCTCTGGGAAAACAAGAGTGTTCCAGTACTAAAGCAGGTTTGTCACGATGTCCCGCAATCCGGGAGGTGGCGGGACAGACTGATGCCTCCTGAACTGGAAAGCGTGTCCCTCAGACCGCTTCCCCCCCAGCAGATTTCAGTTCCTAGCTGTCCCGGCTGCACGTGGATGGGACTTTGATGGCAATGCTGTAAGCCTGCACTGTCCCCGGCACATTATCCAGGTTAAGCTAAGCTGTTGTTACACCTGTGACAGAACCAGTGATAGAACAAGAGGGAATGGGTTCAAGCTGCAACAGCGTAGGTTTAGGCTGGACTTTAGGAAAAAATTCTTCACAGAAAGAGTGGTCAGACACTGGAATAGGCTGCCCAGGGAGGTGGTGGAGTCACCATCTCTGGATGTGTTTAAGACTCGTTTAGATGTGGTGTTAAGGGATATGGTGTAAGGGAGAACTTTGTAGAGTGGAGATGATGGTTGGACTCGATGATCCCAAGGGTCTTTTCCAACCTAAATGATTCTATGATTCTATGATTCTGTGCCTTGGTTTACTTGGTAAAATGGGTTTCATACTCTTAACCGGGTTTCTAGGGGATTACAGAAACTAACTGAGCTCTGAAAAGTATTGCACTGCCTGGAATTTCTTCTTTGAAATCCTCCTTTCCCAATGGACAAAAGCAGGAGATCTGCACCGCAGCGTGATGCCGGCCTGGTTTGGGGAGTGGTCCAGAGCTCATGGCCGTGTCCCCATCCCCAGAACGATTGATGGCCCCCAGTTCTCTGGGAGAGGGCACGACAACGTAGTGCAGCAGCCAACCTTGCCACTGCAGCTAACGGATGCACCTCGGCCACGTCCTGGCTCTTTACCACTGCAGGCTGTGCTGAGACGCCCACCTACTTCTCAGCTGGAGAGATGTTTCTGGCATCAGCTTTGGAAAAAGCAGCAGATGGGCCCTGAAACCAGGTGTCCATCCAGGAGAAACAAGTAGCAAACTCTGCAGCTGTGGGAAACATCATCGTCATTTTCCTTCTGTAAGAGGAAAAACCTCCCTCACCCTGAAATAAAAACCCAAACAAACCCCCAAACCTGCCAGCATGGTATTTATGGTCTTCGAGGACCTCAGGACCCAGCACTCATGCTCTTGTGTTATTAAGAATATCTCTGTGGCACAGTGTGATAACAGCAGGGTGGCCGGGCGAGAGAAGCAGATTGTCACCTCACGTCCAAGGTGTCCCTCCCCGTCAGCTGTTGCTGGTGAGAAATAACAAAAATATATTGTAAACAGGGGGATGGCCCCTACCTCTTTATCGCTTCTATATCCAGCATCAGGAGGAAGCAGAGCCCGGCCTATAAATAACAGCTGCTTTTCACAGGCAGAGCTGGAGACCCTGGCTAAGGCTACAGCAGGACAGATCTCAGAAAACGGTGGAGCAGGTCACAGACGCTCGTTTCCCACCCTGACAGCAGCAGAGACTGGCTCCTGGGTGTTGACAGAGCCCACGGTATTAGCGAAACTGAAGCCCAGCCTGGGGGCTGCAGTGCGTTCCTCCTGAGCACTAACAAATGCGGCATCGGTGTTAGACTAGCCAAGCGTCTGCTGAGAATAACATAGGCAGAATCGATGGCGTGGCACGAGGGAAAGGACTGCAAGGCCTTCGGTGAGCTCTTCCAGATTATTTTCCATGAATCAGTGAGTCTGTTCAATATGCACCTATTAGGTTGAGTGCCAAGCTCTGAGGAATAAATAGCGAGGGACAAAGCTAGAGACCGAGATGCGAAGCTGCACATTGGAGTGGGGGCAGAGCGCAGGGAGACTGGCTGGGAGCATCTTCAACACGCCACTCACTAGTACAGGTTTAAGGAGAAGACTTTTTTTCATGAAGAAGCCAAAATCCCATTTATGAAGCTATGTAGGCAGCAAGGCTCAGGTCCTCCAGGGTATCGCACTGCCAGTGAGAATGATATTCCAAAATAAAGGCAGCTGGTTACTTCAGTCTCAGAAGTATTCAGGAAGCAAAGCTGATGTTAGCATTGCTGAGGCTGATTCAGAGCTGGAAGCTCACCTGGGCACTCTGGATCACCCTGAATCTGTTTTTCCTTCAATGGTGTAAGAACCCAGAGAGATCAGCCCATTTGGTGATGGATCCTGACCTCCTTGGGAGCTCCACAGTGAAGCCAGAGAGGAGGTCAGAGTGAGCTGGAGGTGTCGTCCTCCATCCCACGTTGCCTCTGAAAGGAGAGCAGCAGAGAGGATACTGACACTTAAGGCAATCTAGAAAACCAACGCTCTATTTCCAGCATTTCTTTCATGGGATAATTGCCACTAATCAGAAATAAATATGCCTACATATATTTATATATTCCTGTGCAAGTTATATATTTACATGGAACTGACAGACTTAGACTTCACTATTTTTCATGTTGTTATGAAGCAACTTGATTAGCAAATAGTAATAAATATTTGGCTTTTGCAAATTAAACAAAGAGGAGGGTGATGAGACACTAGCCCAGGTTGCCCAGAGAAGCTGTGGCTGCCCCATCCCTGGAGGTGTTCAAGGCCAGGCTGGACGGGGCTTGGAGCAACCTGATCTAGTGGGAGGTGTCCCTGCCCATGGCAGGGGGGTGGAACTGGATAGTCTTTAAGGTCCCTTCCAACCCAAACTGTTCTATGATTCTATGATTCTACGATTTTTGATGTGCTGCACCAACAGACAGGGTAACAAACCCCTACTGGCAAGAAGCATGCCTTGCCTTGGCTTTTAAAGCCAGGTCCCATCAGGCTGTACTGACGGTGGGCGTAGGGCAAGCAGTGGTGATGCAGTGCAGATATTCCGATCACAACCAGGTTTATCGGTGCTTCTAGTTTGCACCAATATGAAAAAGATAGCAGTTGCATGAGCTCATCTATGGGCAATGCAGTAGCCTTGAGCATGCTGAAGTCTCTTCTTTGTCAACAGAGCCAGGCACATACAACTACAACACAGAAAGCGCGTTGGACCCATCGGCCAACATCCCTCTGCTCTTGACAGGAAGGTCCACCCTCTGAAATGAGCAGAGCGAGGTCATGTTTCACTCTGTGTTGTACAGCGTTTTTGTTTGTTTATTTTGCACATGGTTCCTGGTCAGTCTACAGCAGCTTGTGGCTTGACATTTGAAATTCAACCTCTAAGCGGCAATGGCCGGGTTGATTTGACACTTCGGTCACATATTACAGCCTTATTTTCTCGCTGAACACACTTGGCTTCTAGAATTAGAGGTTTGCTTGGTCCACATAGTTCCATTTTTATTTTTAGCATTTGCCACTAAAATTTTAGGACAGGAGCTCTAGCTTTCTTGGTGTTTGTACAGCATCCAGCACAGAGTCCTAAAGGCTGGGGCTAATGTCTAGTGCTATAATACTAAAAGGAAACAGCTAATATATTGGTTCCTTGTATATTATTTTAAAATACCTGATTAAGAAGAAAAGGGATCTGAATTCGAGTCAAAGCAAATTTGTTTAAAATATGAATTTTTAATAAAAACCACCTTTTTCCTTCCTAATGGAGTATTTTCCTAACCCCTGATATTTGTGTTTCTGCTGTGCCCGTCTCTCTCGCGCTAAGCAGCAGCAGGAGCTGAACGTGTGCATCGAGCGTTGGAACTAGGTGACCGTTAAGGTCCCTTCCAACCCGAACCATTCTGTGATTCTGTGACCCTGCCGTGCCAGGCCTGGCTTTTCACGCTGGTGTCCCCTCGCACACCACAAAGGCACCGTTCCAGAGGGGAAGAAAAAATCTATTTGCATCCAATCGACTGTGCGCTTTAAGTGCTGAAACTAGTAGACCAAACGAGTTTATTAGATTATCATTGCGGAAGTTAATAAAGAATTAATTTCTCTTCATGTGACATCCAAAGGCAGTTATTTCAGTGGCCTGTCCATTTACACAAAGCCAAGTATTTGTCAAGTGTCAAACTCAATTCCCATGACCCAGGCCTCCTCAATAATTCTGGATTAGGAATACCCTTAAATGACATTACAAAAATTTTATTCCAAGATGCATTGAGCTCCTGGGACTACTCAGGAATTTCAGGTTAGTGAAGGTTATGTAGTCAGCAAAAGCTTGTTGGATATAAGATGTGGAATGGAAGGATACGGCGTGCAATGGTTTTGTGGCAGAGGAAGGCAGCGTGGAAGAAAGAAGCAGCTGATTTCCAAAAGGGGATCTTCTATTCTGTTTCTCTCCCCTGGAAATGATGCAAAGAGGGCTTATCTGCATTGCAAAACAACTAGCCAGTGTGATCTCCAGCAAAGGAAATGCTGCGGTGCCGCTGTAGGAAGAACAGCATGGGTGCCGTGAGGAGGAGGAGGAGGCGGCAGAATAAAGCTGTCGATTGCTGCTGTGGGAATTAAGTGCTATAAAACGTCTTCGTTCAGTGAAGGAGTGGAGAGTTTTGCACATTCCCAACTACCAAGTCAGATATGAAATGAAAGAATGAAGAAAGAGGAATCTGTTTTTTGTTTTCCTGCGCTCGGTTGACTTACCCCTGACCAGCAGAAACACAAAACATACTGGGTGGACACAGAGCCCCCTCTCATTCCTCTAAAAGAGAAATGGTGTAGGGGCTTAGACACAGATTCTAGGTAAAGGGTGATCGCTACTAGACAAAAAGAATAATGATCCATTTACATCACTCGACCCATCAGAAAAAGAGAATCCTTGTGCATACATTGACATTACTGTATTTCAAGGTTAGATGAAAATGGAAAGCCAGATGGTAATCAGTAGGAAGAGGTGCTGAGCACTGGACCCCTTTGGTTGGGATAATACACCTTTAAAATTTAAACAGACAGCCTCAAACATTGTTTTAATCATTATTAATTTTTTGTTCGAAGGAAACACTCCATCATCTCAACAAATGCATTTCCCTCCCTCCCCTCCATCTCCTCCACTTCTCGCCTTCCTCCTTCTTGCCAGGACATTATGAATGCTTCCACCCCACCTTCTGATTAACGCTGGAATAAAATATGCCTGAGAGCTGGGGGCAGGACCTCCAGCTGGGAGTCTGGCCCTGCAAGTTTCTGCACGTGGGGAAAACAAGGACCTGACTGTATGCTTCTCTTCTAACTCAGTACCTGTGTCTTCTTTAATGCTGTGGGAGATGGCTGTGAGCAGAGCTTGGGAACCAGAGTGGGCATTTCCCATCCTTGCTCTCAGGAAATAACTCACTAATAACTCACTGCCCAGCAAGGCTTGTGTGGCTTTGAGAGTGAGACCTAACCTAACACTAGAGCCTGAAAAATGTCTAGGGTGTAATATTTTTTGCTTCACTACGGCTGCCTAGAAGTTAGGTGACTAATCCAAGCTTACAGTCTAGACTTCCTTGACTGTCCTGGGAAAAAGGCAGGGATCTCCACAAGCTGATTCATCTGCTCTAAGATGCTTGCCACATACAGAAAGGATGAATCCTCCTTCAGAGGTGCCCACCTTCTCTCCTGATTACAGAAGAAACTTGGGCTACCAACTTGGACAAGGTGCCCAGCCTGGAGAAGCTCTGTGAGGTGAGCTGTATCCTGCCCAAAGGAGCTTGGCCACAGGGGTAAGACTGAACTAAATCTTTCTTGTCAAAAACTTATGGGTAGCGTCACACAACTGCCTTCAGTAAAACAAAAAAGGAAACAAAAAGCAGACACGATGCCCGTAACATATTTGAAACACAGATTTAAACAGCCAGCCAGATCTCACTATTTATTTGTGCTTAGCTTTAACCAGGTGTAAGTTTGTAATTAAAACTAAGCATGTGCTTGATTGCTTTGATGAACTGGGATGGACAGGAATGTTTCTTACCACCTTCAAAGTTGCACGTAGCTACACAAGTACCTGAGATCAGTGAGTTGGCTTTCCCCCAGAGCAGAGGACATGTGCCAATTGCTATGGGTTGTTCAAGCCCATTTGAAAAAGTCAATGTTAGGAGCTTTAATACAACCGTGATTTGAAATGTTTCAAAATCTGGACAGACTGGCATTCTCACGATTTCCTGTATGAAAAATATCTACTTAATTTCTGCTCACAGGAATGATGATGGCCACAGTTTCTCCAAAAATAAATCTGGAAACGGGTGTTCAGCTGGTTATTTGACCGAAGAACTCTTCTGTCTGTGCTTGCTGTGGGGTCGATTAACCATGGAGGCTGAGGCATGTGGCCCTGACTGCAGTTTTGTCCTGCCTGTGACAATTCACCAACAGGACTAAAGAAACGGCAAACTTGAGATAGCTCCAGCTTTTGAGCTATACTGAGGATCTTCACCACCTCTTCACCTCTCTTCCCCTCTCTTCTGCCCAGATTAGCCTGAGGGGGCAACATGGCATGAATGCAGGCATGCTTCTGGTGGTGAAAGGCACAGCGAAGCTATTTTTCCCCTAAATATTTCCCATTCAAGTATCTTGGAAGTGAGAAAGTGGATGACAGAAAATGGGAGAGGGTGACACAAACTCTTGTGACGCTTTATAAATCCTCTTGTCAGAGTCGTTGCACCTTCAAAGTTTAACCTGTTTATATGGTGTTATTCACCTCGAAATTCCCTCTCCCAGGTGAAATCCCAGGCCACAAGTCCTTTGGCAGCTTCCCGAACTCCACTGCTTCAGCCTCGGCACTGGTGACCTATGCACGGCAGGTGATCGATGGCGAAGGAGGAAGGTGGGTGCCCAAAGACCGTTCCTGCCGTGACCGTTGTCCTTGGCAGCAGCCCCTTGGCCAGGTGACGAAAGGTTTGCACAGCAGCTGGACTCCAGTCGAGTTTAAAGAGCTCAGCTCTGTTTGCATGGCTGCATCCCGAGGCACTCTGACGTCGTGGAGTCGTGGAGGGCAGGATGGGGACACACACTTGATACAGAAAGAAGGGTCGTGCATAAAGGAAAGGGTCTGGAATAGCAATGTTGTCCTTTCTGTGTCTGATTGTCACTGGAAAAGCAACTATTCTGGAGCCACATATTTCTAAGGCAGAAATAGGGGTCTGAGGGATAACCTTTTCCTTTCCCCCGGGAGAGCCTCAAGAGGTCACTTTGATTTAGAGCTTGGCCAGCCTCCTCCTACAGAAACTCCTCAAATAATCTACATTTCCTTCTTAGCAGAAAACCTCCTTGTCTTTTAATATCTGACAAAGACGGCTGTCAGCACAAATTCTGACATTCCTCCCAGCCAGGAGCATTCAGGATGGAAACGTGAGTTAGCGCCTTGGGGCTGGAAACGAGCCCCAGGGTTTGCTTTGTTGCCTTGGGCTACTAATGCCTGGCACCTGGACAATAACTATGGGCAATGTTTGCAAGGGAATTTGTATTGCCCACTAACGGTGAAGACTGAGCTTCAGGAGCAGGGCTCTTGTTGGGCTGGTAGCACATAAAACACATAGTTATCCTATCTGGATAACCGCAGACAAAACTACTTCCACAGTAGTTTGTGTTATTCTTTCTTTTTTCATGCTGCTTTCAGCTGGATTTGAGCACCGTGTCCCTTATCCCCCTTCCCATCTGCCTGGGAGGGGGTCGGCTGTTCCCTGCCAAGCGGTGAGAGCAGCAAGGCGATGGAGCCGGGAAGGTGCTGAGCGCTGGGAGCTGATGGGAGAGGGATGTATGTGGGAGAAGGAGGGGCAGTTTATGTCCCCAGGGCACTGCGGTGGTTGACAGGGCCCTCGGGAGAGCACAGATGGGGAAGGGTTAAACTTTAACCAGCCAGACTCAAACCCTTCCCCAGTCCATTGAGCGCCGGCAGTGCCGTGCCGAAGCGGAGCCTGAGCAAGGAAGACGCTGGGCTGCTGGGCGGCATGTGGGTGAGAACAAGAAGGAGATGCTTTTCCATATCTCCCCCCAAGCCTTGCCCGGTAGGCCAGCAGGAGCCTCCGGGAGGGTTTCTCTCCGTCCTGCCTGTGTGGGTGCATCTTGGAGCAGAGCATCCTTGGAGAACGGCTTTGTCCCTGGGTCCTTTCTCGCCTTCCTGTCTCTGGAAGCTGCAGGATCCTGATGAATGACTCCATATCCTGATCAAAAAAGTCTCCCTAACAGTTTTAGTGTGTTTGTGTCCCACTAGTTAAGATAAATTAGACAGGCTAATGAGACTGATTAGTCTTTAGCTGCGACCCTTGGCCTTTAGGATGTACTTTGAGCTAATAGAGAGAATGGGGATTATAGGCTGTGATAATGTGCTTGTGTTGGCCTTTTAAAGGAAAACACATTTATTGCTACTTAGAGGAAATTGATCTAATTGTGCTGGAAGCGTTTCTACGGACTGAACATGGAATTTTTATTAAGTAGGTGATGCAGGTTCGGCCAAGATTGCCAGATGCGAAATGGGCAGGAGATATTTTAAGAAGATTCCACCTGGAAACCCCTCTGGCTGACTCTCCAACTGATAACGAGCTTCACTCATCCTGACTTTGATCTGCTGCTCTGCGTGTCAGACTTTGGAGCTCTAGGAACTTGGACTGCAATCCCCAGGTCTCGTGGCTCAGGTCCAAAGTAACAAATCATCAAAGACAACCAGTTGTGTTTGCATGTTTACTAAGGGTTCAACTATTCGATTCCCTTCTCAAATCTGCAAAACAAAATGGTTCCCTTAGTTACAGGGATCCCCGGAGGCAAATGAGGAAACAACATCCTGCAGCCAGTTTTGAGAACGGCAGGGTGCTCAGGGGGCCAGCCTTGCCCTGAAGATAAGGTTTGATTTCATAGCCCAAAGCCTCACATTTTCTGGTTTGTGCACAAAAGAAGCAGTGGTGCTCCTGGAACTTTCCTCCAATAATATCAGTTGGACTTATAAAAGTTACAGCTTCTTCCTATATCCTTAGCCTTATGGGCTCATGCTCTGTGTGGGTCCGTTCCTCCCTTCCAATGTACTTGGAGGGTTTAGCTGGTTTCCAGCAAGCTTTGACGAAGTGCTGCTCTCACATCGCCTCTGCCAAGTTTTGTAAAGACAAGCAGTTCTGCTGGGGAGGGAGAGCGATGCTGCAGCGGGGGAATCTGCTCACGCGACCTCTTGTATCTGAGGCATTTATAACAGCTCTTACAAATTCTTCAGATAGATTGAGGAAAGCCTTAGCTGGAGATCCCAGTCAGCAAAATCCAGAGGAAACAAAGTCTTTCAATGGCAAAACTTATTCCTATCAGAGCTTCCCCTGCCTTCTGGCACACTGGGTTGCAGATGCACAACTATCATAGAGTCGTAGAATCATAGAATAGTTTGGGCTGGAAGGGACCACTAAAGGTCATGTAGTCCAACACCCCTGCCATAGGCAGGGACATTTTCAAGTAGTCCAGGTTGCTCAGAGCCCCATCCAACCTGGCCTTGAATGTTTCCAGGGATGGGGCATGTACCACCTCCCTGGGCACCCTGGGCCAGTGTTTCACCGCCCTCATGGCAAAAAATTTCTTCCTTATATCTAGTCTAATCACCCACATGGACATCATCTGGCACAAACCGCAAGAGCTTTGGTGCTCTTTGACATAATTCTACAGGTACCAAACACCATGCAAACACTAAGGAAAGGGCTGAGCTGAAGAGGTTACACTTGAAAATATTATTTTTGCACATGATCTGTAAACGCTGAAGAATGTCTCTTCTCATTCCTACCCTGTGCTGCAGCGCAGGTCCACTGGTGCTCACTGGTTTATGCGCAAGGGGATGCACATAATTGTTCAAGGTAGGATGCAAAGAGGACTCCAAGTCTGCTTTCAGAGGCCTCTCTTTTAGTAGAATATAATTAGTGCAGACTGCGAGGTTAACAGCATTGACAAGTTTAATCTGTGGTGAAAAATGGCACCTTTCCTTTGTATTACTGGAAGGATCAAGAGCCCAGTTCTGGATGAAGGCTGCTTTTTAGGTGCTGTGTCAGCACAGAGGAGAAGAGAGGCCTTAATCATCAGCAGCAGATGAGTAGGCTTCTTGAGGAGAAGTGGTTTTGTGACTTCTCCATCAGGTACTTTTCCACTACATCACACTTTTTGGAGGCATGTCCTGCAGGAGAATGACCCACTTGGATCCGTTTCCTGGACAGAAGCAGATCTTAGTCTTTTATGAAGGCTGGTTTCCACAGAGTCCCCCAGATACTGTGGCTGTAGAAATAACAGCTGAAACTGTTGTGAAAGAAGAAAAAAAAAACCCACCCCAAAACTGAAACCCAACCCCCAAAAGCCATAAACCACAATTAGTAACAAAGGCAAGTAAAAATGAACCGTAAAATACATGAACTGTAGAAAAAAATAAAGGACTACATTAATAAATAAAATAAGGATGATTTGCCTGCCCAGAACAAAGCACCGGAGCCCTGTCAGCCTATAATGCTTCCCTCTGTCTTTATGCTGAGAGCAGCAACAGTGTCTGTGCTCTTACTACTGAGCTTTGGACAGGATATTTTCAAATCTGGAGAAGCCCTGGGTCAGGTCCCCGACACTGCTGATAGTGTGCAATCCTGCCCTCCACCCAGCCACTGCCTGCTTTGTTAGACAGTGTAACTTCAGGGAGGATGGCAGGTTACCAGGATGCGCTGACCAGGAGGGTAGAAAAAGGGCCGGTTGGACCCCGTTGCTCCGCCTGATAGCGGTCTCGCGCTCTGTAGTACATGCCAGCTCAAATAGTATGAGCCCTTCTTCTCCCTAGTCTTCAGTCCCGCTTTGGGTTTGGGTGGCTGAGATTGTAAAACGCTTTGCGCATCCTCACTGGAGAGGATGCAAAACGCCCTGCAGCACTGGTGTTCTCCCTGCAAATGACAGCACGAGCAGCGGGGAAACCAAGCCAAGGTCAACACAAACATGACATCTCCCAGAGGTGGAGAGAGCCAGTCTGCAAATCTTCTTACAGTGAAAGTGCCCAATGGGGCTTCATCGTAGCCCATGCCAGCCTGGGCTCTCAGCAGTAACGACCCACTTGCTTTGCATCTGGGCCTCAGTGGATTTTCGTAAATGCCGTTTCACCCTTCTCACGTCTCATATCTACCCTCCATTTGCTGAGCCAGGCTGAGCTGATTGCCTGGTTTCCCAAAGCTTCATCTCTAGGCCACTGGAAGATGCTCTGTTTCCATCTGACTCTAGAGGGAACCAAAGAGAGTTAGGTGTGCAAATCCCCGGGGCAGCATCCTTCCACACGTCCTAATATGTTTTCTCCATTTCACCAAAACAATGGCCGAGCATCTGCCGAGCATCTACAGCAGTTCAGCATGCTCTTTCATAGAATCATAGAATGGTTTGTGTTGGAACGGACCTTTAAGATTACCCAGTTCCAACCCCCTGCCCTGGGCAGGGACACCTCCCACTAGACCAGGCTGTTCAAAGCCCCGTCCAGCCTGGTCTTGAACACCTCCAGGGATTTCATTCAGATAAAATCACAAAAAGGCTCTGGGTAACTTGCAAGGTTGCAGCTTGTTAGCCTAAGTGAACCCCCACGAAAAAAAATCTGTTTTATTATATGCAACGCCTTCCCCTCTGACATCATCTAGTCATTAATCAGGATGATCCTTGACACTTTCCGTATTCAAGCATCTTGCAGTAAATAGTCTTATCACTCTTTTACAGCCATGGCCTGACTCAGACAAGGTCAAAGTGGACCTGCAGGGCCAAGAGCACAGGACCTGCCACCTTCCCCACCTATGCACCAGTCTCACTTCGCTAAGAAGCAATACAGCGGATCAAAGGTTTGAGCCACAGCCCTGAAGTCCATGGGAGGACTCCTCAGCAGCCACAAATCGCTTTATAATGCTCTATCGCATATGTGATAAGTCCTGTACTTTGCCACCTTTCCATGCAATGCTTTAAGATGCTGAGAAACCGGAGAACAGATGCAGGAGCAGGTCCTCAGCCAGCCTAACACCAGCTGAGGTCTGGAGCGGAGCTATGACCATTTACACCAGCTGTCCTGTTGTTGTCCAAATTAAATAGAAAGAGCAGCCAACTTCCAACTGCAACTGCTTCAGTGCACATAATACTGAGATTCCTCGAAGAGGACTGAAAATCGCAGCATCACAGTCCCTGCTTGTTAAATATCTCCATTGCGGACATACAAGAAAATGGAAGTCCTGCACACCGTTTTGGAGGTTTACATAGAAAAAAGCAGGAATGATATTTAGTATGAAATCCATATTACTTCAGCACTGATCCTGCCAAAACCCACTGGAATTTTGCTATATGAGCACTGAACTGAGAAGGGCTGTTCATTAATAAGGTTGCCTGTGAGAGCAAGTTTCAAGGAGCAAGCCTGTTAGCAGATAAGCCACGGCATTTTGAGTGGGAACCTTCTTGTCTTTACTTAAAGATGCTCTTTTTCACCTTTAAGTGCTAACTTCTGTATTTGGGTCAAAGTTTATTCCAAGTTTCAGGAACTTCTGATGAACAAGCTTTCATTTTGGGTAAACTGTTTGGATCAAGAAAATAACGATAACCATTCAGCGTTTCTTTTCAATCAGTGCAAAACAAACAGATTTTTCAGCTCAAATTAATTTGGCATTTCAAAACATCCTTTCACTTTAGTTAAAATGCTCCAAACTGAACTGAAATACTTTGCCTGGTCCAGCACAGACTGATGTTAGCTTTTCAAAATTTAGAAATAAAAATTTGAGGTGACCAAGCAAGATAGCTGCCTTCTGGCCTGTAGCCTCTTTCTTCATCCTCATGTTGAGGGAGTTGCTGGTGGATAGAGAACCCATCCTTCTGCACGGCTCTGCTGCTGTGTCTCTCTCTGCAGCCCCTGGACCTTTGGCAGACCTGTCTGGTTAGAACAGCCACCACCCAACTGCCATGGACCTGCTACAGTACTCCATCGGTGGCACAGGACCTAACTGGATGCCCAAGAAACTGTCCCCCTACATTAGCAGCTAGCATTACTCTCACCATCCTGATGTAGCAGAGTTTTCTCAACTCCAAACTGCTGTTATTTACCGTAATCTGGATCATGGCAAATATGCCTGGTACCCCTACTGTTTAAATTCAAGGGGAGCTTTCCAGATTCTTCCTCCCTTGTGACTTGGTGTTGTGTCTAAAGGTCTCTATTACCTTTGTTTTAACTTGAGATTTGTCAAGGCAAGAACAGGACCTCCATAGCATCTGCCATTCAGCATGACGGCAGGCTAAGAATAGCCTCCAGCTGCCAGTAAATCAAATGGAGTTACATCAGGGTTGATGTTGCTTGAAATTCTTGCATCGGTGCTCAAGAGCCAGAGAGGAAAGAAAAGGCAAAAAAGAAAGAGGGAGGAAAGAGAGGAGAAAAGCTGTGCTGCTGATTTGAAGGAGAACAGGATCATTGGCAGGACTGAGTTGGAGATAGGACTGGAACCATCCGTGAATCTGTCCAGCACCCTTTGATTATCAGTGGGATTTGGGCCTCCAGCTGCTTTTTGTTCTCGCAGCCTAATTTAGTTGTCATCATTAGATGGCTGGTGACTGTCCTGTCTGTGTGTGCTGAACTGGCAGAGGTCTCAGTCCGTGAGTGACTTTTCCTTATAACAATTATGTGCATGTCACAAAAGTGGGCCGTGTCTACATCCAAGCTTAATCACGGTAAGTGCAGACTAGTCTTAGTGTGTTGGTTTTTGTAGCAACGGATGCACCCACCTCCAGACATTAGTCCTTCCATCCCAGTCCTTCAGCGCTCTATCACATGAAGAGAAATATCACTCTAATAACACACCTGATGAATATTCCCTAACCATTTATCTGTCTGGTCCTGGAAAATGTGCTTTATTTAAAGCCCAAATATCACTCTGATCTTGGCTTTAGTCGGCTGTTACTACTGTCATGTCTTTACAGCTTCTCCTGGCTTATCTGCCCTGTTAAATATCCCTTGAGTTTTAAACTATTCCAAAACAGAACTTGAAGACAAAATGTGGACAGATACAACAGGTTTGGGTTTTTTTTAAGTACGCTTGTGCAGTGAAACGGTGAGCATCACCTTTGGTATCAGGAAAATAAAATATCAGCATAGATACGCTGCAAGCATACAAAATTTGGGGACCAAAGTCAGCATATTTTCTACCGTTTCCAAGAATCCCTTTAGCTGGAATTCCTTGGGATACAAGCAATACTTCCAGAGACAGCAAAGACAGCTTCAAAATAGCTTGGGAAGTTCTGTCCCTGAAACAGCTAATCATTGGCAGAGAACAGAGAAAGGATCCAACGCTACAAAATGGGTTCCAGGGTATCTGTAACCCCTGGAAAGGTCACTTGGATGTTAAGATCCTAAAATGGGATTGAAGAGTGACCCAGGTCTCCGAAGCTGGAATGTGAGGGATATAAGAGAGGGCTCAACTGAAATGTCTGTATGCAACACTCTGTGCTGGGCAGAAGTGTCCCTGGATATGTGCCTTATGGAATACTGACTCAATTATACAGCAATTATTAAAATAACATGTTTCAGGATCGGTAAGTCCTTGGTTGGAGCCCCAGTTTTGCTAGGTACTTTATACAACCACGGCTAAGCACTTACAGCCTAAGCTGTTTGGTGTATTCATTGTGCTGGCTGTTTCTCTAGGATGATCCTGTGCCCCAAAGAATTGAGGTTTTGCTCCATTGTATCGGAAAAGACTCGAATCTTCCTGTTACCCAGATGAGGACTGATGCTGGCCTGCACGCTGAATTTTGGCCCTGGTTTGAATGGCAATTCCCAGTGGCAAAGGAATGGTTTTACCTTAAGACCGGAGGATGTTTCCTTCTGCTCTTCATAAGTTTGGTGCCTGCGTTTGATCTCTCATCAATAGGTTATTTTGGGGTGAAATGAAGAAAATGTTATTTTTCACTCCAAGCAGCGAGTGAAAGGGACTGGAAACCAAGCAGCTGCTCCACGAGCAGAAGGCTCCCTTTAGGAGCCATTTTCAGTTGCAGACATTCAAATCCACTGCACTCTATTAACGACTGGAGAAAGAGATGGCCAAATCCACATAAATAAATAAACTGAACGGCTGCCATAATGTACATTAATTTGGGGAGCTTCTGTGTTGTTGTCTGGCTGTATACAGTCACTGGAGTGAAAAGGAGATATCTTAAGTCAAAAACTGAGTATCTATGGCAGGCAATTTGAGTACAGGAAAGAGCAAAGCTCTCTGCTAAGGGGCTGGGGGAGAAACAGCCATTCTTTGAAAAGATGAATATTTGAAAACGCCAACTGCTGCAGCTACTGCGGGCATATTTACCAGCACTCTGCGCCGGGCTGGAATCGATCTATAGGGATAGGTTTGTGGAAAGGAAGCAAAAACAAATGGGGCTTCTGCTTCTGGGATCACTCTGCACAAACCAAACAACGGGTTGCGTCCTTTCCTTGGCCAGGGGCAGCGACGGGTGCTGCCAAACTCCGACCCAGACCCCAGCACCCATGTCCGTAAGAAGAGAAACACCTCTTTGGGACAAGGGCTTGCGAGAAAATGTGTGGCATTTCATTGGGATTCTTAGTGCGGGAATTAAAAGAATTTTAATTGTGGAGAACTGTGGTTTATTCAGCATAAAGCCACCCAGGGAATCTGAGTTTTGGGGGGGTTGATGGAAGAAAGCATTTTGAAGAAAGTTTAGAAATAAACTTTCTAAATTTACTTTGCTCTCTTAGGAACCTGTCGTTTGTGACTTCAAGTACCAAGTTACACTTCCCCCTCACCACTGTTCCCATTCAACAGATGGGGAAACTACACGGGGAAGTGCAATGTCTCTGCGGGAGGGCTTTGCCCCTGTGCAAGCTTCCACCTGCCCAGCTGCGTTAGTGGATGCAGAACAAGAGCAGCCTGGAAGTGGTTTTACTGACATACCTGTTCCTGTCCGGGTTTGCTTTACGCGTTTAAGTGGTCCCAGTTCTGAGGCGGAATGGTCGGAAAACAGACCTAAGGCACGTCTGCAATTTGCAGTTTGTTATATTAACATTCTGGTACCGATATGCAATGTAGCCTTTCCTAGGAGATTAATCCCTAGTGTAAGGGATATACAGGGTTATACTGATACAACCGTGTTCATATTGTGGCTTTCTGGGCAGAGCGACAGTAAAAAAAGAATTAAAAATCGCACTTGTAAAAGCTCGTCAGCAAAGAGCTCCGTCCTGAACCCAGGATCTGAGCTTTGAATTAAGCCTGTGGGGTGGCACTGTAAAGTAATACTTTAAGATTAGCGTGGCAAGCCCCGGCCATGCAATTGAGCTAAGCTCTGCTTTGGCCGCGCTCTCAGTGAGGATGTAGCTTTGAGTAATTTTGGCATCCCAAGGCCTCAACTAATTCCCACTTGTGTTTGCTTGTATTTCGACTGGCTGTCTTTTCCACTTCTGCCTCTCAGATTACTAGGGCTGGTGACAAGGAAATATGGGAATAGCCACCCAATCAAATTACAAAACATTAAAAAGGTCAAGCGCATACAGGTTACTTTCGCACCATGAGTGGGAATCAGATTTCCTGGTATCTCAGTAAAAGTGACAGATAGTGTTAACCAGATACGCAGATGGGAGCTTGTAAGTCTAAAAGCAGGAGTAATTTGCCAGTGGATCTTTTTTCAAGTAAACATGTACGACGGTTAGTTAGATTTCCTTGAAATTTCTGCCTTGTAGGTGAAAACAGCCTGACTGTATTTTTGTGCCTTCCTCTGACCAGTGTGGTCCTGGCAGCGCATGGACGATAGTTTCTGCAGATCTGCTGATGCTGTGGGAAGACGGAAAAGGAGCAGTAAATAAAGGGAGTAATTGCCCTGGGAAAATATTGTTTGTAAATGCCTTCTGCTGGCAGGGAATGGAGAAGGGACAGCTGAAGCCCTGGCAGATGCCACCTTGATGGTTTCTTCCACACACTAACTGTACCTCTAGCAGCCTGTAGGCATCACATCCATACAGTTTTGTACATAAACTCTCCCTTTTTGGGCAAAGGGGTGGTAAGAAGGAGCTCTAGGTATTGTAACCACCAGAAATACCTAGTGAAAGCCTCACAGAGGAGCATGTCCTAGGTAGACAGGCCTATTCCTCTTGAATTCCTCTAATTAAACATTTTTTCAGGGATTTTCAAAGACACAGTTGGAAGTTTAGACATTCATGTTGATGTTTAAACTGTGTAGACACCCTGGGAAAGCTCAGGTACCAGCCAGGACCAACTTTGTCTTTGCTTGACCAGATGGGCAGCAAGTACCACACCGTGGGGAACATCCCGATCTGCTTTTCTTGGTGGTCTGTTTTTGATTTGTAATGACCAGGGCTGTTAGCTATTTCTCAAAAATCTTTCTTGCTCTTCACCCCAGGATCAGTGGTTCATTCTGGATGTAATGCTCGGGATTTTGAAGACTGTCATGTTGCGCAGAAGCAACCTTGATTTTTGGAAATAGCAGCTCTAGAAATAATGAGTGACCCCTGTCACCTTGGCAGGCTAACATTTCCATCTCCCCCTTCATTACTTATTTATTTATGGTTCCTGAAACCTATTTCCCAAATTCTCCACCCCCTCCCTCCTCCCCCTACTTTGTTTTAATGAATTGAGGATTGAATTCTAGAGCACACGCCTGAGTCAGAGATGATAAAGCACCCAGTCTTTTGGCAGTCCTGTAAATGCTACGGTGGCTTCCAAAGAGTTAATTCATTACGGTCCATTGTCCAGTCGACTTTGTAGCTAGCAGCAGATTGGAGCCGACTTGAAATGCTGAAGTAGGAATGAAAAATGAGCAGAGCCTTGGTGTGCATTAAATATTTAATATTCTCTCAGTGGGAGGTGTCAGGAAAAGGACCATATAATAAATACTACGAGAGACAATTCCATCACTGAACTCGTCTGTTAATGACCTCATTTACTTTGACAGAAACATTACAGATGCAGCCTCTTCGCTTCTGTGGCCCTATTAAACAGCCACATTCCAGTTGGAGAGCAAATTCCTGCTTCTGCAACGCGGAGGAGTGGGTCGGAGCTATGATTGTCTCCTTCTCCTTCTCTCTGTCTCCCCCTGCTCTCCAGATCCGGGGCATTTAGAAAGAATTCCGTGTGGCACGAAAGGTATTTGTGGTAGCTGCGTGAGTCTGGCAGGGAAAGCGGCAATTTTATCAAACTACCTGCAATACACGAATTCAAGAAAATGCTCCCTTCCCTTAGAGGAGATGAGTGCCTCCCACCTCCTGCCTTAGCATCACCAGCTTGTAAATTATAGGAGCTTGAAAAGCATTTGCGCAGACATGGTGATCACCTCTAGTTTAATTCCCTGAAGATGCCTTGTGCCAAGGAACAACAGAATCCTCGGGAGGACCTACTCAGATGCCTCCTGGTGAGTGCTTCCCACTTCAGCAGGAGTGGAGACCTTGAATCCCATTGCATTCCTGGAGCCAATTTTCTAGTCACTGCTGTGACCTGCGGCCTGTTGTTCCCCCGGAGGCTGATGTTCTGCCCGAGCACCAGTATTACTGGATCTTTGGCTTCAAACTAAGTGCAAGCAGCTTGTTTTCTCTCTTCCACTATTTATGTTTGAAGGGTCCTCAAAAGTATTTCTGCTCCAATGGCTAGAAGCCAACTCTACATTTCACCCCTCCAGTTTCTATGCAGTTGATTTTCGCCAGGTTTCCCCTTCAACTTAACTAATCCTTTTCCTGCCTGGGCAGATAGACCCTGGGATGATCGTATCACCTCTCAGTCTCTTTTTTTTGCCTGATTTAGCAAAACCAATCTCTTACGTTTGTCTAGAAAAGTTCTTGATGGCCCTCAGCATCCCAGTAAACTTCTCTTCTTCTGTCCCAGCTTCAGTTGCTCTTCTTGAATGGCAATGACTGATGAGGTTTGAAATGCTTAGTAAAATGGCGTTCATTCCTGCTTACCGCTAATGGCAATTCCTCTCAGTCAGTCTGCAGGTTACACTGTATGGCCAGCTTGAAAGCTCAGGTCTCTCTCCTCTATAGACAACTGCTGGGTTAAACATGAAATTCTCACTATTAGTAGTTCTGGAATCCATGACTTTGATTTTTCACATTTTAACCCATTTCTTCTCCTTCTTACCACAGCATAAAATCATATGGAATTCCTCCGAACTTCTCATTTACCTCCAATATTAATTTTTTTCTTCCAAATTTTCTTTGAAGACCTTGCACATGACCACAAGACTTTGGCAATGTTCCTCTGTTTGTCTAGTCTCTTTTTTCCTCTTTATGCACAAGTATCACATTTGCTCAGAGAACTACAGTTCTCTGTAGTTTTTGTAGGAGATGACAGGTAGTACTCTGTCTGTGTCCTCAAACCAGGACACAGTCAAAAATGCAGATAGAAAAAATGAAGAGAAAAAATAGCTGTCTGTCTTCTCTTCAGGTGAAGACCATACTTCTGGGCTCAGACTCTCTGCTTTGAACACCTGGGGTTGACAACACTGTTCCCCTCTGTTTTCAGCTAGCGGATTCCTGCCTCAAAGTAAAACTTGAATATTAAAAATTGTAAAGGTGATGATATGATGACAGAGGCCTTAGAGACACCTTATAGTATTAGAGGCCTTGACATCTCAGCTGCTGGCATAGGACTCCAGATTCTAAGCTCTAACTTCGGCATCTTTGATTAGTGTCTGCTTTCTGGGATGGATTATAACCTTGGCATCTTCCTCCTTCCCTAACACTGTCTGAACCATGATGGGGGAACAGATGCCTGTCCTGCTGCCCGCATGCCCCTGCTCGTGCCTGCTGTGACCAGAGGTGGGAGAGGCTGTTTGCCATGCACAGCATGGGGTAAGAAGAGGTTCAGCAGAGAGAAAGATGAGGCTCCTTCCACTGCTGCTGCCTGAACGGACCGTGGGGATGGGGCTCAGTAGGGTGCAGGGGGAGGACGCTGAAGGCAAACCCGGCTGCAGGCTCAAGGAGGAAGAGAGAGGGGGAATAAGAAAAAATGCCGGGCAGAAACAGGAAGGGAATGTGCCTCCCGCTCACGTCCCAGCTCTGTGTAGGCTGCCGTCAGATGCCACACATTCTGCGCATTACAACAAGGCAGTTGTTTGTAGCGCTGGATCCGTGCAACAGGGAGATAAGGTTCTGCCTTTGTATCAGAAGCAGCTGCAAAGGGGCGAAAAGGTCTTAGAACAAGAAATTAGTTCATTTGAATTCTCTCTCTCTCTCTCTCTCTTCCCCTTCTTCAACCCAGACAGCGACAGCACGTTCCCTCCTCTCGTACCGTGCAGGCGTTTTTGCACCAGCAGGAATTTGTACCGCTGCCTCTGGAGACCGTGCAGGGTGCGTGCGTGGCGGGGCTCCTCTCCAAGGGGACCCTGGCCCCAGCACTTGGCTCCCAGGGCAGTCGGTGGCGTTTGCCCGACAGCCACGTGGCTCGGCAGTGGAGAGGTCCTGGCTGTGAAGGTGTGGAGTTCTCACAAACCTGCCACGCAGACTGGCCGGGGATGGAGATGTGGCTGTCAGGCTGCAGCTGAACAAGCCCATGGCTAGAGTAATGATGACAAGAGGCTACAAAACAGTCTGTAAGACAGCACAAGCCATCCGTCCCGTGCCTGTCATGGGGAGAAGGAGAAAATACCCGAACACACACTGTTAGACTGTGTCATGATTCATAGGCAGGAGGGATTCAAATGAACCTGGGCAGGCAGCCGTGGGCATGGCATAGCTGCCGTCTGAGTGCTTGGCTCTGCAACCTTCATGATGTTCTTTTAATGTGGCTTTTAAAAATGCGTCATATAATATGCATTGTCTGTCCTGTCTGCCTTTTATAGCTTTAAAAAATGAATCGGGTATATGCTCTGACACAGGGAACCACTTCACCCCAATGCACAGACAGACACTCCACCACCTTCAAGCACTTGCCGATACATACTTTAAGATTTAGGTTTGCTCTTTAATTGTCTTTAATTGCTCAGTAAAGATATAACCCTTCCTGCCTTCCAAACTCTGCGCTGCTGTTTTTTTAGTCTTTGTTTATCAGGAGCTTGGCAGTCCCCTTGCGATCAGCTGGCGGCAGTTTCTCTGGTGCTCGTCGCTGGGAACCCCTGTGTGAATGTGGACAGGGCTGCAGGAATGACTCCGAGCTGTCCCTGCCCTGGGGGCAGGGGCTGGAGGGGCTGGAAGGATGAAACTCACAGTTCAGATGGAAGGAGAAGGAGGATATGTGGTGGAGAAGGAGATGAATAGCCCTCAGAGCCCAGCCTGGAACTCCAGAGAGGTGTCCCCAGTTCCCCAGCCTGATCTGCCCATAAGTCACAATCTGCTGGTGATGCTGCTGCCTCAGGGCCCGCGGAGGCTCCAGCCCTCCTGGCAATCTCAAGTCTCCCCAGGGCTGATTTAGAGAGGTCACCTGTCACTTGTGTAAAGGTCACCAGAGGTCTGTGCTGTGGACAGTCCCCACGTTCCTGGGATGTCACATAATCATTTCATTTTACATGGCCTCGGTCCTGCCAGGGGAGGGGAGGAGGAGAGATAAGACTGCGAGGTCAGCAGCATCTTTATGGATGGCGGAGTGAATGTGAGGTGAAAGGGATCGTTGCTTTTGCCTCCCCAATAAACCCCTTTTCTCTGCCTGAACGGAAGCAGCGAGGAGCTGTTCGGCTAATTTATATTAATTCAACTCCATTAATGATGAGATATCATCTCTTCTCTCAGCAGGAGAACCATCAAAAGGATTTAATACTGAGCTGCTCTTTTGACAACCCCACATTACAGCCTGCAGCCACTCCATGGCTGGACTGAACCTTTCCCTAGCTACCAGCTTTTCCCGGGGCCTCATTACGAAGGGCAATCTCATGCTACCATGATTATTTTTGTGTGAGTCCTCGCACATGCCTCAGCATTGCTCAGGAGCGGAGGAGCAGGAATCTCTGCAGGGAAGAAGGGACACGGCACATATGCCCCGTCTTTCCCAGGCTGGTGATGAGCTGGGGACATTTCAAGTGGTAGGAAGCAACAACCATCCACCTGCAAGCCACAACCAGTGCATGTTGCCATCCACTCTCCCAGGTGGCTGCAGAGTGGGAAAATGCCTTTTTTTGGATCCGGGACAGGCTGCTGGTCGTGGGAGTGTCCCGTCCCGCTGCCTGGGCAGCAATGGCAGCAGCGCCCTGTGATGCAGAGCAGCCCTGCCAGCTCTCCTCGGCCACAGCGAGTGCATGGCCCTCACCAGGGACGAGCGTCTGGACCATCGGCAAATTTTGCTTCATGAAGCACCATGTCGACGCAGCTTGGGTTTCTTGCTTGGCCGCCATGGGGCTCCTGAAGGACAGGCAGCCTGGCGTCAGGCTGGTGTAAATCAGGTTGATGTGTTGGGAGGGACTAAACTTCCTTCTGGGATCAGAGGGTCTCTGCTGTCCCATGGCAGAGAACAGCACTTTGGGTTCCCTGCAGAGAAGGGGAAACTGAGGCAGGGGTGGAGGGACGCTTGGTGTGGGGCAGCTCCGGAGCAGGACCCAGGCTCCAGCCCAGAGGGCTGCTGGGGAGCAAACCCCGAGCCAAAGCAAGGACAAGTGGTCAGTTCTGACCTGCGGAGGGGCCAAACGGTGTCACAGGGCTGACCGTGGCAGGTTGAGGTGGCCAGGGTGGTTTCCTGGTGGCCACGGCACCCCGGATGCAGCAGGGCTGCTGGAGACCGTCTGGTTTCCCCATCCTTGTCATGGCAGTAGGAGACAAGACTTCGTGCTAGTCATGTAATTTAATTTCTCTCTTTGCTTCTGGCTGATAGTATTAAAGTCCTGGCCTCTGAAACACACATACAAATCTTTTTTTCCTTTTTTTTTTTTTTAATATTTTTATATTAACATATTTCCTTTTGAAACCGTGTGAGGCTTTTCTCAAAACTAATGGATTTTTTTTCTCCCCTTGTCTGGGCCAAATGTATTCAAATCTTAACTCAGTTAAGTCAGAAGATTCCTATCGTCTCAGCAGGGAATCCCACCCTTTATTCCACAAATCAGCATCCTTTTTATTTGACTTTCTGATCTCCAAAGGAAAAGGGATGCTTTTTTTTTTTTTTAGAGGTTTTTATTTTTTTTTTGGTTTAACTCTGACGTTGATGTTGCAATGCTCTTTGATAGCCAAGAACACAAGGACTGACTTCAGGAGCAGCTGAAACTTCATCAGGAACCAAAATATAAAAAGAAGGGATGCGGAGTGGGGAATGGTAGAAAGTGATACTGTTGAAACAACCCTTTGAAATTTCCCAAATGATGTTTGATCTGTGAGTCCCTTAAAGCTGCTGCCATACCTTTACTATCAAAACGATCTTTTTTTTTTGAGGTGTAGGGGGCTGGGAGGAGAGGTATTTTAATATTTTTTGTGATACTCAGAAGAAATAAGTTTAATTTTAACCTGTAATGATTCCACCTGGATTTTTTTTTAACATATGTTTATCTGGGATTTAGTAGGACTGTTTAATCACTTTTTTTTTTTTTTTGCCTTTTTGATTGCTTGAATATTCCTTTATTTCAAAGGAACAGTAAAAGAGACACGAGGGACCGAATGCTGAGGAATAGATTACTCCTGAAACACGCTTTAGTCCTCCCTTACCCACCCCCGAAATACCAAGCCGCTGGAAATGAAAACAAGAAATAGAAACTCCCAGATGCGAAGGAAGGAAGGGCCCAATCTTTCCCTGGGGAAGTCAGGGCAGCGGCATCGAGCAGCCACAAGATGCTGGTGTGCCCCGAGGCAGCTCTGGCCCCCGAGATGCCGTCCCAGCCCTCGGGGTGTCCAACGGAGCCCAAACCGGGCTGGATCCCTCAGCCATGGCCGCATGGAAACGGAAGATGAACTGGTGAAAATCCCTAAGGAGAAATAAGTCTTGAGGGAACGACATGGGGCATGTCCGGGCAGTGGAGAAAACAAGCCTGGGGGGCAAAGTGGCTGCTTTAGCCAGTGGGATAAACCTAGAAGACATTTATGTTGGAGTTTTTCCTCTGTGAAGGGCCTAGCAATAGGTTTGAGTGGTCAATAATAATTTAAAATAACTCATTATTCTCAATAGCAAGGGCATAGCAGGATTTTTTTTCAGATCCATCCAGGTCTTCAGGCCATGTATCTGCCCCATGGTCTTGCCTGGTTTTATGGTTTCCCCACATTAATTTTGGGCATGTACTCGGGAGCTGCTCTGGAAAGTATCTGTGTGACTCCAGGTCACGCCAAGGAAAAGACGCACATTTTTCTGATGCAGTAGAAAAAGCTGCCGCCTAAAGTGAGTCAAAAAGCAGGGCGCTGGAGGCAATTAGCATCGTATCGTTGCAGAAAGCAGCAGTTTGAGCAGGTCACCTCCTTTGCCGATTGCTGAGGGAGGGGAACATGCTGCATTTACACTATTCATCCCGGCTCCCTTACCCTCGTAGGAAAACATCACATAAAAGACCGTGCGGATTAGACGGCGAGGAGCACGCCTGTTTCTTCTGCAGTTAATATCATATGCAAACGAAATGTTGCCACCGAAAGTTTGCAAAAAGGGGAATGCTGCCACTTACCACCGTCTCTGCTGAGCTAAAAGGTTTTTCGCAGATCGCATTTTTCATGCGGTGCCAGTGTGCTTTACGTTTATTGAGCCCTGGCAAAACGTCTGTAAATCAGCACCGTAAAGGTTCGGTGTGTGTCCAGTTTGCCGGAACTAGTGAGTCACAGGGATGAAGATAATAGCATGAAACCTCTCTGACTGACAGCGTCAGAGGGACGGATGCCAGCTCCGCTCTTCCTGCAGCTCCTGCTCGGTGCCATGGTTTTTCTCCCTCCATTCGGCGTCTTCAAAACTCGGGCTACTGCCCTGAGCTGTTTTTCGGGGCTGCTGTGCTCCCCGGCAGAGACGGGTGCCTTTTTGCGGGAGACGGAGAATTTGCACAGCAAGTGCAAAGTGCCACGCACAGACGAGAGATCAGAATGGCCACAGCACCCCTGAAGACCAGATCACTTGCTCTTAGATACACAAATCTAAGGCTTCCCATCTGTGGGGTGCTCAAAAAATTTGGAGAAGCCCCCGGGGACCCGGGCTCCCTGCTTGCAGCTTGCGGTGCTTGCAACTCCAGAGGGATACTGAACCCCAGGATGAGGAAACCCTCAGTGCAGCTGAAGGTCTTCAACACACGGGTTCATTTCCAGAAGCTGTCAGCTTGCCTAGTGCCTCAACGATGTGCTAAAAGAGCCCGAGGAGGAATGGGCAAAGCTGTTCCCTGCCTGTCTCCTGCGAGCCGCCACCCTCCACCACCACACACACGCTGCAAACAACTCGTCGTGGCACTTGAACAAAATAAAAAAGATTATTTGAAACCACCTGCCCATCTCTGGCAGCAGGACCTTTAAGCCAGAGCACTTAAAATTAATATTAAAGTGGGAATCTGCATTACTGAACAAGCAGATCATTACCTCCTTTGGAGCAGAAGCATTTTCTCTGTCCCTGTCCCACGCAGTAATGAACCCTCTCAGGTTCCCATTTCTAAGCTGGGTCTTTGCTAATTTTGACTCTGTAGCGAGTACCAGGCATTTTAAAAAAAAATCTCCTAGTTGTGAAAAGCACATCAAGAGTACGTCAGGGGAGATGAGTAACTCTTCTAAGCACGGTTATGTGTGAGAAGCAGGAAGCTATTCGAGAACCCATTCTAGCTGTGACTAGAAATGCATGGTATCCACAGATGTTACAAAGTAGGGTGGGAGTTGCTGGGGTCAGCCTGAAGCCACCACGATATTAGGAAGAAGATTTAATATCTTAAATCAGTAACAGGGAAGACAAACACTTAAACTGGGCATTTCCTAAAGCGCCACAATTACAAGCCCTTGCACAACCCCTTGCAGTGTCAGAATGGGGCATGTTTCTCAATCCGCAGCGGTTGTGAAAGGACTTTCATACGTTGATGGGAACCCTAAGGCGCTCTAACGGGGCCAGTTCAGTGGGTGGGAATCAGCCTTGCTGGAGCTTTGAACAGAGACCCCTTTGTTGAAGATCCCAAAGTCAGTGCTACGACAAGCTTAGTTACGGCTACCCTGGTTTTGCCCGTGGTGCCACAGGAATTGTCTGTAATGTCCATAAAACAGGGCAGGATATGATATCCTTTTGTTCATAGCCATCCATTTCTCTCCTAACGAGGAACTCGCTCCAGAAGCCCAGGTTCTTCTTGTCTACCAAAACCCTGGGCAATAGTATCAGAGAGGGAGATTATGATAAAGAAATAAATAAAGGAGTCTAATTTATGGAGCAACCCTTTCAAAGCGTTAAACCATTCATAGCTTTATGACTACATATTAATCTGCTCTCATTTATTGCTTTGTAAGGCTATTTTGACAAAAGTTCATTATCAAGACTGCTAAATGCTTTTAAAGCATTGATTGGGGGAATTATTACATCACGGTGATAGACACAGTGTGTTAAGATGGATTGTAAGGCTCGGACCATCTGAAATTTCCCCCCTTTTAATTGGATCGATCCCCAGAATAAACGAAGTTTAATTGAATTTTGAGGAAAATTGAGCAGTTGTTTTCAAGTCTCTGTCAATACGCATTATTTCAATTACATGATGATAAGCATAGAGAGAGTTTGCAAACAGCCTGGACGCAGGCGGGGGCCGCACACCAGAGGCTCTCTGCACAAGCTTGCCTTTTACTTTCTTTTTCCAGGACGAGCTGCGTTTCCCAAAAGCACATCAGCAAGGGCAGGGGCCCTGCTCCTGCAATCCCAATTTCAGAGAAAATTACCCCTTGTCCCTCCGTTTTCCCGGCTGTCCTTGTCTCCTGCCTGGCACTCCTTCCCCAGGGTTCCCATAGTCTCTTCCTCACAAAGCCGGATGATTTTTCATACTAAACCCAGGCTTTTTGTTCCAAGACCTCAAAATGAGTTGGAAACATTGACCAAGATGTGCTGGCTCAGCGAGCTTTGCTGCGGTGAAGTTAAGAAGCAATTGGTGTCTGTCCTGCTCCGCTCCAAAGCAAACAGACACTTGTCTCCCAGTCTCTGCAGCTTCAGTGCAAATTGTGGCATCTCCATGGAAAGTGCTGGTGAAGGTATGTTGAAGTTAGCATCGGAACCATGTTCCTTTTTGAGGACAGTAACCATTATTTAGGGGCAGAAAGCTGGAGGCAATGGTCTCCTGAGGAAGAGCTCAACCGCCTTCCACCCACGTGCTGAGCGCGGCGGGGTAGAGAAGCTGAGGCACCCTTCTGCCACATGTTGGATCCCCATGCAGTGGAGCATCCCTTTTAAAAGAAAGAAATGCCATTAGCTTGAGACCTGATGCAAATTTCCAGGCTCCTTGGAAATCCTTCCTCAACTCAGAAATATTCCCTCCTCCTTCGCAAGCAGTGGGTCTGGGCAAAAAAGCACAGGAACCTTGATCGGAGGAAGAAGAATTTGGCATCGCTTGGGAACGAACAGCACTGACATAGTGATGCCGAATGAAGCGTTCCCCTGGTTCTCCGTGTGTTTCTTTGAACATCCAAATAGCAGAAATTCTTTGCTACAGTGTTTTCCTCCTCCCTGTTGGTGGAAACCTGGTCATGGTTTGGTATCAGCCGCAGCGTCCTGAGATGCTCTCTGGCAGGGTGGTCTTCACGCCTTCCTGCTCTGAGGCTCGCTTAGCCGACACATCTGCAGTGGTTTGAGAAGCGACTTAGCCGAGTCATTGTCTTTTGTATTTTCTTTCACTGAATACCCACCCAAAAAAATTTAAGATCCTCCGCTAAGGAAGACAATGCCACATAAAACCTCTCCATAGTCATAAAAGCCCCTATTTCCCCCTTCTCTTGCAGCCCTAACTCATTGAAGCTTGTGTGAGTCATGGTGGGTCCCACCAGAGGAGTACAAGGTGCAAACAGAGCTGTTTCTCTTCTTTTTTCCTCCTTTAACAACACCTTTCTGTGTTCACCAGGGAGTCCCTGCCCCAGAGCACAGACCTTGGCAGTCCAAAATATTACGGGACACTTGCAGCCTCTGGGACGGCTCAGAGTGCCCTTGCTGAGCTTGATGCACCAGTTATGGGTGCTATTGGGCACTTTTTAGCCCATCTCAAGGCCTGACGATGCCAGCGGGAAGGCAGGACTTGATAGCAGCATTGCTGGGATGTCCCCACACCTCCGGAGAGGGGAACGAGTGGCAGGAGGTGGCTCAAGCTGCATCTCTGGTCCCATGGAGTCCAGGCAGCATCTTCCAAAGATCATGGCTCGTGGCTGTGCCCTGCTTCCGCTGCTCACCCACAATGGCCCCTTTGGTCCTCTTTTCCTTCTGCCTGCCCGTTCCACTAACCCCGAGCAATCCAGGTGACACCCAGCTTCACTCAGAGCTGCAATTAGAGGCAGGCAGAGGGCAAAGCGCGGTGGCCTCGGCCAGCCGAGGGTCAGGATAGTTCCCTCCAGGGTTCCCTGCTGCAGCCGCCAGCCGAGGCATAAAGGATATAGACGTTGTTATAGATTCGTTAGTTATTCATTGTAACAGCGTTGATCCTAATGAATTCATTTGGTATTCATTGCCTGTCACGCACAGTTCTGTAAGTCTTCAGCTCTAATTTAGGACAATTAAAATGAAGTGTTAGCAAGCAATGTTTCCCCTGCATTGCACAATCTATAATATTTTCTTTTCAGGGGAGGGATGCAGACTAACCCGGCTCACGCTGCTGATGTTATCAGGGAGTGAGATCTTACAGCTTGATCCTGCAATGCTTAATGAATTAATACAGCAGATATAATTTTCATGGGTCAGTGTGTTGTGCTGGCCTGCAGATCTGTCTAGATTAAGCCTAGGGAAAGACTAATTGAAAAATACATGTCTTGGTTCGCTTAAAAACAATAAGCAGATATCTACCAGGGGGAAACGTACAAACAAGATGCATAAAAGCAAGCCAGCGATTTGTCATACGCTTCATAGTTCATGTTGTAAATTAGACAATCTTTCATAATCACAGGGCTGGGGGAGGGGGACAGCCCAATCAATTTGTCTGTAAAATTCTAAGTCCTTTTGAAAACACAATTGAAATATAATTCCTCTGTGTTTCCCAGTTAATTATCATTTACAATATTTCTGGCATCAAAGCTTTACTAGCATGGAGGGATCATTTCTTCATCACAATACCACTTTCAGGATTCATTTATCTTGTCTTTTAGACTAATTATCCCCAAATTCACCAATAGACTGTCACACTTACATGCTCCAATAAATGTAGTTTTAAATCAGCAGCTTACTTTGCTGCAGTGGTACAAGCTTTCCTGAATTGTGTCTAACTAGAGTCATTCATCTGTGATCACAACACTAAAGGGAGAACAACAACATTAAGGTTTGTATGAATGATCACGCTTATTTATATGCAAATATGTCTGACAAATCAATAATGTATGATTTAGCTGTTCACTGTGCATTAGTAGAAGTGCCGCCAGTCCCAGGTGGCGATCTCAAAAGGATCCTCAGCTCTTCCCCCTCCCCGTCTCGGTCCCGCTTCAAGCAGCGTCTCCGGTCAAGTGGCTGCAAAATCAGCTGCTGCTTCATCCCTGCGTGCTGGGGACCGGCAGCCGCCCGGCCGCCCTGGAGGGGATGGAGCTGGGACAGGGCCTGGGGGGACTGGGAAGGGGGAGAGGCACTGTGGGTGTCCCGGAGCACCCCGGCGTGGGATGGAGCTGGGAGTGAGGGGGTTAGACGAGGAGAAGCACTTGGATGGCAGCATCTGACTTTCCACAGGCTGGGACTATCACAGGCTTGTTCCTACAGATTTCAAACAGATGTGAAGCATGGTAACACCCCGAGCTGAGTTAGCCCTGTCCCCCGGTCTCAGCTCTCCTCCACCCTACTCCTTTCTCCTGCCCAGAGAGCAGCTGCCCATAGAATCCACCTCCATTCGCTGCAGAGGGTCTCTCGCCCTCCTCCAGCTGCGCCGTCTGTATGGTCCGGCCTTTTCCGTGTGGGTCTGCCCCACAGCAAGGGCTCGTCTCTCACCCCAGCCTCATGCCCTCTGCTGCTTTTCCTTTCTGCCCTGCCACCCCGGCGGGGGATGACCTGTTAGCCATGCACCACCAAGCCCATGGGCTTTCTATACCATCATTCCGCCCGGAGAGGTGCTTTTCTTCCCTTCCCAAGGTCTCCAAAGCATCAACTCTCTTTTCTCAGAAAGAAAAGGTGTAGAAACATCAGTGGGTGAGTGGCACGGTGGTCCGTGTCCTACACCTCTCATGCACTGCCTGAGCGCACCACGGTGTATCTGCACCTGCCTTGGGGACCAGCACCACCCAGGGCTTCCATGCGTCCCTTATGAGCAAGTTGTCAGGGTCTAACTGAAATAAGTAAATATTAGATATCTCTATCTTGTACCTGAGTAAACGTGGATGCTGGGCTAGATGTTAATGTGGTGTAAACGCCTACATTTCTTCTGAGATGTGCTTATGGCCGTGGCGAAGGCGGCTTTCAGCTAAGGCCAGAAGCAGTTTGTGAGCCAAGAAAAAAACCTTTGCGCTCAGCTATTGTTATCCTGCTTGCTGTACCCTTCAGGTTGAGAAGTAATCATGTCCTCCTGACCAAGGCAGACTGGAATGTCTCTCACATGGTTATTCAGTTGGCCAGAAACATCTGGGTGCTGTGGAGCAACGTAAGGAGTTCTTTTTCTCCTTCCAGACCTCCCAAGCCACCTCCAGTAAAGGACGAGGGTGGATGGGGAAGGCTGTGTGGGTTTCTGTGCCAAGGGGATGAGCCATACACCTTGTGTCTGGCAGTCGGCCGGGGCCGGAGGCTGACTTATACCCGCCTTACAGGGCTCCTTGTCTCATCCTGGCATCACACGATGACCATCTCCATTTCCCTTCTGCTCTGGGTAAAGACACCCACGCCTGGTGCAGGAGAGCTCAGGCAGTCTGTCCTGCAGCTCTTATTTGCCGTGACAAGTGAAAAGAAGAGCAACTTGAACAAATGCTGCGCCGTACACTCTGTCCCAGGGATAAATTGCTCAGTTGTTGCCAGCTTTGGAAGAACTACTCAGAAAGCTGTGAAAGCAAGCAAGAAATCCCAGCGTACACAACGCTGGGGGGACGAGGGGAGGAGTAAGTTTAATGGCCTGCATGAATTGTCAAGGAAACCCTCTGCAGACTTCAGCATCTTCAGTGGCACATTCTCATTCTGACACAGAAGCGACATTTATAGGTCGTAACTCTGAGGAGCAGTTGGTCTCTCTGGCACTATTACACTTAAATGTGAAGGGCTTCATCTGCTGACTATCACAGCGGAAAAGGCAAGTTGAGCAGTTAAAGTAACAGTTCAGGAAGATCCCCCAGGGACGGAGTGAGCAAAAGAGAATAATCAGGCATTTCCACAACTTGCTCCTGCAGTGTATTAGTTTCTGGCGACTAAGCTGCTTTTAGCTTTCCCAGTTTATTTTTAATCATGTCTGTAGAATATACTGCTCGTATTCCCATTGCATTTATAATTATAATTGGCTATCTAACTAAATAGCCTACAGATCTGTGTGCTGGGCAACACGCAGTGCGGATGTGTTTGTCTGTGTGCACGCACACGCGGCCCCGCACATCCGCACACCCCTGCCCTCACACATACGGCCTTAAAAAAACTAGTCAGCGATTGAATTAGCTTAGAAATGGAGCATCTGCACAACCAATAATTTCATTACTGGGGAAAGCAGGAAACGGTGTTTCTCAATGAAGCTCAGATTATGAATCCGGTCATTTGCATTGGAATTTTAATAGGTTTGTACAAAAAAGGACTGGCACTCATCAGTTCTTCTTTGAATGAGGCATAATGGGAGGGAGATGCTGCGTGCTCTCGCACAGACGCTGGACAGAGTGGGAGGCTGCGGCGCCCTGTGAAAAAGCAGGTCCTGCAAAAAAAGCAGGTGAAGAATCGGTGCCCACACTCTGCTGGGCCATTCTCTCTGTGAAGGGAGAAAATTGTTGCTTTAAACAATTTAGTATTTGTGCCTTGTCTGGTGACTGGAACTCTTTGCTCTGGCTGGGGGTAGGGGGGACACACAATAATGACACCCAACACTCCCAGGCTTGGACCAGACCCCCGAACGTGGGCGCGCTGGGCTGAGATCTGAGGTGCTTTCATGAATGAGGAAGGGGGATTTTATGAGTGGGTCAAGTCTAATTACTTGGATAACCCTCTCCAGAAAGAGGACCCATACCCTGAGGTCCAGTCCCACATGGACGATGATGTTCAAGCCCCATTTTTCGTGGGGAAGAACTAACTTGTGCGTTTATATATTGTTTTCCCCATCCATCAGCCCAGACTGGTTCACATGGGAGGAATCCTCAGCTGTTGGAATAGTTCTGCACTTCGAATGATGCTTTTTCTGGGGGGTGTGAGCCTCCTTGCAGCCCTAGCAGGCTGCTGAGGCTTGGCGGGTGGCCTCCCTAAGGGCAGAAATCCTCTGCGGCTCTCTCCGGAGTGTTAGAGAACGAGAACTACATCTCCCAGCAGCCCCAGGAAGGAACAGGAGGAGATTTTAAGGGTGGGCTTGGTTCTCTTCCCAAACAAATGGCACTTGGAAAGTCAATCCCCGATTGGCAGATTATGCCTTTTGTTTTCAATAGCGCTGAAGAAGTTTGCGAGAATGGGAAAAGGCATATATTTCATCAGTTTTGCCAGAGATTTTGCTGGAGAGACGCATACACACACAGAGAAATCAGGCAGTTTAGCTCACATCTGTCTGCCTAGGCTTTTCCTGCAGGGTGCTTGCTAATATGAAATATTAAAAGTGCCATGTCCTTTCCTTCACATACTTCTTCATATTCAGTCTGGCCACTCACTTGATATGTAAATAAAGTGTGCCACCACTCTATAAAATGCAGATACCCTGCATTATTTAAGCTGCGAGGGCGATGCATCATCCGTTATGTGGCTCATTGGGGGAGCCCTGCTGTGTATTTGGCAATAAAGCCTCAGAGCGCCTCATCAGAAACAGCAGTTGGTCCAGGGGAAGTTCATTTATGCATGAAATATTCACAGAGCAACAATGCAAACCTTAAACATCAGTAATTGTTAGATTTCTATTGCCTCTAACTAGTGTCTCTAAATTATTGCAAAAGACCAGCCAATTTGCAAATTACATATATTTGTCATGCTCTTGTACCTTTAGTGAACAGACCATAATGGTGATAGCATTTTTAATGTACACAGTCACTGAGTCTCCTTTGGAGAGTTAGCCAAAGACTAGCTCTTTAATGGAAAGAGCTGGCCAGGTTTCTGGAGAAAGTCCCTGCTACATTAACTGACTCATTGCCTGCGATTTTTTTCCAAATGTTTATCTCCAGCTTTTAGTTGAAGAAACTTCATCCAAGATGGGTGTCCCACTCTCTGCGTGCCTTGGGGAAATTCTGCCTGGTTGCGATACTAGTAACAAGCAGGGCCATGGCATGAACAAGCCTGGGCCAGACTTTTGCATGGGTTCGGCAATTCAATCCTTGCCGCTACGCCACGACCGTGGCCCCGTAGCTTCACGGTTTTGGAGAAGGACCTCTGGAAAAAACAGCTTGAGGTTCCATGTTGAAAACAACAAGGCAAATGAATGCCTGGTGTAACCCCCTCGAAGGCTGCAGAGTTGCACCAGGGATGACCAATACGTGGGGGGATATCATGATACCTGGGGAGACATCACGATACCTGGGCAGATGTCCCTGGGTCTGTTTGTACCACCCTCGTGGTGGGCTCGAAAGGAGGAAGACGATAAACAGATCTACTTGCTTTGAGCTGCGCTGGGTTAGCAGTTCTGCTGATCCAAGAGTTTGTGAAATGCTCTCTATTTCAAGCTGGGGATTTTTCAACTCTCTTTAGCCATGTAGAGCACGAAAACTGCCCAGTAACACCAGCTGGGTGCTCTTGTCCTGCCCGTTGTGTGTGTGCTGTAATGCCGGTCTCTGTGCCTTCGCCCTTCGAGAAGACCAGCCAGGGCACGGCAAGCCCAAAGGGATGCTCTCTGCTGGGAGCCAAATGCTGCCACAGCAAGTGAGGAATTCATTTAATACCTTCAGATTCATTAATATCCCTCCCTGCAAGACCCAAAATAACAACTGGGAGATCAAAGGGTCAATTAACACCCGCAGTCTCTAATCTATCAGCAGATTAATTTCTGAGTTGCTTTATGACTGGGTATTCCCTATAAAAGGTGTAGAAGGAAAGTGCTCTGTCCCCGTCTTTCCTCTTCCTGGTTAATATTTAACAGAAGTCTTTTAATGTGCTCTTCCATTTATTACAGTAATAAAATACAGCATCCCCTTTGACAAATCTCTTCCTTTTCACAGAGGAAAGAGTGTATTTCCCCTGTCGGCACCGTGCTGCTTTATCTTTTACACTGTGCGTCTCTTTGGGAACGGGGGCTCCTCCATCAGGTTGATAGAACACAACCTCCTTTCCCCAGGCATGTTGGTCCCTCAGGAGGAGTCATTAGCTTTGCAGAGGATGGGGGCCCAGAGCATCGTTTCTGGTTGTGAGAGGTGGGCGGTGCTGACTTTCTGTGTGTCTTGTTATCCCAGAAGGGGTTAATGGCTGTGGTGGTATCTTCTTCTCCCCTGTGGATCTCAGAGTAATCTCCACGTGGTGTTTGATCCCGTCTACATACAAGTTGTTGCCTGCTGACAACTATTGCATGTGGTAAGGAGAGCTTTATGCACCTTTAAATAACCTAGAGTCATCCCAGACACGTGAAGGGCGGGGGGGAGATGAAGCTCTCGATGTGCTTTCGGAGGCAGGGCAGGTCCCCTGCTGCAAAGTTCACTTTGGCCTCAGAGACGTGATCTCTGTGCCAATTTTGCAAGCAATAGTTTTGAGTTCACCTCGTCCCTATGGCCTTGTCTATGCGAGGGGACAAAGAGGAGTGTTGTGAGCTCAGAGACCAGCACATTCTCTATCCCCACCGCTAGCAGCGAGCCTGGCTCCATCTCCGGCTCAAGCCCTCAATGCTGCACTTAGAAGAGCAGAGCTGGGGATATGACCTGTGTGCTGGGCATCTCTTGGCTTCGTCTGCTCCAGGTTGCAAGAGTGAGACCGTCACCTTGCACTAAGGTTCTCAGCATCCTCATTTCTCCCCCTCCAGAGCTTGGGCTGAGGAACACGTGGACAACGGGATTTCAAAAGTGGAGTTAGTTAAAATGCATGTGCTGAACATGCAATTTAAACTGTCTCAGTCCCCCACCCATAAGTTGGGGTAGCAATATCTCTGTACCTCCTGAGGGGTAAAGACAGATACTCCAGAAATTTTGTAGTGCACAGATATTACAGGAAAAGGGGCCGTGAGTGTGTGAGATGACCGGCTTCATCTTGGCTCTATTTCTAGGAAGGAATTACATCCTCATCAATCTGAGCAGGAAGGCAGCTCAGGACTAGAACCTGAGCAGCAAAACGGCACCTTTTGGCCACCCAGCAGGAGATGACAATAAAAGCTAATTTAAAAAAAAAAAAAGGCGCTGGAGTTTTTAGTCACTTAACGAAATGAATTTCTTGTACGACTTCTGAAGCTGAACTCTTTCAAAGGCGATCACTCCTGACTCCAGGTTTCTCTTTGACTTGTTTTATGATGTTTGCTGAAAGTTCAGAAAATTAAATCTTTTGCAGTTTCAGAAATGCACATGATGGATGTGTTTTGGGATTCAAATCAAGGGAGGGAGAATGCTTCTTTAAATTATTAGTTTGGCTTCTCTCCACCATGCTGCCGCTCTGTTAATTAAACAGCGGACATATGTTAAGGCTGTTTTACAAGCATCTGGAAGGAAAAATTAACATTTTTTATCACTGTCACTGTAATTTCTTAACTGTATGTATATGTGGACAATATGAAAATTAGTTTCCTTTAAAAGTTAGAGTGGTTTGCTTTGATTAGAAGACAGGCAGGATGATGAAAGGGAAGTCTGAGAGCTGAAGAAGAACCTGGCCTGGAGAATGGGAGGCACAACGTGGTGCTTGATGAGGCTGGTCAATCAGGCTGGAAGTCTAATACTGTGTATTTTTATTTAAAAAAAAAAGCTCTGTGCATTTCTCTTAGCCTTTTCATGGCTCGGGAGGTAATTTGCAAAGAAAACCAACGGCACTCTCTGGAGCAGATTTTGGGTGGTCATCGTGGACTCCGTGCTGTAGTCCAGGCTGGTCGTCATCTCTCATCCTGCGGGTCAGGACTCTCAGAGCATGGGTACATCAGCACGGGGTCTTGAGTCTTGAATCTGGCACTCGAGCACAATCATTTGGGCTCTACTGTTCCCTCTCGCAACACTGCTTGCACAAAGTCTCCCCTTCTGGAAGACTTTCCTGCTGGAAAACGGGGAACCTCAGGGCTTAGCTGTGAAACACAACTTGGCCGTGGTTGGACGGGAACCGTGCATGGCCTCTTTCAACCACACATGTTCACTTTCAACCTAGACGTGGAGTCCAAGAAGAAAAAGGAGAGTGTCAAAATTACGGTCTGAACCTGATAGCTGTTTTCATAAATTGGACGCAGCAGAAAGCCCTGCTCCGGCCCGGGGTGGGGGAGACTTCTCAGGTTGCACAATGCGCTGCAGTGTGTAAATTAAACAATATGTTCCTAAATTGACGGATTGGACAGACTCCATTTCCAGAATTCCCAGGCCACACTCACTAATTATGGCAAGATGTTGTTTATCAGTGAAGAATTGTCCAAATCCAAATTTCCCTGAGTAATGAGGTACACTTAACTCCAGCTGGACAGGGTAGACCGTAGAGCAGAGCATGACAGGGATTTCTGCCTTTTCCCAGGGCTGGGAAAGTCACAGGCTTGGGACCAAACTGGGGCCAATTTACTCACATAAACAGGCCGTATGAAATTAATGGGGCTAGACCTAAGAATGAGGATCTGATCCAATAGCCATTAAAATCAATGGCCCTTTCACAGGTTTCAGAGGCCCTTAGTTGGAGCACGAGGTGAGCAGGATTTGGTCATGAGCCTGCAAGAAAAATGAGCGGTGAGATGTCTGCACAGAAAATGGAGAGGACATAAGGCTATTTGGGGTTTCCAGCACCTGATTGATTTACATGAATTCTTTTTTCTTTTTCTTGCAAACCAAAAAGTGTCTCTTCTAGAAACTTTTATTTTCAGCCAGAGACAATTCAAAGGCAGAAACCATTGAAAAAGCAAGCTGGTAGCAGAGTGTTGTTCATCTATGCATGCTGCCACTGATCACGTTCCCCTTGAAATCCTAACGAAATCATTAACGCCTCTTCATGAAGGTAGCACTGAGCCTTGTACGGGTGACAGAAGCAGGTCCCTGACTGGTGTGTGACTGGCCAGTGTGACCAGCGGTGTGGCTAATCCAAAACTACCAATTATGTCTCCATCTCTCCATAACCCCCACTTTCTCTGTCGGTTTTGTTACAACAATACAAGGGATAATCTATTCACGTACCCTACCAACAAGTCAGCTGGGATTTTTGCTTTAAGCCGAGTGCTTGTTGGGGCTCTGAGCGAATCCACGTTAGCTGACTGGTTAACACGTGCATCTTGGTCCTGGGTGCATGTTGTTAAAATAATGAATGCAGGAGACTGGACTGTCAAACGAATTAATCTTGGGCTCCTGATGATATCACAAACCACCAGGGCTTCACTCTCACAGGTTGCAGTTTCATCAACCCCCCTCGCCTATTGATTTATACCTGCAGAATCCATCCTTCTCCCTATCCATTATCCTAAATGCAATGCTAACGTACCAGAGAAAATCTATTTGACTTCATTTGAATTTTTTTTTTTTTTAGCTCCTGAATTAATGTTTTCTAAAAGGGTATTTTAATCAGGCACTTTTTTATTAAAAGAAATATTACAAGAATAAAACACCAGCCCCCAAGGTTCAGTCAGTTATGGCAAAATAGCATATTTGGCTCCTGCTACCCCAGTGCGCTTTTTTTTCCCCTTTGCAAAATTAGCAATGTGAATTAGATCCAAGAATTTTAACCCTATTTGACCAGTGAGAGTTAACTGATGAACACAGTTAATTTATTTGATGAATCAGTGTCATGGGGATTGGTGAGGTTTTTTCATTCCCTCTAATAATATAAAACTGCAAAACTGCAGGTTGTGTTATTAGTCTGAATTATCGTGTTACAGTGATTAGGGAGATTTGCCCTTTTCTGCTTTTATTGAGAAGGTGTTTCTAAAAATAAGCCTTTGTATTTCTGCATGAGATAAAACATGTTATTCTTTGCAGGTAGCCCGTGGCATCACGACCAAAGCAAGTACACAAAAATCAGCTCAAGACTTTGTTGTGAGTTTGCTTGTTCACTGCTCCCTATAAACTTTTTAATCCTGTCTGGTTTGCAAGACCGCTGCTTCCATTTAAATGACATTTTCAAATTTCCCATACACAGAAATGTTACCAACCTCTTTTTCTCTCTTTTCATATTGAAAGCTGAGGTTTCTAGACAGTCATTTGTTTCCAGAAATAAGGGCTTTAAGGAAATCACTATATATCCGTCTCTCATGGTCTGCAGTAATGTCATGGGACTTAACAACACGGATTCCTCTGAAATGTTTGCAATATATATAACAAGCCAAAACCTACAAATCTAAAGCTTCAAATTCAGCTTTTCCCAAACGGCGAAGGCAAACGCTGAGTGCAATCGCTCCCCTTTAGAAATAAAAAGAAACAACTGGTTTTATCTTATTCATCTTTCTAGTGCTTTTAGAGTGATAAAGTTTACCAGCACCAGTCTGTATCTCTATATACTTACATGTCTATGTGGACAATATAGATATTACACACACATGTACACTGGCATGTTTGAAGGGCTCAGCTCAAATGTATGCTCAGAGGGACTGGGCGGGGGGAGCCACGTTGCTCACAAAAATAAATAAAAATCAGCTTAAAGCAGGGGGACGGCAAGGGGAGGGAGAAATGAGACTGCCTGGACCTCAAACACCAGCCCTGTAGCTCTGCCAACGCACCTGACTCAAATCGCGTGGCCAGCAAAACCACTAGTGAAGTCGCTGAGGCTGACCAAGCACTCCGACCCTTCTCAGGACTCCGTTCAGAAGGTTTTCTCTGGATCACAAAGGAAATCTGCTGGAAAAGATGTAAGTTAAACTATAGTTGTCCAAATTCTGTGCTAACCATGCCAGCACCACCTCGTCGTCTGTGTGGGACTCACACTGCAGGGACTTTCAAGACAGGCTGCTCAGGTCCCTCTGCCTGGCTCCATAGAGGATCTCCTCCCAGAGACTGCCTTCTCCTGATTTTTCTATTTGTGACTGCAGGAGCCACATCCCTTCATAGAATCATAGAATCGTAGAATGCGTTGGGTTGGAAGGGACCTTTAAAGGTCATCTAGTCCAACCCCCCTGCAGTGAGCAGGGACATCTTCCCAGCTGTGAGCCATGGGCTGCTGCAGTAACAGGCTCTTTGGAAAAGAAGTAGTAGGGACGTGTTCCTCTATCCATATCTGGTCTTAATTCTCTGGGAGCCTCAGCACAGGAATCCTAGAATCACGGGAAATGGAAAACCAGCAAGGATTAATTGCATTTGACTGTTTCTTGGAAGGCTGTGAGGCAGAAAGGATTGTCCCTGCTCAGGCTAAAACGACATATGGATGCAAACCAAACCCCAAAACTAAGCATCCCAAAATTCCAGTTTGGCTCTAGATTTTGCCTTAAAGCACTTGTTTGTCCAAAGTCCCTCCTGCAGGTGACTGCGAGATGGGAGGTTGGAAGGGGAAAGCATTTGAACAGGAGAAAAAAGACAACTGCTGTGGGGACTAGTTGGTGAATTTAAACAACTTAAAGGAAATCTTTGTGTTGGTTTTTATTAAAAGAGATTTCCATTTTCCGTAAACTTCTTTGTAAAGCGCAGTCTTCCCTTCTAGCTACAGCTTGCCGCAAAAACTCCTACTTGCAGGGATTTGTGTTATTGGAGATCAGTTCATCATGAAAAGTCTCTTCTACTGGGGATAACATATCACCTATGTTACTTGTTTTCCTTGTTTTGATCAAAGCTAGCGGGGAGATACATCCAGCCTGAGCCAACGTGTAACACATCTTTCACTTCCAAGCGTTCGGTCCCTGCCGCAACCGTAGGCTGGGAAAAGCGTCGAGCATACTTGTAAGGTTTTGCGGAATACTTTCTCCCTGCACAAGAGTCTTTCGCTGTCGCAGTCTTTGCCTTTGCGGGTTAATAAAACCATCTATCACACTTCCTGATGACAGATGTCTAAATGTCCGAATAATACCCAGCACAGAGAGCTATGCGTTTTGACAGCCAGAATCGGGTTTCAGAAGAGATTGAGACGACTCCAGAAGTGAATGGAATGCACAGATGTTAGCAAGCCTGTCCTTCTGATTAAGTTTGCTGCAATGCAGAAGGTATAAATATGTTCAAATGCTCAGAAGGCCATGGGAAATGAGAGACTGCATTTTAGCGCCCAGCACTTTTGAGTCCCAGGGTAATCCTGATTTTAAGTACACCTTTTATAGACCAATCTGGCTGAATTGTTCTACAAGTTAAATGAAGCAAAGACTTTGTAGAAGTATTCTGGCAAACAATATAATGTATCACTTAAAGAGCTATAACCAAGCAAGTGGAAAATGCAGCTCTTGTTGCAATTTAAAGCAGAGTAACCGTAGCTCATATTTAGCCTTTTATTGTGGAAAATGAAAATAAATATCAGTAAGCAAATCGGCATTGTACCCAAGTGCACTCTGCTACCCAGGGATCAACGTATGTTGTTGGGTAACCATCATCCCGGCAGCTCATAACTCTAAGAAGAGCGTCTGTGAATGTTTTCTGTGTAGCAGCAAGCTGGTGCTGTGCAACCCCATCTCTTTCTTCCATGGGGGAAGAGGCTCTTTTCCCTGCACTCCGGTGCTTCAGTTTTTGGGAGGAAGCTATCAGAACGCTGTGGAGTCTCCTCCAGCCTGGAGGTAATGCTGGGGCTTGGGAACAGCTTGATCTGAGAAGAACGGGGACAAGTTTCAGGCTCACAACCTGCCACATGCCCTGGCCGTGAGACTTGCCTGAGGGTTACAGATGTATGCCTTTCCCACCTTTCACATCCCAGTGACTTCACCAAGCCCGGCTTTCCGCTGGGCTTTCTGCAAGGAGAAGTGACTGGGGAGAAGTTTGTCGTGCTGAACTTTGATGAACCGTAGTACAATTTGTGCTTAATTGGACCGTCAGCCTGTTGGAGCAGATGCCATGAAACACAAGGAGGTCACATTCCCGTGCTGCCATAATCCCGCAACAGAATAAAATCAGACTTGAGAAAGTTTTTCTCTAGCAAAGAAATCCCAGCAGAGGATGAGCAGAGGATAAATCAGAGATAAGGGAACCTCTCTTCAATACTTGCAATTTCTCCGTCCATTCCGGGGCTGCACATCCTAATCGGTCACTTCCTGGAGTCTCCAAAAATTTCCCAGGGGGTTGTTTCCAGCTGCTGGGTGTCTCTCAGCAGCCGGCTCTTGGGCAGGGAAAGCTGACACTCCGAAGACATAACGTGCTAAACACCAGTGTTCCCGCTCGGTGCAGCGACACTGCCCGGCCTGAGCCAACGCTTTGGAAAGTGCTGCTTCTGAATGACTCTTAGCAGGGGAAGTGCCGCATTGATTATTCGTGGATCTATAGCGAACTGCATTATTTTATTCAAAATTATACCAGTAAGGCATCACGTTTATGGGACTGGAAATGTCTTTCGAGTGACCGTTCCGGATGTTGGAAGCACTCACTGCCCCGGGTGTCTCAGGGTCTCTGCCAGGCTGGTAAATCTGAAATCCCTAATTCATTCAGGACTGGAAAATGCTTTAGTCTTGAATGAAGCATCAGAGGAGATTTCTACACCTGGGTTTTTATAGCTTGAGTTCAGCGCAAAAAAAGGAATAACTCTGGATTTTCATATGAAATGAGCTTGGGAATAGCTCCTCACAACTAGACTGTTTGGATTAGAGTTATTCTTTCGAGCACTCACTTTGGCTTCGTTTGCTTTAAAAAATCTCAGCTGGCAATAGCTGCCATCCCTTCTGTTTCTGAGACTGTGGAGAGATGTTACCCTGAACTCTGCTCCCCTCTCATTCCTGTTCCCTTCCTTGCGAGCCCTCTCCCTCCCCTTTGCTTTTCCTCCAGACCCACCTGATGGTGGCGGCTGGCTTTGGGCAGAGTCCGGCGTCGCATTGCACTCAAGCACGGGGCAGGTGAATGGACATGTGTGCCCACGTGTGTGCCCGTGTGTGCCTGTGTGTCCATAGAGCACAGGGATCTGCCGCACGGTCGCATCCCGCAGCCCTTAGCCCAGGGCGAACCGCCATCCTTCCCACCCATGATCAGAAACACAGCCTCCAGCACACGCAGGGTTAAGAGCTCTAAATCTAAAGTACTCATCTGCAATCTCAATTTGCTCAGAGTCCAGCAGCTGCATTAGTTGAGATAATTCTGTCAGTGAGTGCTGTTTGTACCCAGAACATGCCTGCTAAATTTGTTAAAGAATACCCCAGACTAACGCATCATTACACTCACAAAGTCATCTATCTTTTACTTCAGATTAATTCTTTTTTTTCCCTCTCTCTTCACCTCCTCCATAAATCCTGGTGCACTTAATTAATTTCAGTTCCAGTGTAAGGTCCATAATACAGAATTGTTCAAGCAAACACAAAATTAATTATTCTATTTACGGCCTTCTCATTGAAAGGAGCATTTCATCTTTCATAATTACATTTTGGAACGTCCAATTATGAATTCAGACTTCTGCTGCTTTGCATACCATGATTGTACGCAAGTGTCTCCATGCCAATGAGAACCAAGATTTGGGTCTTACATTTCCTCCCAATTAGACTAAATTCAAGTACAGTTCCAGTCTGAAAAACCTTTTCAAGAGGTGACAGAGGGAGAGGGCGGGAGATGGGGGGGTACTGAAAGAATCAGGTTAAAAAAAAAATTGCCTATGCGAATGCACGTTAACGTTTCTTCTCCGGCGAGAGAGATGTCTTTATAACGCAGAACAAGGCCTGCTGTAGCTGGTTCAGTAACCCTACCAGCTGCTACAGGCTTAATTCTACAAGCAAAAGACTTTGTCGAGCTCTTTTTGAGATAATGGAAAAATTCCTTGGCTCCCATGCCTTTAAAAAGAGCTTTTGAACTCAGGCACTAGTTGATATACATTATACCCTTGATTTGTGTTAATTATATCAATTTTTAATGCCTTCGATCACACTAGCTGTTTTCCTCGGAGCTGATTTGGAAGTGAAATCTGAAACTGCAAAGGGTTTCTGCTTGCTGCAAACCTGGGGCAGATTCAGGGTTTTACGTGTTCTTTTGAGCAGCCTGGCCCCTGGCCATGAAGCAGGGAAGGAAACCCCCGGGCCCAGCAGCTCCGGCTTCTCCCTGACCACGAGCAGAAGTCCTCCGTGTCACTGAGGTCTGTGGTAGGTGCTCAGTTCCCCTTGAAGCTGCAATGCCGAGGGCAGCAGGAGGGACAGGGGGTGAATCCATGCCTTCTCCAGGGAGAGGGTTCTCCACCTGCAGGTACAGCAGGATTTGGCTCAGGTTTGGAGATTAGGAGATCTGTGTCACGCCCAAAATATTTTTAAGGAAATGTTTAACCCTGCTGAAGGATCTTGGATGGGAGATAGCCACGAGATAAGCCTTGTGTGTGTTATGGGATTGTAGGAAGGTCTTGACCTGAGTCCTTACCCTTCAACAGGAGGCACCTAGGAAGAACAAGTGCAAGGATGGGACCCAGGAGACCTGGGCTCAAGTCCCAGCTTTGTCACAGACGCTGTGGGTGACCCTGCACAGGAATTCCAGGCCTGACCCGTACGCTGCAGGTAGGAGCTGTGAGCTGGGTGAGGCTGTTGGAGGCCACGGGATGGACAAAGGGAGCACAGCTGCCTCCTGTCATCCCGGCACAAAGTCTTCCCGTGACAGCCAGCTCGGCTGCCTGGGGATAAGGCTACAGCTCTTCGGAGCTCCCTGCCTTCTCCTGGAGCACCGAGAGCTGCCTTTTGCGTTCAGGAGAGAGCAGGGACTGAAGCTACAGCTAGCTAAAGAGGTCACCCAGGCAATCCAATGCTTTTTACGCTGTCCCGCTTTGCATACTTGAGCAAAGGCCATGGTCAATCTGACCTTTTGAGTTATCTGTTTTAAAAATGCCCGGCCAGTACAGGTCGAAATGAGCTGTTATAAGAGCTACAAAGTAGCTCTAGCGTCCGCCTGTCAAGTTTGATCACGCTCTGAAAAGCCGAAATGTGACCATCTCCCTTGGAAACACAAATAAATTGCTTTAGCCTTATCTATAGTTTTACAGCGACTGCTATTCTAATAGGATGAAGCGTGGTAATCAACTTTATAGAGCATATTTCCATGGCACACCCGTTATGTCATGCCTTGTTTACACAATTGGAATTAGGGATTAAGAGGTACACATACTGGGCAGGGGGCCAAAAATACTTTTACAGGCCTGATTTGCTGGCCAGCCCGTGCGGGACTGGGGAGCCGTGCGTGCGCCGGCTGCGGCGGGGCTGTGACTGGCTTCAGCGTGGGGGATTTAGCAAACCGCAGCATTGCATCACGATGTCCGCAAAAAAAAAAAGAAAAAAAAAGGCCGAGTGCCCGGCAGGTGGGTGCTGCATGTCCCCGCAGGAGCTGGGATGGATGGGACAACTGCTGGTGCTCCACTGGCGTCTGTTCCTCTCCAAACACATCTTCAGTTGCTGATTTGGGAGCTGGGAGTTAAAAAAACCCCTAGGCACGGTGCCTGGATCCTGGGTGAGAAACGCGCTAATAGGAATAACCGGGTTCGATCTGTGCAGGGCAGGGCAGCCCACGGCCGGGGCTGGGGGGCAGACACCCACGCGGAGCTGCCAAGTCCCGCTTGGGCACCAGCATCGACAGAACCACACGCGCGTGTAAAGAGGACTCAGCCTTGAGAGCAAAGTAGATTTTTCACAGCATTATCCTTTTTAGTACCAAGAGTGATGTTTCTTGCCTAACGACTGTGTGGCTCTGGGCACAGGAAGAGTTCTTAACCTGAAATATAATTAAAGTGTGATGTATAACCAGAAGGCAGGAGGGGCTGACCATGCTCTCCGCCCACTTGCAGCACTCCCGTCGGAGAGGATCCGTCCCTGCCTCGCTGAGGGCGGAACAGGAATGATGCTTTTTCACCCTTACCCGTGCAAACCCGGAGTTTTTCTGTGGTCCTACAGGGTGGGATGAGAGGAGCAGCAGGCTGATGGTGGGGACAGGGGCCGATTTACCCTGCGGGGACACACAACGTGCACAGGGCTCAGCTCCGGCGGCCAAAACCTGCTAGCTAACCTCAGCCTGAACTCAAGCATGTCTTTGCTCAAGTTGGGAACAGTAAAGATATTTTTTTCCCCCTTCCCAGATGCTGTTGGTAATTTGTTAGCCATGTACAAGTGTTAAGTTTGCTGGGCGAAGCCAATTTGTGCGGTTTTTAGCTTGTTTGGTGATGAAGTCTGCCTTATCTCTTGTGGAAGTGACTTCATGGCTTACATGAAAAGACATAAATAATCTGTTTTGAAAGCTGTTGGAAGAACAGTGGATTTATAGGCCTTATTGTCAGAAGGGGATTATAACCACCCTCTGGTCCAGCCTCTGGCCTACCATAAGCAATTCCTGAATCAAAGCCCACATCTTGCAGTTGAGCTGGAGCATGGTTTATTTTATTTTTTTAAACACATCCAAACATCTTGGCAACACTGCTTCATTCAATAACAAAATATTTTTCTTACTGTCCTTCGCTGGCAGGAGTTAATTGCTCCCTTTTGTGAGCTGTGAATGGTTTTGTGCTGTTCCACCTGGCCTCTCTGCTTTTGTTTGTTAATTAGGTATTAATTGCAGGGGTTGCTGGGGATTTGTAGGTGAAACGAGCATGTGTATGTTGTGCAAAGGGGGTGAAATGCATTGAGTTTGGTAACAACAGACCTCGCAACATCACTAGTGTATATTTTCTGAGTGGTGTTACGGCCTGATGTTCAGCGAGCCACTGAGCGAGGTGAGGAAAAGGTTTTTGGTTATTGATTCTCTGGATGTTGCAGCTCAGATCGCGCACTGCTGGTTAACGAAACACAATGTTAAGGAACGGAGAGAGGCAGAGGGCTGTTTTTTGAATGTCAAAGATGTTACAAAATATAAAGGGCAATTATGGAAAACGTGTAAATGATGAAACAGCTCCTCATTTTACTAGTTTAACTGCAAAGCCAGGAAAAAGTATGTAAAAATGACGCTTGGAGAAGCTGGCATCGTTATGGGCTGCGAAGAACTGTAGGACAGCTGAGAGAGATAATCATACATTTTACACCTTTCGAAATAAAATTTACAGAATAAAGTTTTTTGTGGGGAAAAGACAAAGAGAAGACAGAAACTCCGAGGAAAGAGTAGTGAGAAGGACAAGACACTTTAAGGGATATAAGGATTCTTTCAAGGTGCTTTCCCAGAAACTTTTCTGAAAACAAAATATCGAGGTGCAATTATTTCAATCATTTCTGATTGAAGAATATGTTAAAAAATAGAAAGAAAAAGCTACAGTTTGGTAAATGGATACGACTGAGCTAATTGCTTGACCAACAGGCTACAGGGCAAAGGCTGTGACCTAGAAACTCCTTGGGGAAAATAGGAAAGTAAAAATCCCCACTTTCCAGCAGCAAAGCTTACCACGAGCCATGGGGCGTCAGCTATGGCAGGAAGGGGTAGTATGGAAGCTACAGACCCTTGTTCTTCTGCCTTTCTCCCCGATCGTTGGATTTGCCAAGACAGTGGCCATTTTGAGAAAGCCTAAAAATTCAGTTTCCAGAATGATGAAGAGGCCAAAAGAACATAGAAAATGAGGTGGGGAAGAGATTATCGGCAGAGGCTTGAACAATTTCCTATTTAACAGAGTATTTTAATGCCTCTGTGCTATTGTTGTTCTGCCAATGAATCAAAAAACCTTGCATGGATTTTAAAAATTATTTTAAGTCCACTAAATAAATACATAACTATAACTTCTGATAAGTCAGCTCATGCAAAACCATGCTGTGTTTCTCCAGCAATCTTGGTGAACCACTGCTTTTTTTCTACAAAACTCAGGCTCTTTCCAGTTACCTCTCTTGCTAGCCCTAGTCTAAATGCTCTCCCTTGTGCTTTCTTGTGCCCTCTTATCAACCTCCAGCATCTGGACAATGTGCTTTTCCTACCCTCAGCACCTCTATTTACCTCGCTCTCCAAGGTTATCAGGGGAATGTGCAGTACCTATGATCCATACAAACATCGCAAAGTCATCAGGACAGACTAAAAAGATGGATTATCTTTAAAAGGAGAAGTGTTCTGCAACTTGTACAGGAGTTGTGGATTTTCCACCCTTTGCCAAGTACCCCAAAGCGTAAATCCTGGGCAACAGGCATGTGAGCCTGTAATGTCGAAAACAAAATCAGGGATTGCAGACCTTCAGTTGTTCACTATCTTAAGTTAATACTCTGTAATAATTTTTGTGGTTCTTCCACTTTGCATCACTTGGGCCTGGGAGAACATGCCAGGTCTGCTCATCAGCCACAACAGCAAAACATCTGGTCGAAGTATTGCATCTGTGTGCTTTGCTTCATGTATTGCCTTCCCGTCCTTCTCTCTGTCTTTCATCTATGTCTTCAGTGGAAGGTTTTACTGTCTTTGTGAGTTTGCTTGTCCTACCCCCTCCCTGCACATACCCTAAAGTTGTGTTTCCCTGATTACGTGCACGAAAAGGGCACTTTCCGATGTTTGTGTGAGCAATGGCATATCCCCTGGAACATGTCAGTCGATCAGGGACAGTGACAGTTTTAGAAATGTGAATTTTTTCTTTTTTTTGAACAAAACCATGTTTATCCTTCTAGAGCAGTAAATTCAAATGGATGGTGTTGCAATGTCAATAGTGAGTCTCGGAGACTCTGCTCCCTTACCTCGTGTAACCACACGTGAGACAGCACCGAGGGGTGGTTTGACCACCATCTGAGGATGTGCAGAGTGCCCAGAGAGGTGTGTTTGCCAAGGTGATGGTGGTGAGGGCTTCTGGATGAAACTGGATCCCCGCAAGCAAGTGTTCACAGGGCTCTTTTCAAAGTCCTTCTTACTGCCATATTGCTAAGAGGCTTTTTTACCTCCTAACAGAGCGTTATGGCACTGCCCAATGGGTTCTCATTTGTGTACTTGGCTTTCATAGAAGGTTTAATTATCTATAGATGACTGTAGTATCTTGGCTGGGAAGGGTGCTGAGTTGGACTGTGACATTTCTGTTGGGTTGGATCCACAGGTTATGATTATTATTTTCAGCAGGTTTATTGCATTAGTGATAAACCACAGACATTCTCCTTATAAACAACCAGAAACTTTGAACCTTTTAAGCACTCACTGAACCGTGGAGAACTTGTTAAGCTGTATAAAACTCAGCAAAAAAGCAAAGTGCAAAGTACGGCCTGCCTTGCCTTACTCACAGGTCTATACATGTGGCCTCAGAGCAACGTTCCTGGTTTACCAGCGAGCAATGCAGGGTGCTGGGCAGGTAGAGACACCTTCTTCTTTGGTCACGGTGGGAATCTGCTCCTGTTAACCCCAGGGGAAGAGGTCTTCTGGATCTTTGACAGCTGTTTCTTGCTGATTGAGTGTGATACAGCTTTGCTTCTTGACTCACCTCTCCTTCATTCTCCTTTCCTCCAAGGCCATAAGTTTTTCCCAGCATGATGTCCATCTACCACTCAGTCATCTGGACAGAGTTTTTGAGGACTGTAAGAGTTCTGAGAACATTTCCTCCCTTTCTGTTCTTTCTTGTGCCGCTCCAGATTAGTCTTTTGGTGGGGATAGGATGATAGGGCATCTCTCAAGATGAAAGTGAAAAAGAAAGCTGTGGTTAGACTTACAGCGCTAGCAAGAAGGAAATGCTTGCTCACTGCTCTCCCTTACTCTTCCTCCTCTTGAGATGTTTTTGAAAATAGGAAGGATCTCAAACTGGCTTCAGGCCAGCTTGGTTTTGAACCGTTCTGCGGCTCACAGCATCTGGGTATCATATTCAACACCCAAAAAGGGAGAAGACACACAGAGGCCTCACACGAACACATTTTGTTCGTGTGACTTGGGTATCATCACACCGTGTAACTTGGGGCATTGTTGAAAGACGGGAGCTGTGAGACAGCTACTGAGTGTGCTGGGCTGTGGATACAGGAATAGGGCAGGAGGTAGTGCTAAAATTATCACGGACAGTAGTGCACGTGGTGGCTGTGTAGTGTCTGCCTGCTGCAAACACCCCGGAGTTAATTCAGACTGACTCGGTGTCACAGTAGGCGGTAAACTGGAATGACAGTGACCAAAGGGACTTATCACAGAACTATGAGAAGGTCTCAAATTCCTATAAATATAGTCAAGGCTGTTTTCCCAAGGAAAATAATTATTAAAATAAAATAATTAAAGGACATTTCATAGAAAATGTAAATGATGTGTTTATTCCAGAAGATGTTTTGCTCCGATAAATAGAAAGGACACTTGCCGCACATCAACAAGAATGTCCTTGAGAGGAGAAAGTGTTTTACTACCACCAAAAGCCAAGGAAAAGATGTCCATGAACCAACACTGCTGTTTTTCCTACCTCTTCCCTCCAGCCTTATCCAAGTACAGTGTGAAAGTCATTTGTTTTGGACTTGGGAGGTTCACTTGGAAACCAATGCACTCCTTTTTCTGCGGAGCTTTTGCTTACAAGTTTGCTACTTAAAACCAGACGAATTCAGCCTTGCTTGAAAAGACTAGTTTAAATTCCTGTGTACTATGTACACAGTATAAAGTACTATGTAAGTATTTTATGCTCAGGTATTGGTTTCAGTATATTTCTGTTTATGTTAGCAATGAATTGATTTTTTTACTATGCTAGCATTTTAAGAGACCCAAAGCTCTCCGTTGCTGCCAAAACATGATGGTTACTAAATGATTCTAATATTCTCTCCTTTTATTGCCAGACATGCTTTTAGAATAAACTGGCTATGTGAAAAGTAATTCCTTTATGCTCTTACTTTGCACTAGTGCTTCAAGAAGTGGGAGGAGGAGGAGGTGGTAAGGCTTTGGGTTGTCTAAAGAAAGAAAAATTGTTCATTTGCACATTCCTGTTCCGAAGGAAAACTCTCTTGTCTTCTCCAAATGTGGGTTCAGGCTTTTGGGATGTCAGGGAGCACCTGGTTGCTTGCAGGGTCTGCACCCACGCTTAGTACAGTTGCTGGTATAAATAAGGTTTCTTTTTCTGATTCTTGAAAGATATTTTCCATTGCAGTCGAGTTGGTGGAGAAGCTCCTGGCGCCAGTAGCAAGGAGCTTGTCGTCTAAGAGGCAAGTCTGGTCTTTAAGAGTTGCATGGGAAGGAAGGACACACTCCCTTGGTCTTGTCTTCAGGACCCAGGGGTGGGATTCTTCTGACCAGGTGTTGGTGGCACAGCTCCATGGCAAACAGCCATAGCATCCCTTTACAGACAGTAAAGGCCTCGGCAATACCGGCAGGGAAGCCTTAAGTCACAGTAATATAGTCCTAAAGTAAACGTCAAAAGTACACTGGGTAGATGATTTCAGGGCACAGTTCATTTCCCTCCACTGAGGGAGCAGGGAGTGGGTCAGGTGCATGCCTGCAATCTGGGATTTTGGTGGGAATCTCACCCCTGGGTCTAATAATAATAATCAGAGCTTGATCTTGGAAGAGCCTTGCTGAAACACTGAGCAGAGCTGGTAGGTGCGGGCATGTGGTTTCAGTCGGTTGGTTGCTGCTGCTCTCCTTCTCCCGTGCAAGATTTTATTTGTAAACTGGGCTTTTCTTTAAACAAGAAAAATGAAACCACCTTACTCGGGAAGTCATAGTGAGTCTATCTCTTCACATACAGAGATTTTTATGCATAAAAGCAAACTCATAGAATTGTGTGTAGATAAAACAATGTCATTCTTGGATTCCGGAGTTTGGTTTTGAGAAGACAGCAGGCCAGTATTTTGTCATCTCTAAACTCTTCTCACCCAGATACCAGGGAAAAAAAAAGTCAGAAACAAAGATACAGTGTTCACAGCTTGTACGCTTCTCCCATTGTGCATTTTTCTCCCCTCTTTCCCAGAGGGCTTGAATTTTCTCAGCCAGAGCAAGAAGCGCCAAGGAGAGCGAGCAGGACTGGGAGTGCAGCAGTATACATTCACAATTCCTGGGGCCAGCTGCATTTCAGGGAGCACGCCAAGAAAGTCTGGCCTGATTTAGGTGGTCGAGAGCGATCCAGCTTAGCTTTGCAAAGTAGGTAACGGGGACGCATTTCCCAGCATCGGGTACTGCAAGCTACTGAGCTGGAGGTGGGAGGGGGCCGCTGACTGCAAGTCATTTTATGTCTGCATGAAAATGGAGTTCAAAACATTCCCTCTAGAGTGGTATCCAATACCAAAATTGGATTTGGGAACTCAGAGTACATGAATATTTGTGCTGTCAATAAGAGTTATCTGTATACAGAACCCTTTCCTTGTCTGCTTTCTCTACCATGCTTCCTTCTTAATTCATTTTCAGTCTTTAATGTACTGTTGTGTAGCATCCTCTCCCATTAGGCCCTGTAATGTGCTCCGATTGCCTTCAGCTTGACTGCACTTAATAGCCAGCGTAAATAGAACTTAGTGTAGCATGCACTAACATCTCTATCCATTGTCCGGAGATTAAATACATGCCACAAATGGTTTACGCATCATCAGCCTCGAGCCCTCGTTTCATAGCTCCCAACCAAAAGAGGATATTAAATTAATTTGCAGGTTGCTTTAGCAAAGCCTAACAAAAAGAGAGGAAAAAAATCCTGAGGGTCATTATGCATATAATATCCATCAATCAAAAAAGAGGGGTGGAAAATGATAATAGCAGGTCATTATAAGAGGACAGGTGCACACATATTTAGCTCTATCTCTAGTTCAGGTCAAAGCTTAATGGTGTTAACTGGAGAGGAATGCAGGCTATGTGAACAGCCTGTATGGGTGAGGAAGAGGCAAAAGGGCAGCACTGTGTCAGGACGGGACGGTCTCTTCCAGATCTTCCTGCTTAACCCTTTCCTCTGCCTGGCCATGAGCTGTTGAGTAACGCTGAGCTTGCGACCGGGGGGAGTAAAAGAGCAAAGCAGAGATCTCCGTTCCTGCAACAGCTTGGACCATTCGAATTACGCGAGGGAATAGGACTGGTCTAGGACAGTGCAAAATGAAATCGCACAATGCCAGGGTTCAGATTAGCAGCACCTGGACACACTAGTTATCAAGGGCATGGGTTTTGTCAAGTAGAAGGAAATGCAAACACTTTTCATTGAAAAGGAGAAAAGAGACCTATATACAGCAGAGGACACTGGCTGTCACAGAGATGAGCAACGATCTTCATGAGGAGCAGGACTGAGATAACTGGAAAAACATCTCATCTACTAAAACAAGAACTATGAATATAGTAGTGAGACATGTTTAAAACGCTGCCTGGATTGAAGGTGCAGGACCCCTTCCTTGATTTATTTTTATGAAAGAAAGGTGCTATGTGAATGTGGACTGCATGATCAGACACACGTGTCCCATCCCTACTAGCCAGTCTATGCTCTTAGCTTGACAAGTGGGACAGATACTGGCAATGAGAAAGTGGCAGTCACACTTACGGGTTCCACACAGCTGGGAAGAAAGGTGCTCTTGGTGTTACAGCATCAAGCTGAAATTCAGACTACCTTGGTTTGGTTTGTGGCTGTGGCATGAAATGTCACCCAGGTATCCAAATTATTTTTCTTTGTGTTCAAAGTTTGATAGCAATCCACAGAGGTGAAGAAAAATATCAGTGATTATCACAATGTTTTTAGATACCACCATCAAGTTTTGCAGGGTCTTGTGGGTGAATCATAAATCACCACACCACTTCTAGGGTGATGTGGCTCAGTGCCACATGCCCTTGCTTTCTGGAGAAATGTGTTTCCAAGTGCTGCATTCTATGGTATTCATGAGGACATTACCTAAATCCCGCCCCAAGCCGATAGTTACACACCTTGATTGACAAGTATCATTCTTGTGGGGCTCACAGTAAGTACCATCAATACACTGAGAAATGATACACTGGGAACTGGAATAATGAAGCAAGGAAATATCCTTTACCACAAGTGTTTAAATGCCCAAGGACTGCTGTCATAGAGATCATGAGCATATAGTCTGTCAGCTGAAATTTTAAATGCTGTTACACCATGCCAATTTCCACAGGCTGGAGCCGTGCACCATGAAGTGCAAAAAGGCAAAGCAAGAGTTTGGTCACACTGCCGCTTAGGAAGGGTTTAGCTGAAGTTGCGAGAAACAATTTCGCTAGGTAAGATATAAATGAGGAGCCAATTTCAAGCTGTGTCTAAGGGCAGAAGATTGGCTTGGGTACTTTTTTGGGGAAAAACACCCCAAGCCCAACACAAAAAAAACCCACCCAACAAACGCCAATATTAATTTTGGGAGCAGGAGGATCTCTTCTGGGAGATGGTGGTTGTTGCTGGAATGACCCACACTGACACAGAAGTGCCATTTCTCCAAAGTCTTGCTGAAGTCTGGTTGCCCCATGGTCTGGCCCAAAACTTGCTTTCAGATGCGATGGGCTGTATTCTCTCATGCTCCCTCCCTTTTCCCAGTTTTTCCCTACTAAACAGCAGAATCTGCTTGTCTTGAGACTGAGCGTCTGAGCAAAGATACGGATTTCATCCTGACCTGCCGCAGAGCAGCTCCAGCCAGCTCCTGCTCTGATTTTCACCCCAAGCAGATGCTCCATCCACGTGTTCGGGTGGCTGCCATGGGGGAGCAAGGGCCAGCGAGGGGAGAGGGAGGGAGGCGAGAGGAAAGAGCCTGATGGGGCTGGGCTATGTCATGTACCGCAGAACAATAGATGATCACTCTTAATTATGGCAGCCTGAATGAGCATTACTCTGCCAGTCCCTTTCCTCACGCTATCTGATCAATACAGCCTTAATTGCTGAAGAAAGGGAGTATCGTACACAATCACAGCACAATGGTTTAATCACTTGGACGCTTAAAGTTAATTTCAGGCAGTTCATTTTTCATTGACGCTCTCACTCCACCAGAGATGGCTTGTCTTCTTGCACACACAGGTGCGCATGTACTTGCAGCTAAAGGTGGATTATTAATAGCTTTTAGCAAGATTATTTGAGCAAATTGAAAATGTGGGAAATGTTATTATCACGCATAAACTTAAAAGGGCTTTTGCGGGGGGGGGGGATGTGCCGAAAGCATTTATTGAGTCATTTATTGAGAGAAGAAATAGAAAGGTCTTCTCCGCTGGGCCATCTTCTCTACTGCCTTTGTGCTGACCTCTCCAGACACTCTGGAGACTTTTAGGATTACTGAGCAGGTGATGCAGCAGGACTGGAAACCTCATGAACAGCTGGAGCGGGAATTCACCTGTCCTTTCGGTAGCACTGAATCCTTTCCAGCCTTTGGGGGTCTTCAGACTTGTGGGCAGTGGCTCTGTAGGACCCTTTTTGGGATTGGCAAAGCTTGTCCACTTGAGAAGGTGGTGTTGGCATCCAACGTGATCCTGAGCTAAAAATAAGGGCACATCTGGCCCACCATCTGCAGTATTTCTGCTGTTTCAGATGTGTGGATTCAGCTTGGATCACATTTTATAGCCGAGGGTCTGCTGCAACACTTTAATCCGGTTTTGAATATTGTCCAATAGGTCCAGCTGGAAACCTCAAGGCTGGGAGCTGGGAAGTGTTGTCCCTGGGAGGGAGGCTTGGGTGTGCCTTCCTCCTGCAGAAAGCGGAGCATCACCAGAGCAAAAGCACAGGCTTTTCAAAAACCACTCGTGATGCTGACTGCAGTTTCTGAGCACCACAGCGAGACCCCCCAGATCAGTCCCTCTCCTTTTCTTCTCTCTCCCTTCCCAGCTAGATACTGAGGCACCAAAATTGGCTGCTGTTTCATAATGCCTTTGAATGCTGCTGGCTTGCCTAAGAAAACCTAGATTGAGAAAACTGTGCATAGAAATGAGTCCTGACACAGAGATACCTGGTCTAGAGGAGACCTCAGCCATCACTTTGGCTCTTGAGTGAGTGTAGCTGTCCTCTACCTCGTTTCACAGTGAATCTGTCACAGTGAGGTGTTGCCCCTTGCTCAGTGCCAATACTGCATCAACAGGAATGCTGAGGTTCTCACCCCTACCTGGGTACTGAGCACTGGGAAACCTGGTCTCACAGGATTCAGGACACCAGGGAACATCTGAGCCAACGTGGTTGCTCAGCTTGTAGGATAGGGCAGCATGGGAGCAAATGCCATACAAGTGAAAGGGCTGATAAAGACAACCAGACCTTTTCAAAGCTGCAAGGAAGTCATCCATGGGGCAACAAAAGTGTTCAATGAAGCATATCCCTGATGGTGGTATAGGATGGGAAGCAAAGCTGCTTGAAAATTTATTTCACGGCCATTGTAGTCACCTCTAACTTTGTTCTATATTGGACCATTGACCACTAGGACAAAGCTGGTAGGCAGACAGAAGTTTCTGCTGAATGTTAGATGGTCAGATAAGGATGAAGTTCACAGGGTACAGTGACGTTTCTTTTCTCCCAGAAAATAATTTCCAGGATAAAAATGGTATCCTGTGGTTTTATTATTATTTTCTGGCTACTGCATATCTGAAACGCCATACTCAGTTGCCACTCTCTCTACGTCCTGGAGATCATTTTCCATGAAGAATAGCAGGCAATGTTACAAATTTGATAAGAATGTCTTTCTCCTTTGATGAGTTCCTGCCCAAAATCGGAGACAGAAGATGAGGAATTCAGCATGAAGGATACGGACCAAGAGAAAGGACCTGACAGAAGCACAGTCACTCCCTTTGTTGCAATGCTTTAGGCTAACCATTATTCACAGCCCTTTCCTCATATTGCATCTTTCATGATTTGCTTAAGCGATTTTAAATTGCTTTTGTGATTTCATTTAGCGGAGACCACAATAAAAGTGACCCTTGAGTCTATGAAATGAAACAGCCTGCACAAAGGGACTGAAGGCCTCAGCAGCCTGTGTGGGGTGACGGGTTTCTGCGCTGCACGCAGCAGGTTTGCATGGGACAAAGGAAGGATAAAGGGCTCTCGGTAAAACGGTGCAAGCGAGGAACGTTGCTACCAGCCCGTGCTCAGAACAACCAGTGTAAAATCCATGCTAGCCCACTCTTTGCCTGTGCAAATGAAGGGAAGAGCTTTGCCAGAGAGTCCGTAGCATGCTCAACAACCAGATTTTTTGTTAAAAATAAAGGTTCGTTGAGTTTTTTGGGGGTTATTTTTTCCCCCCAATGCTTTTCTCGGTGAGGGAGGTAGCAGGCAAATTGCACTGGAGCGCCAAGCGCATTTACTGCAGGTTTGTTCCAGCAAAGCTCTTAAATATACCCAAGCCGGTGTGCTTATGGTCAGGAGAAAAACTGGATCTCACTTTCCAGATCTCACTGTCGGAAGCATAGCTCTTGTACTGCACCCAGCTCCACGACGACTGGGAGACGCAGAGCGCTGGGGGTCAGATGGGGATTTGCTGTAATATTTCAAAAGTTAGTAGAAATCGTTGGAAATGAGAGGGGGAGGGAAGAGGTTGTATTGCTGCAACAAAACTTCTGCTTGGTTCCTGCAAAAGCTTCTCAGAAAAAGACAGAAACAGTCTTTGGAGCTTGTTTTCCAGACTATGTCTTGTTTTTATCCAACGCCCAGCTACTTGGGAATAGGGGTACATCCCCCTTACTCCGATGCCCTACCTGTGCCCCCCCCAAACCTGTAACCTGCCGCAGTGATGCCTCTTGATAACACCGTGATTTTTTTTTGACTGCAGAGGAATACAGCTGAGCCTCTCCAGAGCTGAATAAGGCACAAATGAAACAAGCCTCAGCAAAGTTGTTGCATTTTTATGTAGCTGCTTTGCTGGGCTGCTTTCAACTGTGCCAGAGAGCAAATCATCCCTTCGTAACTCTGTAATGGAGGAATCCCAAATCTGACCTCTGCTTTCTTCCCGGAGGCTCCAAACCAACCCCTGGGGACCGGCTTCCACTATCTGAGACCAAAAGTTAAGCAGAACGTACAGAGGAAATGATAAAAAAGCCACCTATTTTCATGCTGTTTGGCTGCTCTTTACTGTTGATGACAAGTGGTGTGGTGATGTGAGGCAGCTCCTGGCGGGGACGAAGGGCAGGATTTGAAGCACTTTATCGGTGACACCTCATTTAAGGTGTTACTCGCACTTCCCTCTGCTTTGCGGAGAACCGGTGTCTGGAAAACCCTGGGGAAGAGGCTGCCCGCAATCCTCCCTGCTTGGCCCCCTGCAGAAAAACGCTATAGCTAGAGGTAGGCAAGATACATTTTATTCCAGCCATGTAGCACCTTTTGCCTGTGTTTTAGCAGGAGCCAGTGGTCGTGCCGTCACACTGCACTCTGGCTTCTTTCTGCTCTGAGCTTTCCAGGGGCGTTCTGTGTATCTTTACAAAAAAACCAGCTCCCCCCCCAACCCTTCCTCTCTGCTCCCTAACATCAAACAGTAAAAATAAAACAAACCAACAACCCCAGACCAAACTTTTATAGAGGAAGAAAGGAGAAGGCAACAGGAAGCGGAGGCTCTGGGAGAAATCCGATTTTGAGATTTTTGTCGCTGTTGTGGCACAATTTCCTACGATGCAGCTGTGTAATGAGTTCACATCTGTTAATGCCACATGTTGCTCTGCCTCGCGCAGATGCAAAGTCTCAATTTTTCTAATTAGCAACAACATGAAGTATATCTTAATTTTCTGTCCCCCTTCCCTCTAATAAACGTGATATTAACAAGGTTACATGGCTGCTTTCACGAGGCTTAATTGAATGAGAAGCGAGATTGGGTTAGATCACACCGTTCTTTTTAGGTGGGGTTTGCCCAGATGCAGAGCCATCGATTCGTTACGATAAGCAGAACGCACAGGACGGGAGGTGGGGGCACGCACACTCCCCTTTATGCGGCAGCCGTAGCCATCACAACCACCGTTACCTGTGCGTGTGATTCGTCAAGCCTCTCTGGACCAGGCTGCGTGTATGTGTGTGTTGTACGTATATCTTTATTTTTTACAGCGTTATGTGTACAGGGAATCCTATAACACTAGCTCTGACCAGAGATTCAGCTGCATTTTTGGTGTGAGGAGATGGGGACACAGCCCAGGTCCAAGCAGGTGAGGAGCAAGAGAAGCTAGAGACTACCAAAGCCAGGAGAAGAAAACCAGCTGAACCTGAAGAGGACAAAAAGGGACAGCCCTATATCTCTTCATGCCATGGGTCCTCAGTGGCGTCCCTATTTGAGACTGAGCAACTTTACCCACTTCTGGCTGTAAAAATCCACCGTTGGGGCTACTGGGGAGCCCGTGAGCACAAGCTGGAGAGCTTCGGCCTGGGGTCCCCACTGTGATGGTCACAAGGGGACAGGGTGGCACGGTGCTCCCCGCCACAGGATCCAGCCCTCCTGGCCAGCCTGCATTCATATTCCACCTGACTCTGCTGGGAGAAATCCACGGGGACCCCAACAGCAATTACTTGTGTGATTTAATTGGCATTATCATTTTACTGGCTTGACAGAGATAAATCGCCCTGTTGGGTAAAGCTGCTACTGTGACAGCAAAAGCCGAAGGAAAGACTTTCTCCTTCTCTCAGAAATAGGAGATGACTACCAGTGTATCTTAATAATTAGTGCTGTTATAATTAATCGGACTATTTGAGAGCCAATCTAACAAACAAATGGAGGGCTTGATTGCTCAGTAATTGACAATTTGTTTCCAATGCGGTATCTCTTCCTTCTGCTTTGTGCAAAAAAAAATAAAAAAGTAAAACTGAGATTTCCAGAGGGTTGGACCTTGGCCACAGCGAGGACAAGTGACTGTGTGAGAGAGCAAGGAGGAAAGGAGCATTCCCAGACACTGAATGTCCCAGGGACCCATTTGTCTTGAACGCACACACACACGAGTAGTGGTTCCCTCTGTTTCCCTGCTTTTCAAACAGTTGCAGCCAGCTGTCAGCGCCTGTGTGGGTAGTTTTATGGCAAAGTGGAGTTTTCAGACCTTGGCCTTTCCATATCATTTGCATCCCGGTTATATTCCTGGATCTACTCTCGCGGTGGCTGTATTTCTTTCCTTGCCTTGTCCCTCTCGCCCCTTTCTCTCGTACTTACCCTGTGCTCCACACCACATCGGGTGCTCTGAACCCTAAAATCTGTTGCTTGTTAGTGCGTGGGATGGGAGCACCACGCGTGGCCGCGGCAAAGGGTATGGACATAGTTGTACTGGGCACCGCAGCACCGGGATGATGCTATCCACATGGAGACCAGGCTGTTCATGATGCTGTGCATAGGTGTAATGTACCCACTCCTGCCTCCAAAAAACAACCAGAGGGTGGGCAAAATGTTTGTTTGTTTGTTTGTTTTAATGTCCATTATTTAAATGAGGAAAGCAAAGCACAGCTATTTTGCTGGTAAAATCTGTGTATGATGCTATCAGGCTTTGAAAAACAATTAAAAGTCTGGTATTCTTCAGAAGATTCCCTCTCGCTGTCTGGATGAGAGCTTTTTTCTTTCTTTCTTTCACATAAAAACAAATACCTCCACGTCCCCAATGCATCAGTTGCTCCCATGGCACATGTTTAAACCCCATGGGCTTCTGAACTCCCGATGGTGCTGGCCTGGAAGGGGCTTTGTATTGCATTTAAAAGGTGGTAATAATAATGATGGCTGAGGTGACCCTGCAGGGAACCCCAAACTGTCAGGGTTCTCCAGAACTGGCCTTGGCTAACAAATGCGCAGGGATGGATATCCACACGGCCTGGGGGAAAGCATTTCGGGGCTGGCTTTTGCTCCCCCTGTTGTGGCAGAATTGCAGCCGTATCCGAAGAGGCTGTGAACAGCTCTGTCAAGTGGCAACGCTTCTCCCCGCCCCCCCCAGTTTAAATGAGATATGAATAATTGATTTGCCTCCTGAATAATTAATTGGATATTCAATAATGAAAGTAATTGTTTGGCTCATTCCCCCATTGATAATCAAGCTAATCTTCTCCTTCAATATGTGGGCCATACGGATATGTAAAGCAGTGAGACAGTTTATAGGCCGATAATACAGCTAAAGTGCTGGGTGTGGGGTCACCTTGTCCAAATATCTCCACAGCTCCCAGGGCCACTCTCCGCGGGGTTATCTGTGCACAGCCAAGCTGTGTGCAGCAAGGGGTTGGTTTTGCTTTGTTTGTTTTCCCCCCCCCCCCCCCTTCATTTTGATTGCTGAACATCTCCCACCAGGGAGGAGTCATCTTTTACAGTTTAAACAAAAATCATCAGACGCCACTTGCTCCAATTAAGGCTTGCAAGGGAGGTTTCTTCTTCCTCCAGTCAATAGTGTGCAGACTAAAGAAAGCCAAGCGGCTCTCTGAATTCACGGGTCTGGTCTCTTCTGGAGGCATTAGAGCTCAGCTCCTCAGAGAGGCTCCAGAGCTAGAGCTTTCCTTTGCCACTAGCCCTTTAGAAATCAAAATCAAACCTAGACACGTTAATGCCGGCTTTGCAGCTGCTGCATTTGGGGTTTTTTGAGCTTCTAACATTGCAAGCCTTGTGAAGCCTGGGAGACTGAGCTGCCATCGTCGTGGCACACTGTAGACGTGCTCTCTGGAGAGGACCTCAGCATGGGCAGTGGAGTTTGAGTGGATGACACAGTCCCAGGTTATTTCAGAAGCACTTTTGGGATGTCCACCTGAGGTCCCCCCATGCCGTGGCTTTACCAGCATGGGCAGAGTTATGGTACCAGATCTGCTGAGGAGATCTGGGGTTGAACTACAACCTAACATCAGAAAATCAAGCAATTAGAACTGAGATACAAGTTGGTGGGGCCTGAGCCAGATTTTGGAAGATTTTAACATTTGCACTTACAAATTGTAACACCAGACAACCATGTCTGCATCCACCATGTCCCACCAAGCCCATGATTCCTGCCCATTCCTACTGGGTCTGGGCAGGGCTTAGGGTCCCAACAAACAGTGCAAGCCACAAAATGTGGAAGACAGTTGCAGGTGATGCATGGCCTGTCCCAGAGCCCACAGATGCTTGTGCTAGTGGGCTAATCCTCTGCGCCGTGTCACAGGAGGTTTCCTGGCACAAAGTACATTCAGGAAACTCCGCTGTGAGCTACATGGGTTTCATCTTGGGCTTGTTTATGATGAAAGTAAGGGCTGAGAGAAGCCTGTCCCCACTGTATTGTGTGTGTAAAGACGGTCGCACTAATGACAGAGCTTATCAACATCGCTGTGGGCAGATGAGCAGAAAAAGCATCTTGAGATGCTGTGTGCAGATAGGTGGAGGCTGGGATGGTCTGGAGCAAGGGGCAGAGGCAGTTGTGCTGCTAATTGCTCCTGAGATACCTCCTGAGTCACCAGCCTCACACCTTCCTTGGGCTCTGCTGACTGGTCCATGCCCTGCAGAGATATGGCTCTCAAACGGTCTCAAACTCTGCCCTGAGTTTCTGCTGGTCTCTCTGTAGCTGCTCTGAATGGAAGTTTCCTATGAGAGGCATTTAAAATAGCTTTACTGCGTTAGTTTTAGAACATGGTTAGGAGCTTGCAAGCATCTTCGATTCTATCCTGAGTCCATGCTCCGAAGGCAGAGTTCAACTGGGGTGAGCACTCCCAGCAAGGACTCTTTCATCCTGGAGCACAAGCGATTTTACCCGTTGCACAAAACCACACTTTCTGAGGTTGCACTGAGCAAGGCAGTTCCTGAGGTGTCTGCCTGGAGGACAGGAGATGCACATGCCGTTTGGGAAGATCGAAGCAGTGAGCTCTAGCATTTTCTATTTTGCCATTAGCCTCAAACCTCCGAGGTGACGAGTAGCCCTTGAGTCAGAGGGAGCTACACACGGCTCGTACATCCCGACACTTTGAGGCTTCAGCCCCTGGGTCCCTTCTTCTCCTGGCACCAGCACCGAGTGAAAACAGCCACCTGGAGACTGGTGCACTGTTATAAATGTGCATGTGGGAAAAATTTAAAACAAGAGAAGTAAAGCAGCAGAGTGTTCCTGAAGAAGGATCTGTTTGAGATGACAGCGCAATCTGGGAAACCCTCCACTGCAAAAGCTACTTGAATTTAGATGCCTTTCATTTTAACCAGTTTAATTTCTTTATGAGGGTTTTTATTTGAAAAAGTAGCAGCACCGACAGGACTCGGAAATATTTGTCTTCAGCCAATTTACTCTGCAACAGATTTATCATTTCATCAGTAATTTAAGCAGAGACACTTGATCGTGCATTCATTTATATTGCTCAGAGCTGCTTGGTTGTGTGTTCCTTGTGGCAAGCATGAGGATAGATCACCACCAGGGAAGGGGCAATGCCAGGAGTTTTCCTAAGAAACCTCCGCCAAGATGATGTTGTCCGTGGAGAAGGGGAAATGCCAGGACCCCATCATCTGGGTAAAGACAATAAAACCCAGATTCATTTAAAGCTTTTTCCCATACTGGGCTGATTTCATAGAACCATAGAACGACAGAACCACAGAATGGTTTGGGTTGGAAGGGACCTTAAAGACCATCCAGTTCCACCCCCCTGCCCTGGGCAGGGACACCTCCCACCAGACCAGGCTGCTCAAAGCCCCATCCAACCTGGCCTTGAACCCCTCCAGGGATGGGCCAGCCACAGCTTCTCTGGGCAACCTGGGCCAGTGTCTCATCACCCTCACAGGAAAGAATTTCTTCCCAATATCTAATTTGGTGTGAAGATGGCAGCGTCGCCCTTCTCTCCCTTCTCCAGGCTATGAAGGGGTTTCTGATGGGTTCCCGAGATCAAAGCTCCCTCGGTGATTTAATTGCTGTGCGGCTGCTGCCTGCGAGGGGCTGTGGGGAGGGAAGGGGAGCCCAGGGGGACACACTGCGGGAGGCAGGGGCTGTGGGGAGGGAAGGGGAGCCCAGGGGGGACACGCTGCAGCCTCGCGGGAAGAAATACTGCAGAAAGCCGCCTGCCTCTGCCTGGCGATCGCGCCGTTATTTATGCACGCACATAAACGGTTTCATGCATCCCACTGAAATCTCTGTTATTTGTCAATGAGATCCCCCCCCAGCTCTGCCTTAGCTAACATTTACAGTAAATCTGTTACACTGACCATTAAATCTGAAGCTGCCCTGAGCGATAGTTTCAATGGGTGTGTTGACAGCCCGAGTGTTAATAATGATGCAAACACTAACCTGTTTATTGATTTGCTTTTTGTACCCTTCATCCTAGCTCACTCCTTCTCACTCTCGGAGGAGAAATCCTAGAATTAGTAATCAGGTGACAGCTCGGAGCCCCCGTCTGTTCCCAGCAGTGTCATCCAACCCAAACTCCCGGAGATAAATTACAGGTGCCGTATTCTGCCTCTGCCAGCCATTCAATATACTGTTACTCAATGCAAGATGTAGTATTTGTCATTGGTGCCAGCAGACAGGAGGAAAAAAAAAAAAAAAAGAAACATTAACACAGACATGAAAAGCTTTTAACTTTGACAAGAGAAGCATAGGAAAGTTTTAAATTTAGCCCCTCCGCTGAAGGCCATCGCCTATCCATTAAAGCAGCTTGTCAGGCAGCGGGTGGGGTGGAACGGAGCTGGGACTGGGATGCTTAGAAGCAGCCCGATGTGATCACGGGGCTTCCTCCTCCTCCTGCCAGGTGGATGCCTGCCTACAACAACGCTCAGGAGCACACAACTGGTGAAGGGCCTGTTGGGTTCCCGCGAACAAATCGGTCTATTCATGAGCCCAAATCCCTTGAAGTGGAGATGGAGATGGGTTGGCGGAGGGGAAGCAAACAGCAGTTTTGATTCGCACCCCGGGGGTGCCAGGAGCCAGCCCAGGCAGTGGGGGACACAAGATGAGCAGGGGCATAGCCCCACAGGCTGGTCCTGCTTGTCCCCTGCTGAGAAGCAGCTCAACCATCTGACGCGCTTCTAAAATACTGACCCCAAAGCAGTCCCATCTGAGCTAACTGGCAGGGTTACCCAGACTGCGAAGTGTAAAGAGGGACGCGAGTAGAGCCCGAAGAGGAGCCAGAAGCTGACTTCTCCAGGGGATCAATCCTGCATCAAGTCAGGAACTGGGGCTATTTTCCCCGGGAGGGACTCCATGTGAGGTTCAGCACTGTACGCCACAGCTTTACTGATGCGCTGCACAGGCTTGGGTAAGAAGAAGTTGAAGTTAAATGAAAGCTAGGCTTCGTGTTCCCCATCTAGCAATGCTTTTTGACCTATGGTTTTTATGGTCAGGAGAGAAACCTGCCAGTAAATAAGCAGAATTTATAAACCTTGCAAGGGCTCTGATATACTCCCCAGGAGCCGGGGCCCCAAAGGCTTTCAGTAGCGTTTATAAGCTTCACTCGGTTGTCAGACTCCTTAGTTGCTTTTATTTCTGCTAAGTTTATAAGCTCTGAAAAAGCAGTCTGCAGCATTTATTAACTGCACCGCAAAGCTGAAGCAAAGCAGCCGATCCAAAAGAAACACAATTCTACCTGTACCGCTTAAACGTGCTTCAAATCAAAGCCCCACGTTCTGTTTATTTTATCCTGTCTCCTAATAGGCACACATCGCCAGGCAGATAGACGTGTTATTTTAGAAAATAAAATTACACTCATGTTAAAAATCCTTGTAGATGCCTTAGTTCATTAAGAGGAAACTGAACTAAACATTCAACAAACTGCTAAAAGTGAGAGTTTGTCAAGTCCTAAATATTAGTATCTACGTGAATATGTGAACTGTGTCCATAAGGAGAAAATAAAATCCAATAGAGTCAGTGAAAATAAAATACGTTTTTAGAAATTGTATCAGGCATGTTTCGATACAACTAATATTTTTAATAGGGTCCTTCAGCTCTGTGAAACGCAAAGTACTAGGTCCCAGGGGCCAGGGAACGAACTGTGGCAGCCAGCATTTTGGTGAAGAAGTGTTTAGTAGTTTAGTTGTCACATGGAAGTAGCCTCAGGACAGCAAGATCAGCCACTGGTTTTGACATACATAAAATAACTGTGCTCAAATTATAAATCCCGGGGTATTTTAGACTACCTGGTATGTCTGCAACGATGCTGAGGAAAACAGAGCTGTTTCCACAACAGAACGGACACATGGATTCGCTTCAGTTATTGGTGTAAAACAAAGCAGTGGCAGATTCCTCCCCCTCACCCCATTTCAATAAACATAAAGGGTGAAATTCTGTCTACGAGATTAAGCAAAGTTTTAGCATTAAGGATTCCCTACACCATCCAAGATTTCAGGACTATTTATTTTTATTTTAAGAAAATCAGCACTTTTTTTTCCTTCCCTTTCCTTTTTACTTTTCCTAATAGGACTATCTGCTGTCCTTTGTCACACGCCTCCAAAACCGTAGAGTTGATCAGTTGGTGAGGGCTGAGCAGTTGTTAACGATGATTTAACATTTCATTAAACATGCAGATGTGCTTGGACCCCACCTTTTGAACACGGATGAGAGCTAAAGCCCATGGCTTGACTGACTTGAGTTTTTCACTGTAGGAGCTGTTTAGAGTTCTCAGGTTGGTACTGAGAAGTATGTGAATTTAGCAGAAGGCAAAGGAAGAAGAAACCATCCAACAGCTGAGGATTGTGTGCGCTGGGAGGGGTGATGAAATAATACGGGTATTTGTAGACAGAATTACTAGAAGCGGAAAAAGCACAAAAATAAAACCAATGCCCAAGAGGAACAGAAAGCACATGAAATTAGCAGAAAGAAGAACAAAGTCTCATCCTGTGAGACACAGGAGAAGGCCAATCTTAAATAATTATAGTAATGGTTTAACTTTAAAATCAGGATGTATATTTGTTGTGGTTCCTCCGACGGTGCAAGTCTCTCCTCCTCCCTTTTTTGCACAGATTTCCCCAGACAATTCACAGTCCTTCCCTTCCTTTATTTATGTGGGTTCATATTTCATGGCTTTTGTTTACAGTATTCCCATCGTGATTTATGGCCAAAGAGAAACATTGCATCCAGGTGATGATCTGGTCCATTATCTCCGCGGAGACGCTGACCACCGTAGGGGAGCACAGAGACCTGTTGTACCACATGATGGAGAACAAACAGAAAAAGGGGCTTCCAGGTTAGACGGGAAAAGCAGAATTCTTGTAATTTGGAGAGTTGGATGCAAAGAAAAAATATTGTTTATTCTATTATTCCTCTCCTTGAATGGGCTTTGGTATTAAAAAAAAAAGTCTTGGGAGATAGAATGTATTCAATCTGCTAATCCACAGCTGCCTTAGCTAAAATGACCCATTTTAAATGCTACAACAGGGTAAATCTCCCTGTCTAGATACCACCCTTGTCTGGTCTGGAATGCTCCACTTTTTCCTTCCAGTTTTCTGCTTTGCCATTAATAAATCAAGATTTCTTTGCCCTGCTCTGCACCCTGGCAGCTTTTGCAGCTCGTTAATACCAAGACAGGGCTGTTAATCTCTTGGTCCCAAGGTGCGTAGATGGAGAGGCTGGGACCCAGATGGGACCATGCCGTGGTCACAGAGCAGGGGGATGCACCCCGGGGCCACATCAGCTCCCAGAAATGTCCCCACGGGACCTGGCCTGGCCGTTCTGCACTGACACCGGCCATCGTTTTTGGGGTGGACCGTGGGATAATTCTCAATGCGAGATAAATCTCTCTGCTGTGAGCCCCGTGCTCAGCTCTGTAGCACTTTTGCTGCTCGTGCCCTACTTTAGCGATGGCTTTGCAAAGGAGTATCTCCTTCTCTGATATTATTGGGGTCTTATTCCCATTGCTTGGACTTATCCAATTCAGCCCTTCCATCCCTCGCGATATGTAGAAGGCTGGTACCCTTGCTTTATTTTTTCAGGTCTCTTCCCATCAGAGGAGGGCAGGCACAAAGCCTGGCAATGAAAGGCAATTTCACCTAACCCGGTGGGTGAGCAGAATGTGGTAAGAGTGCTTTTAAACAAAAAAAATCCAATAACTTCCGTATAAATTGTCCAAGAGAGAAAACTTTGTGGTTTTGACATTTGTAGCTGTTTCAGCATTTTTCCGTGGAAGATGAAAAACTTTTGCATTGAGCAAAACACAGATTTATGATCAATAAAGTGAAGTTTAACAGTTTATAGGGGTCATACATTCTTTTTTTTTAAAACTGATATTAAAAACTATTTTTCCCTCACAACCATGTGAGGAATCCTCTCTGGTGTCAGTCAGAGTTTCAGCATAGTAAAGCAGAGCATCGTGGATAATCGCAGGATGGGGTTTCCCGCAGGATGAGCTGCCACCCGAGCCATCCCTCTCTTACCTTCATGCAGTCATGCGCAATAAAACTCCCCGATGCCCATCAAGATCTGGGTATGGACCTCGAGGGCTGAGTCTGGGCTTGCCCCGTGCTTTAGAGAGTTTGGGAGGAAAAGGTTGCTGCAGGTCTCTTCTTGGACCGTAAAATAAAGCCATTCCTCCTAACTCTCCAACAAGGCTCTGCCAGCCTCACTGTAGCACAAGATACAGGCAGGGAGCGGGCAGCTGCCAGACAAATAACTGATTTGCACAAGTGGTTTGGGAACTGCTGGGGAGTATTGGGTATGTGTGAAATGTTATTGGCACTGCCTCGTGCCCGGCTGCGCTGGGGATGTGGCTTCTTCCCGTCTCAGCTCCGATCCACAGAGCGGTGAGCAGTCAAATCTTGTGCTTCTAGGATTTCCCTGTTTCCCCCTTACCTTTACCTCTCACCAGAGGATGCCCACCTCCAAAACCACGGTGCTTTCCGCATGGACAAGCATGCCAGGAGCTGTCGCCGGGATGCTTAACACGTTAGAAATGGAAAAGACTCTTACTCTCCAAAGAACAGACTACCGAAATTGGTTGCTTTATATCTCCTACCAGAAAATCACACCCACAGACTGTCCGATAGATGTTATTTGAACTTAGTTTTTACATTGGATCTGAGATGCTATTTTTAGCATAAAATTATTGAGTATAGGGCCAATTCTGCTGCCATTAAACCCAATAAGAAACCTCCCTCGTTTAGATTTATTGTAGAGCCAGAGAGATGAGATAGCTCTTTTTTTATACTCCCGTTTCCCTGATTATGCAGGCTCTGGGCTTCCTACACGCGACGGCATGTGGAAGCGCTAGAATTGCCTTTATCTCTTCAACATGTTCCTCTTTGTTAAGGACTATCTCAACACATGATCTACAGTGAAAAATAGGAAAGTGCCCATTACCTGAACAAGGCAGGGATTTGCCTTTTTTTTCTTTTTTTTTTTTTTTTCTTTCTCTACAGAGCGTCTGACAAAGCCAATAAATTTGTCAAGGAGATAAGTTGGACTAAATAATCCCCGAGGTCTGCACAAGGGACAGGGTGGCAGCGCATTCACACCAGTCGGATCCCCGTCGTCCCATGATGTGCCTTGAAATTTATCTCCCGGTTGTGAGCTTTAACTGCGTAAATCCCCGGTGAACTGATGGGAGATGAGAACCTTGCCGAGGTTTATACGGTGGGTCTTAAACCCTTAAATGCCGGTGGCAGTGCGCGTTCCCCGTAAAGCTGTGCCTTTGGTAATTTACACACGGGGAGCTCGGCCACGTTTCCTCGGTGGAAAACTGGGTTGAAATAAGCAGGGGCTCAGAGCCGAGCAATGGCACTTGAGAAGGCCCCCGGTGTGCCGCAATTTCTGTGGAGTATACGGCCATTTTCACTTGATTAAATAAACTTGTGTTGTTGGAAGATCTGAAAAGCGGCTTTTAGAGAGTTCTGCCTAAAAGCTTGCAAGTTTTTTCCATTTCTTCTGAGGAGAAATTTACGCTCAGAAAATTAAAGGATCTACAAAGCGATATTTTCTGAAGCAAATACTGACATTATGAGCATCTTAAGCACTTGCACTGCGTATCTGTGCTAAACTGCATCTCCTGACTGACAAAGCCGTCTCCTGCTAAAAGCAACTGTTATAAAATTATGACTAGCGCATACATAATGTTTGTGTTTAACAAGAAGACAGAAATGCCACCTTAGTAAAAACTGATTATGGTTACAGCTGAACAATTCACATCATGCAAGATTTATAATATTAAGGTTATGCAATCATCTAATCGGAGAGACAAGCCTTGAGTAATAATACGAAATGCATGTACTTCAATCTGCAGCAGTGGATTCATTGCAGTTTTCTTATTAGCTCATGCTAGCATTAGGGCTGCATTATCCATTTTGCCATAGTCTAATTCAGCATTTCCATCGGAAAACATATGCACAATAAGTGATCTATGCCAAACAACGAAATGGAGATAAAGCCATTTGAGTGTCTTCACGGCTATAAAAATATACATAATCTGTATGTCTTTCAGCAATTCTCAATACTTTATAGTACGTTTCTTTCCATGAAAAGTTTTCCCAAAATAAAGAAAAAGAGAGAAATCACCCCTTTTCTTCCCTGGAGAGCAATGTTTCCAGGGCTGAACCAGAGCAGGAATCCAGCCCATGAATTTCTCATCCTGCAGGTGGGACATCAGATCATCTTATTTGTGTTATACCAGCTATCTGGGCAGCAGCAAGTGTAACTTAGCAGAGTAGAGAATAACTTGAAACTCGCATTTTCCATTTCAGATGAAATTGCTGATATCTAAACTGAAAGGGAATCTCCATTGTTTCTTAGAAGTGAAACCTTTCAGCTATTTTATAAACATCAGGTATTATCATCCGACAAAGAATAGCAGCATATATATGTATAGCAATAAATATAGAAACTCTAACTGGTTAATTATTGTACAGAGAATTCCATAGTGTACTTCAGGTTAAAAATATGGTATTTCAGGGGCTGACGAGTTCAGGCGTCGTATTTCAAAGGCACATGTTATAAAAGTTGACAAGTGTTTATAATGCAATAATCAAACTAATTGACTGAGATCTCTGATTAAAACGAGACTTCTCATGCAAAGCTCAGCCTGAGCTTCCCTCTTAACCGGGCGCAGAGTTCATTTTCTCTCTCCTGTGCAGGCTTTGATCCTGCGAGGCACCGGGGTCTTGGGGCATCGGGCGGTTCGGAGAGGTTTGGGAACCTTTCTGAACCAAAACCTCCAGGTAATTAGTTGTTTGGGTCCCTGTACACAGTTCTCAGGAAAAAAAAGTGGTATTTCAAAGGTAAACAGAAGGCATTGGTGTCCCGGAGTCTGATTTATTATACACACTATATATAGCTGTCATTAAAAGAACAGGCTAACATGCAACTATTCATCACAGGGTGGGGGCTATTCTCTGCTTGCCTGGAATTGTTCATGTTTCTGAAAACTAAAAGCAGTGTCTAGGAAAGGCAAGAATGCCTAAAATGCCAGAAGATATTTGATTTATTCTCTTCAGGCATTACCTCTCTATGTTCTCCGTGCCTGAGAGTATTATTCAAGTCAATCGATCTTAGGAACTGTTTCTAGCAATCCCCATTTCCCCCAAAACTCCCCTCTAAAGACCTTAATCTGCCTCCTTTTGTTGTTACTGTCATTAAAATAGACTCAAATCGGTCTGTAATTTTTGTTTTACTTTGAAGGGGCATTTTGATCCAAAGAGAGCTGTTCGTCTTCTCATTTCTATTACCAGCATTTCCGTTATGAGTCTGCACATAGTAAATGGCAACATCCTTTCGAATTCCAGCTAAAGCAATTCTCCGCTTGCTGTTTAGTTACACGAGAAACAGAAAATAAGTGATGCTGCCTGACCGAAACAGCTCTCTGAGTGCTGATTCAGGGAGATGACTAGAAATGTTCAGATTTTTTCTTAGCAACAATTTATTGCTGAAGAAAACCAGGGATAATTTTAATTAATGAATAAATAGAATTATGAGCTATTTGTGGATAGAAAGAGACACACGATTTAAGGAACTAGAAGAAATAACTAGTCCAACCTAAAAACTGAAATCACAATGGTTGTTTTAACAGATATTTGGATTTTAGTTAAACTATGCTTTTCATTACAATGTTCCCTTGCTATAGATATGTGGTTTTCCTCACCAAAATATGGAATGCTTTTGGCTGGAATTAAAATATTTTGGTTTTCAGGGGGAAAAATGACCACTGCTTTAGGCTGCAAATTTTCTTGTGAAAACTCAACATTTTCCAGGGCTTTTCCTATGTCCTAGTTCCCAGCCCTTGGCTGTCAATTCACTTATCATCCAGCTGTGCAATTTAAAAAATATTCTCTCCATCCTGAGACTGGGACCTGTGCAATCACCACCAGCAACTTTCTACCTCCATCAGTTTTGCAGGTAAAAAGCTGCTAGAAGTGTTTGCACAGCTGGGGGGACCGGGGGAACCCCCACCCCAGAGCAGCAGGGCAGGACCATGCGCACGTGGGGTCCCTCCATGGACCTCGCTCCATTCCGACTTCTCCACACATCCCCGGAGCAGCCAAACCCAGCTCAGCGCAAGGAGCCCAGGCTAATGGGGAAACCTGCCCTTTTTAGGCAGGTTTCTCCCAAAAAAGGAGATTTTTCGGTGCCGCCCAGCCAGCGAGGAGATGGAGTGCATTCGGCTCCAAGCACTGGTCAGTCCCGCTAA